>NC_080632.1:84858555-85188555 GCF_027887145.1 Ammospiza caudacuta | reverse complement strand
TGTGTGTGTGTGTGTGTGTGTGTTTCCGTGTGTGTGTCCGTGTGTCTGTCTGTCTCCATATGTCTGTGTGTCTGTGTGTGTTTCACTATGTGTGTGTCCCCGTGTGTCCGTCTGTGTGTCCATGTGTCTGTGTCCCTGTGTCACTGTATTCCTGTGTCACTGTGTCCCTGTGTCCTTGTGTCCCTGCGTCCCCGTGTCCCTGCGTGCCTGCCTGCCTGCGTGCCTGTATCCCTGTCCCCATGTCCCTGTCCCCGTGTCCCCATGCCCCTGCCCCCATATTCGTGTCCCTGCCCCGCTGTGTCCCTCTGACCCTGTGTCCCTGTTCCCTTGCCCCTGTGTCACTGTGTCTTTATGTCCCCGCGTCCCTGTCCCCATATGCCTGTATCCCTGTGTCCCTGTATCCCTGTGTCCCTGTGTCCCTGTATCCCAAGTCCCCGTTTCCCTATGTCCCTTTGCCCCTGCCCCCATGTCCATGTCCGTCTGTCCCTGTCCCCTTGTCCCTGTGTCCCTGGGTCCCTGTCTCCTTGTCCCCATCCCCGTGTGCCTGTGTCCCTGTGTCCCCGTGTCCCCGTGTCCCTGTGTTCCTGTCCCTGTGTCCCCGTGTGCCTGTGTCCCTGTATCTCTATATCCCTACGTCTCCATGTCCCTGTTCCTATGCCCATGTCCCTGTGTCCCTGTCCCTGCGACTGTGTGTCTGCGTCCCTGTGTCCTTGAGTCCCTATGTCCCCTTCCCTGTGTACCCATGTCCCTGTGTCTCTATGTCCCTGTGTCTCCATGTCCCTGTGTTCCTATGTCATGTTCCTGTGTCACTCTGTCCCTATGTCCCTTGTGCCTATATCCCCTTGCTAGTGTCTCTGTGTCCCTGTCTCTGTGTCCCTGTCACTGTGTCACTCTCACTGTGTCACTGTGTCACTGGGCCACCATCACCATCCCTGTGTCACTGGGTCACTGTCACTGCATGCCTGTGTCCCTGCCCCTGTGTCACTGTCCCTGTGTCCCTGTGTCACCAGCCCTGTGTCACTGCCCCTCTGTCAGTGTCCCTGTGTCCCTGTCCACCTGTGTCCCTTAGTCCCTATCACTGTCCCTGTGTCCCTGTGTCACTGCCCTTGTCATCGTGTCACTCTCACTGTCCCTGTCACTCTGTAACTGTCCCTGTGTCACCAGCCCTGTGTCACCGTGTCACTGTCAGTGTCCCTGTCACTCTGTCACTGTCCCTGTGTCCCTGTCCCTATCACTGTCCCTTGTCCCTTGTCACTGTCCCTGTCACACACTCGGACCACGTTCTCCCTTCCACACCATCCTGGCGATCCTGCGCTCCCTGAGACCGCAGAATTCCGGGATCTTTGGCTTTGGGAGGCACCTCTGGAGACCCGAGCCCCGGGGGCTGCTTGGGGGGAAGCTGCGGTTCAGTCAGAGCGACACTGTAATGCCTTCTTTAAACACTGTAATGCACACTTTAATCACTGTAATGCACCTTTTAACATGGCAATGCCCTCGTTAAACGCCGTCCTGGTGTTGCTGCGCCCCGCGGGTTGTCCTGCACAGCTGCAGGTGTTTCCCGAGACTCCGAAAGGTGGAAGGAAATAATTCCAGCACAGTCTGTAAGCCTTGATCAGGGCTAGGAGCGCCGGGGAAATTCAGGATTTAAGCATGAAATGGTTAAATTCATGCTTATGGCAGGACTCAGTGCCAGGGCTGGTAGCAGGGAAATGTGTGGGAAATCCACCTGCACCACCACCCAAATCGTGGGCATGGACTTGGGACAAACAGGCATCATGCCACCCCAGAAACATTTATCATACTAGGAGGGATGGAGAGATGCAGCTGGAAGCAGAACCATGCATTCAGGTTTCCACAATTATTTTTTAAACTCGTACTTTCCAAGGTACTTCTCACAAATATGTAAAAAAAATTGTCAGGGAAGGTGAGTGCATCATTTGTGATGTCAGCACCAAGGAAAGCACTAAGCGGGGAATAACATCCAGAACCTGCATTTCCAGGAGGGAAAAAACATCCAGAACCTGCATTTCCAGGGGGGATTAACATCCAGAACCTGAATTTACAGGGGGGAATAACATCCAGCACCTGCATTTCCAGGGAGGACAAAACATCCAGAACCTGCATTTCCCGGAGGGAAAAAACATCCAGAACCTACATTTCCAAGGGGGAATGGAGGGAAACGTCCAGAACCTGCATTTCCAGGGGGAGAAATAACATCCAGAACCTGAATTTCCAGGGGCGGATAACATCCAGAACCTGCATTTCTGGGGGGGGGAATAACATCCAGAACCAGTATTTCCAGAGGAGGGAATAACATCCAGAACCTGCATTTTCAACGGGAGTGCAATAACATCCAGAATCTGTATTTCCATGGGGAAGAAAACATCCAGAACCTGCATTTCCATGGAGGAAGGGAGGAATAACATCCAGAACCTGCATTTCTAGGGAGGACAAAACATCCAGAACCTGCATTTCCGGGGGAAAATAACATCTAGAATCTGCATTTCCAGGAAGGAATAACATCCAGCACCTGCATTTCAAATGGGAGGAATAACATCCAGAACCTGAATTTCCAGGGGAGGGAGTAACATCCAGAATCTGTATTTCCATGGGGAAGAAAACATCCAGAACCTGCATTTCTAGGGAGGACAAAACATCCAGAACCTGCATTTCTGGGGGAAAATAACATCTAGAATCTGCATTTCCAGGAAGGAATAACATCCAGCACCTGCATTTCAAATGGGAGGAATAACATCCAGAACCTGAATTTCCAGGGGAGGGAGTAACATCCAGAATCTGTATTTCCATGGGGAAGAAAACATCCAGAACCTGCATTTCCATGGAGGAAGGGAGAAATAACATCCAGAACCTGCATTTCCAGGGGGGGAATAACATCCAGAACCTGCATTTCCGGGGGGGGAATAACATCCAGAACCTGTAGTTTTGGGGAACAATGTGCTTTGCCTCCTGAAAGACACCCAGAGGACACCAGGCAGCTCACAGGCAGTCGGGAACAGTTTTGGATGGAGTGCAGGAAAGCACAAGGACAAGGGCGGAGAGCATCTGCCTTGGATTTGCAGGAAGAATGACACACAGGAAGGAGCTCCAAGACTCCGTGGCTGAAGGAACCGGCAAAAAGAGAGGAAAAGGAATTCTGACTGCCTTAAGCACCGCGGAATTAGTGAACTGAGCAGGGGGACAGCAGTCATGTGTAAATGTCTGGATGAAGCAAGTGGCATCAAGGGAGAAGGCTGGGGATACATTAATTATTTTAATGGGGTGAAATTACAGAAGGGCATGTCTAAGCTGGGAATCAGTGTGGAAAGCTTTTGAATGGAGAAGAACAGGCTGGAAAAATCATCTCTCTAAGGGGAGTGGTGAAAGCTTTATTGCCTGAGATTTTAAATGACAGATTAGGGGAAATACCAAGGGACTCATTCTGAAACATCAGGGAGATTGCACTGAAAGATTAGGAAGGGGAGAGGAAAGGCTGGAGGTGGTGCTGGCTCCAGGAATTTTGGGAGTACAGCCCAGCACATCTTCTAGGCTCCTCTGGCTCCACGTTATCATTCTGTGACTGTGTCTGCCAAGAGTGCAATGATTTCAGCGTTAGTTACCCCACAAGGACGTGATAAAACTCCCCCGCCAGGAGGAAACGCGTTTGACCAAAGGGAATCTTGGCACCTCCCCAAGGACAATGGGAGGAAATCAGCTCAGCGCTGGAGCACAACCTTCAGCCACATTTTCTCGTGTTATGAATAAGAAGCTTGACTAGGCCAATATTCAAGCGGCAATCAATTTATTATTAAATATGGTAAAGTAGGAGCAATACAGCGCTGGGTACAGTGGGGGAAGTTTTCCCTCCAACTGCACGCCGATAATTGATTGTTACAGGTATTTATAAGGGTACTCATCAGGTTTTTTTCAGCAGTTTCTATTTCCAATCTTTTACTCATCAGCAATTTTTATTCTAAATTAGTACATCACAATTCTATACACTATTGTGATTTTTATTTCTCAGGATGTATCTCAAAGGATTATCCCCAGATGGTGACGGTCCAGTTCCCGAAAGAAGAAAGAGGAATCTCATCTGGTGGGGTCCAGCTCCCCAGATGTGTGTCTACCACAGGGTTCATCCACCCCCGAGGTACAGCCAGAGTCTCCTTGGGAAGGAAAAGAAATAAAACCTTTCCTTGCTGCTAGGTTTTATCAGCCAGCATAATCTAATTAACCAGCACAGCTGCTTCGTTAGCATTAGAGGCATATTTATCAAGGGGCTAGAGGAAGCATTTATTAAATTAGCTTGTAATTTTGGAGCTGCTGGATGGATTTTTTACTAGAGTTTACACAGTTGAGGACAGTGCAATGCTGAAGGACTTCAAGGCAGAGGGAGGCAGCTCCGTGTCCTCCTCCCAGGTAGGTGGGACATGGCAAAGACAGAAGGAATCACAAGTCTCACTTCAAACACGCTCTCACTGGTAAAAGCCTTTGCTTACTCACATGTGGTGTTGTTCTGTCGGAGAAATATTTGTGAATTGGAGATGCAGAAACACAGCCCAGTGCTGAAATTCTTTAGAGAAGTGAGCATTTAACAAAATAAGACATGTTTCTAAAGTTGCTTGAAGTTGCTAACAGTGACTAGCTGCTTGCAGGCAAAGTGAAGGATTTCCTGCAAGGTCACAGAGACCAAGATCACTATTGTTTCACTGCTGACCCTGTACTTTAAAAATTCAAAGAATAGCTTAAAAATACAAATCATTTCCCAGACCTCCAAGACCCATTCAATTCTAAATGTAATTTGAAAGATTTTTTACACATTTACCATTTGACACATAAAATTTTGCTTTTAAGTCCCCAAAACAACATTGAGTATCAAGATATTTGGAGTGTTTTACCGGAGGTGGTACCAAATGCAACCAACTTACTTTTAAAATAAATCTTGAAACTTTTTATAATTTTAGCTGTTTTTAATTAAGGCCCCATCTTAATATCTTACATCTACCAAAGGATTTATATAAATTAAAGGAGATTTCTGAATACTTCCAGTCAAAGGAAGACTGGAAAGGAACCACAACAGCCAAAGAAAGACGGGAAAGGAACCACAATGAAATGTTTGCAACAGATGGAGTATTTCTATGGTACTAGCCAAAAGATACAACCAAAAGAGATTCCAGCCCCACCTTTTGATTCAAGGCTTTTGAAGTTAAAAGACACATATGTCAGCTCATAAGCCTTAAATTTGCCTGATGGATTCTGTATTTCTCTAGCATTTTACTTTAGTTATTCTGGATTTAGTACCTGAATGTTTTCTTTTAAATAGATTCACAATACTATGCTAGTCTGCAGATGATTTCTCTTTTTTTCCTAAAGGAGTTATTATTTTGCATATTGGCCTGACAAGAACAGTGTGTCAATTTGTGGTAAAATGTGTATGAGTTTTCGCTTGAGGCTGATCCCCATTTTTCACATTGAATTCACAATTTTAATCACACCTTTTTTTGTGTGTTTTTGGTGGGGTTTTTATGGTTTGTTGTTGTTGTTGTTGTTGTTGTTTTCTGGTGGAATTCCTCGTGTTTTCCAGGAGGAGAAATGAAGCGCAAAGCAACAAAACACAAACACCTCTTGCACATTGTTGGGAAAATGGAATGTCTGCAGCTCAGCCTGGCCCTGCACCTGCTCCCATCTTGCAGGTGTTAACACAGGTGTCTCCAAAGCTCAGTCTGGGAGCTCAGAGGGGAGCAGCTGATGTGCCCTGCGGGGACAGTGGAGCAGTGGAGGCTCCCCAGTCCCTCTCACTTGGGTGATTGTTCCATACCATCAACAGCCGAGGGTCCAGCTGGCACCCACCCGCTGTGACTCCCATGAGAACACCCAACAGCTGCCAGGGCACAGAGGGAAGCCCAGAATCAGGGGTTTTCTCAGCCAGCATGGTGTGCTCCTGTCCCAGCAGGACTTCAGCGAGCCGTTCCTCCTCCAGCAGCCCATCCCCACCTGGGAAAAGCCAGTCTGTCCCTAAAGGAAAGGGTTCCCTTAAGGCACTCTGACCAAAGAGAGCTGAGAAACCTTCCCAAAGGGCTCCACAAATCTCGTTTATCTTACTTTTCCCGATTTCCAACCGAGAGCTGAGCAGTCAGACCTGACAGCTGCCTGCTGATTTACGCTGCGTGCGCCAGGGACGGCTCAGCTGTGACACAAGGCTCAGATGCAGCTGCTGGGGATTTTTTATTATTTTCCTCCTTGAGTTTCCAGTGCTAGGAAGCAACACGTGGCTGTGTTTGGGCAGCTCTCCAGACAGCCTGGCCCTGCTGCTCTCTGGATTCAGGCCCTTCATGTGCTGTGAAGCAGCAGCAGCCGGGGAGAGGTGCAGCTGCTCCTCCGTGGGCGTGGGGAGGGGAGAACAGCCCCAGGCTCCACAACCGGTGCAGCATTTCATGATGAGGTGGAGCTATGGAAGTGCCACAGTCCCCAGGAAATCTTCCCAAGCCTGGAGTCATGGTTACGCGTGTGAGATAAAAAGTCTTCTCCTAATCTTAGCCAAGTAAGTCTTGAGGCTCTCGTTAAAAAGCAGGGCTGGCATCACCCTCAAGCCCTCATCTATCCCATCTTTGTATCCCAAAGAGTGATTAACACTCCTTCACATTTTAAACACTCGAGCAAATAATTTCTAATTTGCTTTTAAGAGCTTCCAGTGATTAAGATTCCTTAATTGCCAGGCTATGACCTCCAGTGCCTTTCTTGTTAGATCATTCTTTGATGTCTACCCAGCCATGTTCTGATGTCTTCCAAGACTACAACTTCTTTCCCCTACCACAACAGGAAAATCAGATTATATTCTTGTTCTTTCCAGGTTCAAACACCATTCCCATGGTTTCTTTTGTGTAGGTTTTATTCATAAACAGTAGCTGTACCTGTAATCATCCCTGCACTATGCTGCCTGCTCCAAATTTCACATCAGTGACCCCTGACGTAATTTCTCCTCAGCCGTTTAGCCCACGAATTTTCCACTTGCTTTTGCACTCATTTCCTACCCCAGAAGGAGTGAAGATAAATAGCCCTAAAACTAAGGCAACTCACCCTTTCCTCACAGCTTGGAGGAACTAAACAGCAACTCCTTCTGCTCTATGAAAGAGGCTGGAGATTCCCATGGGCAGTGGCTCTCTGGGCATCCCTCCCTTCTCCCCATCACAGCAAAAAAAAAAAAAAAAAAAAAAAAAGAGAGGACAGAGGTTACACTTGTGCTGTTAATATTGACACCAGTGTAATTTTGAATCTCTTGTCCTGCAGATCAGTGGAAAATCAACTTTCGCAGTGAAGCAACAGCTCTCGTGACCATATTCTCTTGCAACTCCAACTGCAAACAGATTGTCACTGAAACACCACTATTTGCCTGGTTGCCTCCCACAACAAACAGACCCATGCTCAATGTCCTCAGCTGCTACCACTCTTTCTAGGTTTTGCTTTTTCCCTACCCACAGGAGATTTTCTGATTTTTGGCTTTGGAATCAAACAGTTTCTAAAAGCTGGCATATGTAAAACACTTCTCAAAGTGTAGAAGGCTGGTGTGGTGATGGCATGGAAATAACAGAGCTCAGGGAACCGTCATGGAAGATGACGTTTGAGGTAGAATTGTTAAGGACAATCTGACTTCAAAATCTTCATGTCCCACAGGGGTTCTGCAAAAATACTGTTTTCAGACCTAGAAAGGTCTTACTGTGTGGGTTTTTTTTGTTTGTTTTGTTAGAAAACTATGCCTGCCTGATCTATCTATAGAGCTGCTTTACAGGTGTGTATCACAGAGGGAAAAATAACTCATAAAGACAACAGCAAGTTTGGATGCTATTTAATGAAAAATAGGTGAAGCTTATAAACACAAGGCTGACAGAGAGAAGAACACAGCAGGAAGCTGCCAGGGTACAGGTAATAGTTCTGAAGTGCATTGCTAGTGCAAGTAGGCAGGCAACAGAAGGAGGATCATGTTCCAGGCAGGCCCCTCCAGGCGAGCTGGGGACTGCTGGGCTATTGCAGCTCGAGAGGCAGAGCTTTAATCTCCTTTATGAGCTCTTCATCCAAGGCATTCTATCAGGAGAGAAAACCAAGAAGAATCAGGGACCACGAGACAGCTTCCATGTGCTGCTGACAAACAAACACATCTGCAGTGATCAAACCCTGGGAGCCTGTCAGCAGTGACGGAATAACCCTGGTGTTGAGCTGGATGGACTTGTCCTCCAAATGGAAAGCTGGACAAGCTCAGCTGCCCTCACTCTGAGCCCCAATGTGATTCTGAACATATCCCAGCTTACTGGTCCTCCCCAGAGGTGAGCATTCTGACCTCAGAACAGCTGCAGGCTGGTAAGGGGAGCCTGTACTCCCTGAATCAAAACCCCAGGTATTCTCACCTGAAAATGTGTAAAATGCTCTTACCTAGATGTGATTTTTGATCACAGGTTTAAGGCTTACCACTTGTGCTTTACAAGCAAGCAGGCAGTAGCCCAAAGGAACAAAAACACGTTTTATGGGGCTCAAACGTGGCTCAGCTCACTCAGGAAAGCTACATATGAACTTCCCAAACAGCTTTATGGTGTTTGGCTCAACAGATTACACCTGCATGGAGGACATGGGCACTGTGTTTTACAGGAGAATGTCCCCATTGCAGCATACAAGGCAGATGTTGACTAAAATAAGCCTGGAGCCCTCTGAGAGTTCAGGAGGAGCAAGGAAGATTCTGAGACCTACAGTGAGTGGATAAACATTCCAGTAGGCAAAATTCATGGGGCTACAGCTACCTAATCTGCACTGGTATCACTATGCCAAACTGCCTTTGCAGCTCAGACATCAGTTCACCAGTTCCCCTGATCAGTATCTACAACTTCTGCCTCACCACATCCCCCCATGAGAACATTCTGTAATAAATCTGTAAATAAATCTGTAATCAATTAATACATGTAGCTCCTGGAAAGATAAGAAATATCTTACAAGTTCTCTTCTCACTTCTTCAACCTTCACCTGCGCCAGGGGAATGCTCTAATGAGAGAAAATGGCATAAAAATCAGCATTTCACCAAGATAAAAGTCCCTGCACCTTTACAAGAGTCTAATGATGAGCCTCAGGTAAATCAATGGACAATTAATGAAGTTTTGTGTAGGCACTTCACATGCAGAAGGTCCTGCCTTTAAAAGTCATTGCCATTGGTTTGGTTTGGGCAATCACATATTTTTCAAGTCTGGTATGGCCTAAAGTCTAAAAAAACCCCTTCATTTTAAGCAATTTCCCAAATCTACCAACCAAGGGACTTGATTTCAACAGTATTTGTGCAAGACTTTTCCAAAGCACAGTAAGTTTGCAGGGAAAAACCTCCTTCCCTTCCTCCTGCCTGCACCAGGGGCTCTCCCAGTCTCCACTGACAGCAAGGCTGGAGGTGGGAGTTGGAGAACCTAATCCCATTTGAATGTCCTGTTCTACCTGAGAGAAAGCTGCCTCTTGGAGGAAGATGGATTAAAAAGAGCAGCAGTCCCACATTTCTAGCCACAGCCTATTTTTTTCCCTAGGAGCAAGACATCAGTGTTTGTATGAGGGAGAAAACTGCATTTTCATAGAGCACACTCAAGAGAAATCAAAGAAAATGATGGAGCAGCCAGTTCAGGGGACAAAACCTACATTTGGCTATTTCTTCAGGATCCTTAAAATCCTGTTCAGAGCTCCAAGCTCTGCAACACATGCTGTGTCCACCAATATGGCCTGACAAGCATTACAGCTAAAATACTGGTAAATCTCAAAAAGTTGGTTATACTAGGGGATTCCTTTTCTTCCATATTTCTTTGTCCAATTTCTAGATATTTCACCCGAATACTAATTTACCCGGCAAATCTGTCTACTTTGTTAGAACACAGTTTGCCTGACAAGAAGCTTAATTTCTTGGCTTTGATTAATAAATAGAGATCAAGTCTTTACCAGACCTGTAGGACATCTGCCTGTTCACCAAAGGCATCACAAGGATATCCCTTACATTCTGAAGGCCACTAAAATTAACCTGATGGTAAATACAACATAACAGTGGAGTAAATAGTTACAAGAGGTAAATCAAGATAGTATGCCAGTTCCATCTTCAATGGCTCTATTTCTTTACGCAGTGCAGCCAGCTCCTGCAGAAAGAGAAAGGCAGATGACATTCTAGGGAATTATTTGCGGAATTGATGGAAATGGGTGAGATGGATCCACAGTTACCTACAACATTTCAGAATTTGAGAGATTTCATCCTCTATAAAACACATGGAAAACCAAAGTTTTGCACATGCAGCAGCAAAAGGACTCTCCCATATGCTTATCAAGTGGGAGTAATTTCTTTTTGGGACTGCAAACTGAGTACCTTCCACAGTCCCAAACTCTTTTCAAATAATCCAAGTTAAATAAAAAAGATAAAGCCATTTGTGCTGCCCATTTCACTGATGTCCTGGCAAAGCAGTTCTATAAATGTCAAGGAGTCAAACTGTACCTTATGCTTGGGCTCTAGAAGATGACAAGCCCAGAAAATTTGCCTGTGGCTTTTTGGATGCAAAATTCCAACAAAAATTAGTCCTGGTCAGTACCCTCGTGTAACACTGGGCAATGTGAGCACTGCCACCCAGTGCTGGCTGGTGAGAAGCACAACAGAGAAACCAGGAAATCTGTTTTCACTGCTCCACTCAAAAACATAAAGGAAAAGGCAGCAAAAGTAATCAGGAGAAAGACTGAGTTCCCACTACAATAACAGCAAAAAATATGAAGATGTGTTGAGTGCAGAGGACAAAGATGTAAAATCTGTAGTTACAAACTCAAGAAATGTGCTTTTTCTTTAAGAAGTTCCACTAGGCTTACAATAAAGCTGAAAAATGTTATGTTTAAAGACACAGAAAAAAAAAAAAAAAAACCAAAACAAAACAAAAAAAAACCCCCACAAAACAAAAAAAAACCCACACAGTGATTCTGAATTTGGGTTTCTTTTGACCTTATCTCCTTTTTTTTAAGTGTTTGGAAGAGATTTGCTTCACACAAAGCAAGAATCACATGGGTCATTCTATCAAGAAACTGTGATAATTCTGTGGACATAGTCCACAGAATATCCACTCTGTTTATAACAGAGATCAGAAATAAAGGAGGCAGATCTGTTTTCAGTGCCAGGCAATTTATTCTCTGGAAATTCTCCAGTAGATGCCTCTAGGAGAGACAAACCCACCCAAAAGAGCCCAGTTCATGGGAATCCACCTACAGGATTTTTATTTGTGCTTCCTTTGGCCATTAAGATTTGTTCAGGCAGCCAAAGAGCAAACTACTATTCCCGAAAGCACCCAACAAGCAAGCCTGGCCTGTCCCTCTGTAGCAACATCCCTCCTGTATCCAAAAACCTACCTCAGATAATTCCACCACTGCCTCATGTGTCAGGGATTGGTTCAACTCCGTGGTAACAAGCTCAGCCTGCAAACAGGAGAGAGCACAAAATGCAACAAGGAAAAGATTTCACCACTTTTTTCTGTTTAAACAGGCAGGGAAGAACACAGGTTGTCCATGGCAGAAACATGTGCTACTGGAGCCACAGCGATAGCTGGTATACAAAATGAGGTGGTGCTAAAATTTGTATTAAGAATAACAAGTTTTTCCAGAAAAGCAGTGGGAGAAGGGCACACGGCAAGGCTGAAGAAAGGCTTCTCAGGAAAATGTCAATTGTAACACAACACTTTCCATCCCGTGCTTGTCAAGGTATCAGGTATGGCTTTACTTTAGCCATAAAGTAACCTGCCAGAGTTTCTCAGGGAATGAGGAGACAGCACTGTACCGATCACAGGATGCACTGAGGAGAGATCAGCAGGGACAACTGAACTATATTCACATGTTGTCCTGTTAGCTCAAGAGTCCCCAGTACTGGAGTTCAGGAAGCTTATGGAACGTCTCTGTAACTACAAATTTGGGCTCAACCAACCACGGCTGTGTCATCCTATCACAGTGTCATGTAAGAAAACTCCTTCCACCTACCTCAGCATCACAGATCCTTATTTTCAGATCCTTAGATTTGTCTTCCAGGAACTTCAGGTTCATGGATTGAATCTCTTCTTTGGCCTGTTGTATTCCCTGAGATTTCTTCAGTTTTTCAATATCCCTTAAAAAATAACACAGAAAGAAAAAGCTGTTACATTCAAAGATGTATCAGTACACAAATACCTATGCTCAAGCTAAACTCTGCAATACAACAAACACGTGAAAGAAGAAAACTGAGAAAACCCTGCATTTCCCTGTGAGATTTTCCAATGGAAACCTTTACAGTGTTACATCCAGAACACCACAGACCAGGGAAAATAGAGGCAAAGAAGAAAGCCATATGCCTAAAAGCAAAGGGTAATAATCTCGTGCATAATTCCCTAACTCACTTAGAGACCTGTTACACGAGCTAAACCTCAGATGAAGAGGAGGCAAACCTGCAGAAAGCACATGGGAATATCGTTTACAAGGCCAATTGCCACTTTAAAAGACAAAAAAAACCATTCTAGAAATAATTAGACTGGAAGGGAGCTGTGGAGAGCATCTGGGCCAGCTCCCACCAAGGCTGGGGTTGATTGTGCTGCGCTTTGCAGACCTCTTCAGATTACATCCTCCAGGGAATGACTTGACACTGATTCTTTTTTGAGTTATCACTGTTATTACGTCTTCTACACACTGGTTAAGAGAACTTCTTACCTGAGAATGGTTTTTGTTTTGCCTCCCTTAGTCTGACTACAGAGGCTATGCTAAATGTGCTAAGAAAATCAGATTTGTCTTCAGCCTCAGACAAAAGTAACTGGTGGAAGATGGAAACTTGTATCTGAAAACAGCTTGTAGATCACTTTTGCTTTAAAATAATTGGTTTGATGCTTTGCCAGATCTCTTTTGACTACTGAAAGTATCCACAACACATGGGTTTTGATAGATACTTCCAAATACTTTGAATTCGAGATGTGTCAAACCCCTAAAAATTCAGTTTTCCTTGTTAGTTACCATAACCAACATTGCCCAAGATAGAAATCACCAGTATTACTTTAATCTTGCCCTCTTCTTCGTCCATTACTCACTTCTCTAACTGCTTTTCCAACATCAGTGCTGAAATTAGTTTTTTTGTGAGGGTCCTCAATTTCTGTTCCATTTCTTCGTTTTTTGATTTTGTTTTATACAGTTCCAAGGTCATGTCCTGGATGGCACTGTAGAAGCTGGTGAAGAGAGAATCAGTGGGAATGCTTAGGAGTCAGCTTTTCTAAAAGTCAGAGTTGTTGTTATTCTTTTCTCCACATCTTAAATGAATGACTTAGTTTCCTCTTGATGTTATGGCAGGAGTAAATTTAAGTAAGATATACTAAGGGAATTTCCTTTCCATAACTAACACAGATTTCCACGTGGAAGGGAAAACAGCCCAGCTACCTGAGTAAGTGAGCAAGTGAACACAACTGGCACTCTGGTGAATAAAACCACCACGTGCTCCACTCCTGGCTTGCCTCACTGCCTTTGAGAGAAACTGTATTCAGTCCCTGAAAATGCATGGTCACAAGATGTGCCCGGCAGCATCTGAGTACCCTCCTCTTCCCAAGCAGCCCAAAGCTCTTCCCCCTCCAGCTCAGGAAGAGAGATGCAAGTGCCAAGATCCTAAATATCACATAAAAATTGGTTTCAAAGTAGAGTTTACCCCTTCTTTGCTGCAAGTGTTTGCAGTGCCACGGGCCAAAGCCATGCTAGGGAGAGAGGCCCAAGGAGACCAGACTAACAGATGCCATTTCTCCATGGCAGAGGGAATCTCCTTGCATGAACTGAGGCCAGATGAGACAGACAAGGATGAGGAGCTGAGGCTGGAAGAGCAGTCACAGTTCCCCAGTCCTTGCCTAAGCAGTGTGAACGCTGCTGTAGCCTGGGATACCTGGCACAACAGTCCAACTGGCAGCAGCCTGCAGCCACTGACCACAAAAGCAGGAGAAAAAGGAGGGCTTTAACTCCATCCCAGGCCCCTCTCAGGCTTCAGAGATTCCTGTGCTGGGATAACCTAGAGCTAGGAAATTCAAATGTAGTCTTCACTTCTTATCCATCCTCACATAGTACACCCAAGACCTTGGAGCACAGGCGCACCTCTGCTTGCCAAAAGAAAAATTCCTCCCTCCCTAAATGACATTATTGCCACCTCCCTCCACTGTGCTGAAAAGGATCACAAGGCTCTCTGTAAGAGGGAGAAATTAATTCCAAGAGCATAAATGAAGCCTAAACAAGACCTATGAAATATATATCTATTACAGATGGGTGGGGTTTTTTCCAAGTACAGTTTTGGATTTTCACCCCTCTCCTCCTCCTATCACATGTTGCTTGTTTTGGTGGTTGGCAGGAGGGTGCTAGCACTTTGTGCTCAGTTCCCATGCACTCCAAAGCTGCCCAAGGGGTGAAAAATAAGCCTGACAAACAAGATTCCTAGTGCCAAGTTTGGAGCTGCCAATGTGGAAAAGCAGGGGAAAGCAGCACAGACCCTCACCACGAATGAAGAGTGTGAAGAATTACCTGGTAAGAGACGTGTCCTCCATGTTGAGTTCTACTGCACTTTGTACCAGGTCAGTGAGGTCATCCTTGGCCTCTTTGGACATATCGTCTTCCAAATATCCCAGGCTTTCTCCAAGAATATTACGACAGTAGTGAGCTGGAAAATATACACGAAACAAAGCAGTGATTTTTTTAATATTACTGCTCTTTCATGGAACTCTTCAAAGCTAGAAACCAATCCCACACTGGGAACTTAGCTACCTGCCTGTTGTTGGAGGAAAAAGACACTTTTAAAACAGGATTAAACACACAAAACTGCTGCCATATCTCCATTTGTCAAACAAATTCAGTGTATAAAGGGAGAAAGCACTGCTCCACTCCATCCCTGATCAGTCTGTCTGACATCAGACAAACAAGAGCTCACCCTTGTGCTACAGCAATGAGCACATGCAGGTCACCTCCCCACAAAGCCCACAAGGCTGAGCCTTGTTCATGGCAAATCCAGGAAGTCTGTCTCCATCATTTTTTGTTTGGTGGCAAGGCACTTGATAGAACAAAAACATCTTCATGTGTACCATGCCAGCCTTTGCACAGAAAAGCAGAATTCCTTCCTGAGAAAAGCCTATGAAGCGACAGTCCTTTATTATGTGTTTTAAAAACACACTATGGTCCCCTGAACCACTCACTTGCTCAAAAAAACCCAAACAAATCAAGAAATAGTCACTCTAGGCAGCTTCAGCACAACGTAATCATCTCAATGTTGTTTCAGGCTCCCCCAGGGCTTTCCTTAACAGTGGCTTAGCACCAGCTCAGACTCTTGAATGAGCTGCAGGGATACTTCCCTCTCTATCCAGGCAATATTTCCACGCTGTGCTATCCAGCCCAGCAGACTAGAAGGTTTTAGCAATTAACCTGCTTGTCCACATTTATGGCCTGCTCAAGATGGCTTATAAAATTGTCCTTGAGTGATCTTATGTCGCTGTAAATTGTAATAAAAACCACATTAAAAAACAAGCTGAGTCTGTTTCAATTACATATATTTATATATATTCCAAAGTTTCCAACAAATACAATCTTCAGGACCACTCAGAAAAGCCTGACTCAGGTGGAACTGAGAAATGGAGCTTCAAACTCACCTTCTGCTTTATATTTGCTTGTACTGTCCTTCATGTCCTCTATCAGCAACATAACATCCTTGACTCTCTCTTCATTGCTCTCCATAATTTCATGCAAAATATCCACTGTCCTTTCATTCACCTCACATTCCAGAATAGGCACATGCCCATTTAATTTCTTTAACCATGAAATAACCTGCCAGAGAAGGGAGACAAAAGAGCAAGCAATCATGTGAAATGACAGAAAATAGCTGATAGACGTGAAGAATATAAACCACTGCAAACTCTGCATTCCTGAAGAGCAACTCCTACATCAGTCCAGAAGGCATGGGTGAGAAAAGGGGAGACAAATTCCTTTCCCTCTTCTTTAAACACCCTCTGTGGTCTAGAAGACTATATTATATCCTTTTTAATCTCCCTCATTTCTTAGAAAACCTGCTTATCTCCATGTGATAAAATTTTACCTTTTTATTCACGTGACCTCTTGGCTACAGACACAGTAACAACCCAATAGATGTTAAATAGATGCTTGGAAAAATGGTGAACACTATGTTAAAGTGTGTGGGATAAAAGTGCCTGAGCCATCACTAGGAGCAGTCTCTCTGCAGGAGAACAGGAGTCACCATAAAGGGAAGTCACAAGCCCTGCAAAGCAGTTGTACCATCAAAAACAAGGTCAGAAATAAAAGATCAACACAGTGCTCTCAGGTAGGGCTGTGATCGAGGAACCATGGAATTGTTTGGGCTGGAAAAGCCCTCCAGGATCATCCATTCCCCCAGCACTGCCCAGCCCAACAATGACCCACGTCCCCAGGTGACACATCCACACAGCTTTTAAATCCCTACAGGAATGGGGACTTCACCACTGCCCTGGGCAGCTCTGCCAGGCCTGGACAACTCTTGGAGTGAAAAAATTTTCCCTAAGATCCAACCTAATTAGATTGGAAAGCTTAGATTATGACCAGTAATAACTGAAGAACACGGAAGTTCTACAGCACGTAACGAACATAAACTCTTGCATAAGTCTGCCTAATAAATCTGACGGAGAATGGACGCAGCTGTATAATTTTAAGTGTATTTTTTCTCGTCCCTCATCCTGCTGCTGTACGCGCACACAAGCAGCGACGGAGAAAACCACCGCAGCATAAGGGGCAAAAAGCACGAACTGTGTGTGTGTGTGGGCGCGGAGAACTGTGAAGAAAAGAGAAAGCGAGCCCTGCCGGCCCCCGTTACCCGTGTGAGCTTCTCCTGGAAGGAATCGCCACCCGGTGCTCCCGCCGCCGCCATCCTGCCCGGAGCCTGTCGGGAGTGGGCGGCTGAGGGGCGGCGCCGCCGCGGCTTACCCCGGGGCGGGGGGAAATAGCGATGGAAACGTGTTTTAACAGTTAAGAGGAGCGTTAAACGCCGTCTGTCCGTTAAGGGAAGATGTTAAAAAAACGCCAAACGAACCCCAGCAACAGAAAAATTAAACAGAAGAGATGCAGGAGGAAGGCATCGCTAAGTACAGCAGAAAGATGTCCGGGGGTGCGGCTGGACATGAGCCCACGGTGCCCTTGTGGGTAATGGCCCCTGGGCTGTCCCAGCCAGGATGTGACACGGCCACAGGGTTAAAAATAGGTTAGAAACTGTTGTAAAATTGTTGATAGAGTGTTAAGCATGTACTGTTAGTTTGGTTATTGTAAAAGGGGTTAAGTTATAGTATTGGAATATGAATCCCAATATTACCAGTTAGATTGTGCCTGGGCCAGTCTGACCCTTGCTGCTACAACACACTACAACATTATAGGAAATACGGTACTCAGCGTACCATATTACACCTAAGTAAAGTACCATATTACACCAGCCCCCAGGCGAAACGAGACAGCCAGGACAGAACTGTAATGGGTCAATTAAGCCCCTTAAACATTCATGCAAGTGAAGGATCCAAACAAAAACCAATATAAAGGGGCAAAAAAAAAAAAAAAAAGGCTAAAAAGGGGCTTCTGACCCAGTGAAACTGTGCCGCCCCATCTGGGACATTAGGGCCATCGCTGCTGAGCAGCCCCAGCGCCGGCGCTGCAGCACCCCCGACGGGAGCGCTCCCGCTCAGCCCGCGGGCCCCCTGCTTTAGGCCTTTCTTTTTATTATAATAAATGCTAAAATCACTCTAGTACCAGGAGCTTGCTCTCGTTTTTAACACCAGGGCAGGGCCTGTCCCTGTGCCGGCCCTGCTGAGGCAGCTCCAGTGCTGGGGACAGCTCTGGGCCCTCAGCACAAGAGAGACACCGAGGGGCTGGAGCGTGTCCAGGGCAGGGAACGGAGCTGGGAAGGGGCTGGAGCCCCAGGAGAGGCTGAGGGAGCTGGGCAGGGGCTGAGCCTGGAGCAAAGGAGGCTCAGGGGGGCCCTTGTGGCTCTGCACAGCTCCTGACAGATGGGGACAGCCGGGGGGGTCAGGCTGTGCTCCAGGGAACAGGGACAGGAGCAGAGGGAACGGCCTCAGGCTGGGCCAGGGTAGGTTTAGATGGGATAATCAGAAAATTGTCTTCTTAAAAAGGGGTGTGAAGCCCTGGGGATGTTAAGGCCAGGGTGAGTGGTGGTGTTAGTTCTTAACATCCATGTGGGTGTTTTTTTTGTGTTTTTTTTTTTTTTCCAGGCAGTTTTACAGTTTTACAGAAATTTTATTTCCAAAATAATCAGAATGGAAAGAATTGGTGAAGAATCACATTTACTACAACACATGCCAAAGTAGCTGAGGATTTTTCACTCAACCTTTTCAATTTCTAGAAGGGGAATCCACTGGAATCTGTGGCTTTACCAACCTCTCTGGATTACCAGAGGGACCGATCACACTGTGCCTGAGTTTCAGCACTTCCTCACTGCAGACCAAATCCTGTCTCACATGAGATATAAAATCATCTCCAGCTGCAGACTGAGGGGTGTGGGGGGAGGATTCTGCCCCTGGGCTCAGGTGAGAGCCCACCTGCAGAGCTGCCCCAGCCCTGGCTCCAGCAGCACAAGGAGCTGGAGCTGCTGCAGCCAGTGCAGAGGAGGCCACGGAGCTGCTGCCAGGGCTGGAGCCCCTCTGCTCTGGAGCCAGCCTGGCACAGCTGGGGCTGTTCAGCTGCACCAGAGAAGCTCCAGGGACACCTCAGAGCCCCTGCCAGGGCCTCCAGGGGCTCCAGGAGAGCTGCACAGCCCCTGGGGACAAGGCAGGGATAGATGGGATATTGGGAAGGAATTTCTGACTGTGTGGGTGGGCAGGCCCTGGCACAGGGTGCCCAGAGAAGCTGTGGATGCCCCAGCCTTGGAAGTGTTCTGGCCCAAGTTGGACTGGGCTTGGTGTGGTGTCCAACCCTTTAGGGGAATGGAGCATCCAAGAGTCAAACATGCTCATGGTCAAAAGGAACGACAAAATTCAGAGTGTTCACAAAAGTTTTCCAAGTTAAATTACACACTTGGCATGGAAATTAATGTTGGTCTCTGACCTCTTCATATAAGCCCAGGGCAGTGGGTTTTGGATAAAGGGGTAGGGTGAAAGGGAAGAAAGGATAAAAGAGGGGCAGAGAGGAAGAAAGAGATCACCAGGCTTGGCTCCAGTGTTGATCTGGCTGGTGGAGTGTCTAGGGTCCTGGGGTGCCTGTACATAAGGTCTTGGTGGGGGCACCTTTAACAGATGACTTTCCCTGCCCTGGAGGTTACTTTCTCACTTTCTATGCAAATTTATAATCTGCAGTTCATTCTTCATTTCTTTCTGATAATGAATTGGAGGGCTTCAAGGGTCTCTGGTGGTCTTAATTCCCTGTACAGTCCTAGACTGCTTCTAGGCTTCATTGCTGGGCTGTGCTGTGTTTGTCTCCAGGAACTAGAACAAGGATGTCTGTCCCAGAAAAATGCCCAATTTCTGAATGGCCCATTTTCCAGCTGCATCCTGTTGTTCCTCACAGCTGTGTTTTTACCAACAAACCTTGATTCTTGTTACCAACAATCTGTGGTTGGCTCTACAATTACCCAGCTATTGGTGTTTGAGGCACACAACCTTTAATCTTCTGGGCTTCTATACTCAGGCCAACCAGATTTAATCCATGAAACAGATAGCAGCTAACAAGCAAGCTCTGAGTAATGTCCATGTGTTAGAGAAAACAAATTACTTGTTGGTGGAATTGCCTTGTCAAGCTTGATACACTTCAATGATCTCAGACCTAGAGGGAGATTAACAAGAAGAAAGGATGTAACACTGATAGCAGGCACAGAGAATGCAGAGTTTACAGGCCACAAGGACATCTGCTTGAACTTCCAAGATGAGAAAGAATCTAATAAAGTGAACCCAGCACCTGTGCTGAAACCAGCTCTGACTGGGTAAACAGTAATTCTGGCAGGGGGAATCTGTGACAACTGACCCAAGAAACCCACCGACCCAAAAGAAGAGAAAGACTGGGCATGAAGAACAGTAGAATCATTAACCAATACTAATTAATAAGAGAATTATGTAGCATAGCCAGTGGACACTAGTTCATTTGTATGCTAAAATGTATAAATTGTTAAGCATTTTGATTGTTCTAGAATACCACTAAGCATGCAGTCTTGCACAACCCTGCAATAAATAATCAATGTCTCTCTGGTGTGTCTAATTACTGGCTTATTGCACAACAGGTACGGAATCAAATTTTTGCAGAGAGCATTGTCACTGCCCCATCCCTTTTCCTGCCTGATACTGAGCCCCACCAGCTTTGCACCCCTCAAGATTTAATCAGTAGCTGTATCAGGACAGCTATGATTAAGCAGCTGCATATTGTGAGCTTCGCTTTTTTAAGGGAATCAAGATGATTACAAGAGGAATGGCAGTTTGGATGAGAGCCACGAGGATTGAAGTCAGCAGGACTGAGCAGTCAGTACCTGGGAGAAGAGTAATTCTGGCAGCGGGAGATTGTGGCCAGCATCTCATTGACCACCAACTCAAAACAGACTAACTAAATTGAAAAGTGAGAGATTTAACTAGGAAAGAAGGGTAAGAGTGGTAATTAATTGAAGTGGTAGTTAATAGAATGGTACTAACTAACCGAGAAGTTATGTAACTTGTAAGCAATGAATGCTGACGCCTTTGGTTGTTGAAATGTATAAACAGAGTAACGTTTTGATGATGGATAACCGCGACATCCAACTACCTGCTCTCTGCCAACTAAAAAAAGACAGAAATACCTCGCCTCGGTGTGTAAAATGGTGCTGCACACCGGGGAACGAGCCCGGGGGGTAACACTTCTGTCCCTGATTCTGTCACTGTCCCTGCTCCTGTCTTTATCCCCGTTCTCTTCCGTGCCCGTGTCCCTACCCTTGTCTACGTCCCTTTCCGTGCTCCTGTCCTTGTCACTACCCGTGTCCCCGCCTCTGTTCCGGTCCGTTTTCCTTCTCGTGTGCCTGCCCTTGTCCCTATTCCTTCCTGTGTCCCTGCCCTTGTCCCATCTCCGGTCGCCCCTCACTCCCCGCCCCTTCCGCCCGCTCAGGGCCATTTCAAGGACACATCCTGCAGCGGTTTTTTTTCTAAAAGCCTCATTTGTGTTTTATTTTGTTTTTAAAAATTATTTCTATTATTTTTATCGCCCATTCTACATATTCGCGTATAAACGGAAAGACAGGTAGATATACACACACGCGTCCAAACCAGGGGCACGGGAAGCAGTTCCCTGGCGCTCCCCGCCCCCTGGGCGCGGCCTCGGCGCCAAAAGGGGCGTGAGGCGCCGCGGCCATTTTGTGTGCAGAGCGCGCGGCCGGCAGCCCTCAGCGTCCGCCAGCCTCAGCCTCCCCCGGGACCCGCCGCCGCCGCGATGCTCTCCGCCCGCGTGGCCGCCGCCCTCGCCCGCTCCCTGCCGCGGCAGGCCGGCCTGGTGAGCGCCATGCCCGCCCCGGAGGCGGCGGGGCCGGGGGGACGCGGCGCCGCCGCCATCTTGGGGGCCGCTGTGACATTGAGGGTGTGAGGGGGTGACTTCGGAGTTTGGGGAGGGAAGCACGGGGTCTGCTGTCAGCGCTGTGGGACAGACCCCGCTGAGGAACAGGGTGTCCCTGCACGTGCTCGGGGTAGTGGTTTAAGGCTGTCAGGGCGAGGTCAAGGTTGTGGGGGTGGGGGGTTTATTTTTCTCTCATGCCCTCAATGTTTGTGAGGAAACGGAGGGTGGGAAGAGCCGTGAGGAGCCAGTATTTCCAATGAATATGAATGGGGAAGAGGCCTGCTCGGGGTGCAGGTTAATGAATGGCATCACCGTTGCTGCATGCTTTTGCATTGGGAGCATTGCTTAAAATGCATAAGCATGATATAATGCATTCATTATCACAGATTTTTTTTTACTTTTTTAGTGTTCAAAGTCGGCCATGAGAAGAGTTGCTTCTCAGGGAGGGTGATTAGACAGTGCAAGGGGCTGCCCAGAGGGTGATGGAGATACCAGCTCAGTGGTGTTTAAGGATATAATGCACTTAGTGCCATGTTCTAGTTGTCAAGGTGGTGCTTGGGCATACGTTGACCTCAGAGCTCTTTTCCAAAGTAATTGTGATTGTGAGGTATTTCTGTTGTAGTGCTTTGTGTTTTTTTTTTTTTCCATATGTGTTTTAACAAAACCGAAATCACAACAGTCAGATTTGTGTTAGGAGATACAACCTTCTCTCTCTGCAGAGCACTGACTGGTGCAGTGATTTCTTTATGCCCCAAGGTTCTCGTGTTCAGCACAGAAATGACAAGTATGAGGAGGTTTCTCTTTGGGAGCTGCTGCAGCGATTGATGGTGACATCAGCGCACTGCAGAAAAATGCAGCGAGGGATTTGGAGCAATTTCCTTCATTATTTGTCCTTTCTTAGTGGTGCTGGAATTGGTTCCATGGCTGTGAATGGGGTGCTGTGGAGCTTAGCTCAAAGCTTTAATGCACTTAAGCAGCTCAAGATAAAAGATGTGTTAATCTCTCAGCGTTTTTTTGCACGATTAAAGGAATCTTACTGAAACAATGGCTTTTTTTAGGTTTCCAGAAACACCCT
Organism: Ammospiza caudacuta; assembly: GCF_027887145.1. NCBI lineage: Eukaryota > Metazoa > Chordata > Aves > Passeriformes > Passerellidae > Ammospiza > Ammospiza caudacuta. The sequence continues at coordinate 85,165,937 of NC_080632.1, read as the reverse complement.
CAGCGCAGCATTTGTTGCTACAAGAAACCTCCATGCCTCCAAAACATGCTTTCAGAAAACTGGTGAGTCTGAGGAAGGTCTTGAGTGTGGTTTAAGAATTTGGTCTGTCAGACAAAAAAGGAATTTGATTATGATGAGTATTAGTTGACAGCACTTCGGGACATTTAAACGCTGAGCCGTTGCATCCAGCAAACTGCACTTTGATACCTTGAGAATGCCCCCAGAGCAGGGAGCGGTTGTATGTCAGCTGGCTTACATAGAGTACCTGCGTCACCTGCAGCATTATTTGAAAATTATTTAAAAAAAAAGATAGCCCCAGATTGGAGTTGCCTGCAACAGAATGAAGGACTGGATGACTTCCCCAGGCCTACCTGGGTTTGACCTTGTGTCCTTGAGCACAACTTTATTTTGCTGCCAGCAGTCTGGTGTTTAGAGAAGACAGCTGCACTGTGTGGCATGTGTTTGGCAGTGCTTTATACAAATTTTTTTAAAGTGGTTTAAGGTGATTAAGGACATTACTAATAAATAAATTTTACAGTGTTACTTATTGTTTCTTAGCTGAGGAAATAAGCTGTTGGAACTCAAACTGAAGTATGGAGAATATGTTTTTATATCTTACATCAAACGACTTGCTCCTGAAACATAATGAAATTAATTTACGTGTGTGTGGATCTTGGATCACAAATCATTTGGCAGGGTGTTCTGATGTATCCAAGGCTAAGTAGCTCCTCTGCCAGCAGGCCTGTTCTGCCTGGGCTTGGGCTGATTAATTAATCAAATTGCTTTCTAGGGAGCAAGAGCATAGGATGTAATCAGGAAAGTGGATAACTACCAGGCCTGTTTTGGTTGAACTGGCTGGTGATGATGAGTTGAAGCTGCTTTTATTTGCAATACAGAGACTGGTATTTATCTTAGCCTGGGTAAAGGTGTTGCTAACTAGACGTGGGAGAAAAGGGCACCTTGTGAATTCGAAGCAAGCTTGCTGATTGCTTATTGTACCTTGCAATGCTAATCTGATTTCAAACATCTCCCCAGGTACTGCCGAGGTATCCTCCATCCTGGAGGAGCGCATCCTGGGGGCTGACACCTCGGCCGAGCTGGAGGAGACGGGCCGCGTGCTCTCCATCGGTGACGGCATTGCCCGCGTGTACGGCCTGAGGAATGTGCAGGCAGAGGAGATGGTGGAGTTCTCCTCTGGGCTGAAGGTAAGCTGCCACTTAGCACAGTGTCTCTTTAGCACAGAGATATTAAAAAGACAGTTTTTTAAGGAGAACCTGAGACTATGCTTGGAGGCACCACTATGAACATTGCATTAGCTTCATTGCAACTTTAATATGTAGTAACTGGTGATTTTTTTTTTTTTTTTAATTTATAACACTGATTTCAGTATCAGCATCTGATTCTCAGCCAGCATTTGAACATTTGAGCTGTCTTTGTCTTCATTTAGAAAGTAAAAGGACTAGATTGGCACTGGATTATTTCTTTGCTTTCAGGGTGTCTTTTCTGTTTGCTGTTCAATAATGACCTCCCTGCTTCAATACATTATGCAGCTTGCTGGTTTGTTGTAGTCCTGTCATTGAGTTAGGGTTAAAACCTGTTTCAAGAGTACTGTAACAGCTCTCTGAGCATTTTTAATGGCCCATTTCACCTTGAGCAGAGAAGAAGCCAGTCCTTTTCTCTTGTCTGGCTTCTAGGCGAGGGAGTAACGTACTTGAACCTTGCTTACCCAGTCTGTTCTTTTTAGAGAAACAATTGACTTGGGTGCTAGGCTGCTGGGGTATAACTACCTGGTAGGTTGAAAACTTAGGCAGGTTCTCTAGCCGATGTGGAAAGAAATAGACACTTGTACATAGAAGCAGAACATTGTCACAAGGTTGAGGTAGATCATGTAGGATTTGTGAAATGATCATGTCAATATGAAAGTTTTTATGCATATCAGTATGGATTTTCTCAGAGTGGTGTGATCTCTGTCCCAGGGCATGTCCTTGAATTTGGAGCCTGACAACGTCGGTGTTGTCGTGTTTGGTAACGACAGACTGATCAAGGAGGGGGATGTTGTGAAGCGGACCGGTGCCATTGTGGATGTTCCCGTGGGGGAGGAGCTGCTGGGCCGTGTTGTGGATGCCCTGGGCAATCCAATTGATGGGAAGGTAAGTGTAGCTGGGTGCCAAGTACCTCTGCTGTTATCTGTGCGATACAGACCTCAGCAGTTTTTTCTCTCTTTTAGGGTGCTATTGCATCTAAGACACGTAGGAGAGTTGGCTTGAAGGCCCCTGGGATCATTCCCAGGATCTCTGTGCGTGAGCCCATGCAGACTGGGATTAAGGCTGTGGACAGCTTGGTGCCCATTGGCCGTGGTCAGCGTGAGCTGATCATTGGTGACAGACAGACTGGGTAAGTGTAGTGCTCAAGCCTAAAATGTTCCTTAAACAGAGACACAGGTACAGTGGAGCTGGACACGGGGTTGGGGAAGGGCTGGGAGAACCTTGGGCAGCTTAACTCACCAGCCTCTCTTGTTGCATAGGAAAACTTCAATTGCAATTGACACCATAATCAACCAGAAACGATTCAACGATGGCACGGATGAGAAGAAGAAGCTGTACTGTATCTATGTTGCAATTGGCCAGAAGAGATCCACTGTTGCTCAGCTGGTAAAGAGGCTCACTGATGCAGGTATGGATTTTGGGAGATGGTTGAGCCTGGCACCAATGACATCCTGTTCTCATTGTAATGCTGTGACCTCTCCTGGCTGCAGGTGCAGACAGAATTCATATTACATGAGTGAATTACTTAATTTTATGAACAAGAAATCTCTATACCTGTCTAGGGGAAAAAACATCATTTTTGCTGTATCACAGTTAGGGATACTATTTTGAGGTCCCCAAACTGCTGAATTCCTTCTGGAAAAGTCACCCTGTGGATTTAGTTTTTTTCAGCAGAGTTGAAAGCTTCATCTTGGCAGTCAGGCAGGCCTGGTGACAAACTGTGGCCTTCAAATTGTCATTGACTTGGCATTTGTCCCATGTGTTCCATGTGGCAGTCAGTGTGAGTGGCAGCTGGAAATGCAGTGAAGAGCTTTTACTGCCCAAACACAAGGCATTAAATAATAGCATCTCTTCAGAATCAGTGATTTCTGTGACCAAGGCTCCGCATTTAACAGAGCTCGCAGGAGATCAGGCACTTGGACCTCATTCCTGGTGGTCCTGGCAGCTGTCATGGAAGAACCCACATCTTAAGGACAGTAATTTGTTTGAGATTGTCACAGAGGGTTGTACTGTCTTACAGCAGCCAGGAAACTATGGACTTTCAGTATGAGTTTTTTTAAGAAGAAAAAATTGTCTTCATCTTAAGCTTTGTTTTAAATGGGAAAGAAGTCTGCAAGTGTTGAAAGTTAGCTGCCACAAAGTTGCTTTTGAGAACTCTTGAGTCAGTTTTGCTAGCAGGTGTGTTTAGCTACATCTGGTGTGCTGGGCTTTCCTGTAACAACAGTGACACTACCTGGCTGTGCTTCGGTGTTGGTCCGTCATGTGCTTGTTGTGTTTGCTGATTTATGATGACACAGGGCACTCAGAGGTGTGTCCAATCCTTTCCAGATGCCATGAAGTACACTATTGTGGTGTCTGCCACAGCATCCGATGCGGCCCCCCTGCAGTACCTGGCTCCCTATTCGGGCTGCTCCATGGGGGAGTACTTCAGAGACAACGGGAAGCACGCACTCATCATCTATGATGACTTGTCCAAACAGGTCAGAAACTTTGGTTTTGGGCCTTGTGCTGTGGCATTGGTGTTTGTAGCCGTAAGAACACCTCAGGTTTAGAACGGTGAAATGTTGAGTGGGGTGCAGAGCTCTGAAGGCTGTCTCTGCTCCACGCAGGCCGTTGCCTACCGTCAGATGTCTCTGCTGCTGCGCCGCCCCCCTGGCCGCGAGGCCTACCCGGGCGATGTGTTCTACCTGCACTCCCGGCTGCTGGAGAGGGCGGCCAAAATGAACGACTCCTTCGGGGGCGGCTCCCTGACCGCCTTGCCTGTCATCGAGACTCAGGCTGGGGACGTGTCTGCTTACATTCCAACCAATGTCATCTCCATCACCGATGGACAGGTAGGGCTTCCTCACAGCCCAGCATCTCCGTGGAGCTTAGTGGCTGGTCTCTGAGGAGGCCTTCAGGCTTCTGAACAAGATAATTATAGTACTACAATTCTGTCCTGCAGATCTTCTTGGAAACTGAGTTGTTCTACAAAGGTATTCGTCCAGCCATCAACGTTGGTCTGTCTGTGTCCCGTGTGGGCTCTGCTGCTCAGACCAGAGCTATGAAGCAGGTAATTGGGAAATGGCTGTTCCTCCTCGTGCTAGAGATGACTGGTGTCTAGGTGTGAACAGAGAAGGATTAAAGCTTTGCATCTATCAGTGTTACACAATTATAAAAGAGCAAACTTTAGATAGCTCTTTAATGCTTCCATTGCCTGCTGAGAAATGCATGGGAGAAAGGGAAGCAATATCTGCATAAAGATGCAGGATTCAGTTTTGATGTATTGAACTGGGTATTGATCACTTACAAAACAGAGAACGCTCTCTTAACTGCAGGCTTTTAGTCCAGACTAAATTATCTAGAATTAGAGAGATGTATATCAACAGTTGCTGTTTCCACAGAGAGATAGTGTGCTTATGGTAAAGTGTGGGATTTTTGTAACGTTTATAATAATTTGTCAGTTTGTATATTGACTTTTATGGAGTGCAAGGCAGAGCTGACTTGTAACACCTGTCAGCTGCCAGCTAACGTTCAGACTCCTGGGCACAGTTAGCGGTGGTGTCAGTGGCTGTGACTGTGCCCTGCAGGTGGCCGGTACCATGAAGCTGGAGCTGGCTCAGTACCGGGAGGTCGCCGCCTTCGCCCAGTTTGGCTCTGACCTGGACGCAGCCACGCAGCAGCTGCTGAACCGCGGTGTGCGCCTGACAGAGCTGCTCAAGCAGGGACAGTACGGTGAGTGAGTGCCCCGGGCTTGGCAGGGCTGCCTGCACTGGGCTTGGGTAGCATTTGTGTCTGTTCTGTGCTCATGGTGCATGCAGATTTGCTTGCACTGAGCTGTCCGTGTGAACTTGGTTTTCCAAGGACTCTGTAGTCTGTTATGTCCTGGTGGAAGAGTTCCAGTGGTGTGAGTGCTGTCTTTTCCTGCAGTTCCCATGGCTATTGAGGAGCAGGTGGCAGTCATCTATGCTGGTGTAAGAGGTCATTTGGACAAGCTGGAACCCAGCAAGATCACCAAATTTGAGAGTGCTTTCCTGGCTCATGTACTGAGCCAGCACCAGGACCTCCTCTCCACAATCAGGTATGGTGGTTTACCTTGATTTATCCCAAAGGTATTCATGTCTGTAGTGCAGATAATGGTCACTGACCTGTTAGTGTAATGTGTCCTAGAACATCGGGCATTCAGATGGCTGTATCAAAACTGGGAGTTAAATCAGCCTTCCTACCATCTGCCATCCTCAGCTTCAGCTCCTAGGAAAAGCAGCTGATGCTTAAAGTGAGCTTTCTTGCAATGTGTCTCCTCTAACCTGTTCCTGAAGTCTTGATTGATTCATATTGTGGACAGCTTTGAGCTGTTGGACTGCTGTAGGTTAAGTGCTCCTGAGTGAACTGTTGGGAATTATTTCTGTAGTCCTGTCCTGGCTTTTTTTGTCATGAAGACAATCATATGCTTTCTGTCTCTGGGGACCAGCTCTGTAGGTTGGGCCTTGTTGGAATTCATACGGCTGTTCTGAAAGAATTTGTGAATTAAACAGGACTGGCTCTTTCAGGAGAAGGGATACTCTGTCAGTGGGATGGCTTCGTGTACCAAACAAGTGTGTTCATTTATCTACTGAATTTGTTAGGAATGGGAAGGTTTGTTGTAAAGCTTCTGTGTTTGTCTTGGGGTTGACCCTGTTTTGATTGCTGTGTCAGAATTTCACTGAACTCTTCCCACAGGACCGAAGGGAAGATCTCTGACCAGACAGAAGCAAAGTTGAAGGAAATAGTCACAAAATTCCTGTCTACTTTTGAGGCGTAAACTCTAAAACTAACAGACCAGACCAGGCTGGTTCTAGCAGACCAGCCCAGGCTGTTGTGATCCAGTGTTCCAGCTCTGTCAAAGATGACAAAAGCATGTGCGACTTGAATGTACAGATCTCGGTGAGAATAAAGGTTCCCATGTAAAAAGGCTCTGTTCTGAATGTAAAAATAACTGTGTTCTGTGTGATTTCTTTTTGTCCGTACTTCTGGCTCACTCTTGCACCTGTGGAACCACAGATCTGAACTCCCCTGGACACAGCCCTGCTGGAAGAACTCTGGGAATCAGGGGTATCCTTAATGTTTGAGTGGGTAAAATCCCCTTACAGGAGCCAGGAGAGTGACAGAACTGAGGGACCTTCTCAGTGTTCATCATTTGTGCCAGGCAGCATATCCTGGCATTGCAGCTGGGGTCACAAGGATAACCCACTGGGTTTCACAGGAATCCCTTAACTGTGACACTGAAGAGCATTTCTTGGAATTCCTGTCTGACCCATCCTGGTGCCTGGCCTTAGGAATACTGGTCTTTGTGTCTTGGCACTATTGCAGGTGTAGCTGTCAACAGCAGTAATACCTGTTGACTTAAATCTGAGAATCCCAGAATGGTTTTGGAGAAGACCTTGAACATTGTCTCGCTCCACCCTTCTGCCATGGGCAGGGACACCTTCCGCTATCCCAGGTCACTCCAAGCCCTGTCCAGCCTGGCCGTGAACACTTCCAGGGATGATGCAGCCACAGCTGATCTGAGCAGCCTGTGCCAGGGCCTCAGCAACCTCACAGACAAGAATTTCTTTCCAATATCCCATCTAACCTTCCCTCTGGAAGGCTGCAATTGGGTCACCCCAAAACTGCCTCTTCTCAGGCTGAACAGTCCCAATTCTCTCAGCAGAGCTGCTCCATCCCTCTGATCACGTTGGTGCCTCTGGATTCCCTGCAGCAGCTCCAGCTCCTTGTGCTGCTGGAGCCAGGGCTGGGGCAGCTCTGCAGGTGGGCTCTCACCTGAGCCCAGGGGCACAGGAGCAGGATCCCCCTGCCCTGCTGCCCACGCTGGGGATCAGCCCAGGGCAGGGGGTTCAGGCTGGGGCAGGACTGCTCTTGATGTGTGCGCTGTCCCAGGTTAACTTCCTGTACAGCAGTGTCCACCTCCCAGTCCAGGTGTGGAGTTACAGGCAGCTGGAAACATTCTCACACAGTTCGGGCTGACAAGCTTCTCTTGTTAAGGGCCTGAGTGCTTTAAGAGAGTGGGATCTGCAGTACTAGGCAAAAATAAACACACACTTGAAATCCAGATATGGCAAATACCTTTTTGGGAACAGTTAGTGCTGTGCTCCAGGAGGAGGATCTTGTGTTCCTTCATCTTGTTTCTTTAACCCTACAGCCTCAGAGGAGGTGGCTGGGGGGCCTCACAGGTGTGAGGGAATTCTGCTGTGGAACATTTCCACTCTGATCTGCCCAACATCACGTTCCTTCCAGGACAGCTGTAAAAGCTTGTGACTTTCTGCCCAGTGACTAAACCCTCGTTACTGCTTGATGTTGCTTGCCATGCTTCACGTGCTGCTATAGTTGGAAAGTCCTGAACTCAAAAGCATCTCAGTCCTAAACAGAGATCTATTTTTTTCTAGTAACATAAGATAAATGTTCCTGAGTGGTGCCAAGGGCTGGGGCTGGAAGCTGGGAAATAGTGAGTGGATCACAAAATCACAGTGGTTTGGTTTCAAAAGGACCTTAAAGATGGTCTGTGTCTACCTGCTGCTGTGTGTGGAGCACTTCTTCCCAGGCTGCTCCAAACCCTCTCCAACCTGGCCTTGGACGCTGCCAGGGGTGGGGAGCCACAGCTGCTCTGGGAAACCTGTGCCCTGGCCTCACCATCCTCTCTGGGAAGAGTCTCTTCCCAATATCCCATCTATCCCTGCCCTCTCAGTGGAAAGACAGTTCTCCCTTGCTCTGTTACTCTGTGCCCAAAGTCCCTCTCCAGTTCTCTTAGAGCACATTGAAGTGCTCGGTGGAGTGGATTCATGGTAGTGGTTTGTGCTCTCTTTTGTCTAGACGCTACACACAGTCTGCATAAATTAGCCTCAGGTTACAATTGAGCAGACTTATTTCACTAAGTTGAAAATGCATTTTTTTACACTACTGGAGTGTTTTAGCTGCCCCTGTGTTCAAGCAAAAGCCTCAATCTGAGTGTGGTGGGTGTGATTGAGGCATTTCAGTATGCAGTGTCCAATCTTTGCTTTCATATTTTCCAAGCATTGCTCAGAGCTCCCTCATGGAGTGCCTTGTGTCAGGCAATGGCCCCTAATAAACTGTGTGACATGGGATGTGTGTGGTGAAAGGGAGTTGTGCGTGTTCAGGAGCGGCTGGGCAGGGGCTGAGCCTGGAGCAAAGGAGGCTCAGGGGGGCCCTTGTGGCTCTGCACAGCTCCTGACAGGAGGGGACAGCCGGGGGGGTCAGGCTGTGCTCCCAGGGAACAGGGACAGGAGCAGAGGGAATGGCCTGCAGCTGTGCCAGGATAGGTTTGGATTGGATATTGGGAAAGTTTCTTGACCTGGAGAGTTTTCCTGCCCTAGCACAGGCTTCCCAGGGCAGTAGTGACCTCCTCACCCTTGCATTAAAAAGTCCTGTGGATGTGGATGTGGATGTGTGGGACATGGGCGGGCTTGGTAGCGGCCGGGCGAATGGTTGCACTCGACCTTGGAGGGCTTTTGCAACCTAAGCAATTCTCTGATTCCATAAAACCTTCCCAAAGCATTCCTGAAGCTCCGAGCCGGGCGGGCAGGGTGCTGCAGGTGGCGTGGGCAGGGCTGTGCAGCCACTGGCCGAGCTGCTCCGGCTCCGCTACCTCTGTCCTTGGGGCACCGCACGGGTGGGTTCGTCCCGCGGCGCCGGGCCTGCCTCCCCCCGGTCCCGCCCGCTCGGCGCTGCACGTCCCGCTCCTCCACCCGCGGGCATCCCGGGGCGGGAGCACCGTGCGTGGGAGGAGACTCGGCGGGCCGGGCCGGACAGGGAGCGGCACAGCGCGGCGGCGGCGGCAGCAACACGATGCGGGAGGCGCGGTTCAGGGACAACTTCTGGGTGAGTGGGAGCACGGCGGGACCGGGACAGCGGGGACACAGCCAGCCGGGGCCGGGGGGCGTACCTGGAGGTGGAGGGATCACTGCGCTCTGGTTGGAGTTGCTCCTAAGCCAACGATCGTTGTCGTGGGGTGACTTTGCTGAATGCACTCGGTCAGTAGAACACTGGCACAGGGTACCCAGAGAAGCTGTGGCTGCCGCTGGATCCCTGGAAGTGTCCAAGGCCAGGTTGGACGGGGCTTTGCTGGGATAGTGGAAGGTGTCCCTGCCTGTGGCAGGGGATGTGCTTTAAGGTTCCTTCCAACCCAAACCATTCTGGGATTCTGTGATCCCCAGCAGGCACTGCCCACCATGCATGTCTTGAGAGTTGTGGCTTTACAGCCTGCTCCATGCAGAGCCAAAAGAATCCCAGCAGTGGCTGCTGCCTTGCTGGAGGAAGTCAGTGCCAGGGTGAAGGGTTTGATACTATTAATTTGCCATTGGTGAACTACTTGAAGACAGCATGGTGAAAAATGTTCTCCTCTTGTGGAGCTAAATCCTGGAGACGAGCAAGTCACTTGGTATGATGCTGCTGCCAGCTGTTGAGCCATGGAGGAAAACCCACAGTTCAGGGAAAACCACAATTTATTCTTTTCAGTCGGAATTATGCTTTTATAAAAGGAGAAGTGCAGGAAACCCAGGTATCTGCTGCAGAGCTAAAACTCTGTGGCTACTCGGTTCCTCTTGTGGTGGATCTTCATTCTAGGTATTGGTGACCAGGAAGTGAATTACAAAATTTGGTCTTTTGGGGCTGAAAATCTTCATCTGTGAATGGTGCTGCTTGGGGTTTCCCAGATGTTGCCTGGAAGCATCTCCCATCTTGTAGGACATGAGAGAGAAGTACAGGCCCCAGGAAGAGCTGGCACCAGGTCTGGGGCTCCTGAGTGTTGAGGAATCAGTGCAGAGCCTTGCCCAGCATCATTAGCAAGTTAACTGGCATAGCGTTGTCAAACACGTAAATCCCACACAGATGTCAAACCTGTTGTGGAGAATAAAGCCAACTCTGCACCTGGCAGCTGCTTCCCAGCTATTTGTTACACAGAAATTTTCCACAGTGCTCCCTTGGCTTTGCAGACGTGCGGTTCTGAGGGTGCTGGAGGAACCACTGTGATGGCAGAAAGGCTGAGCAGGCAGGGTTTGCTGTGCCTCGGTGGCATGTGGGATTGAAGAAGAGCTCCTCACCGCAGGGCTGACTTCGGCCATTTCTGCCCGCTTTGTTCCTCTCCTGCACTGGTGTGGTGCTTTTTGAAGGAGGATCTTGGAGGAGGGGGCTCCTAGGACAGGAGCAGCCTCCAGCTTCCAAGATAAGGAGGATCTGTGGTGTTGTGTGGGGCACTCATCCCTGCTTGACCACTTCTGAATAATCCCTGGTTCTTGCTGAGCCCCAAACCACTGGTGCTGCCAGGGATTTTTCCAGGGTTTTGTCCTTTCTGAAGCCCATGTGCTCCAAGCCCCCTGACTGAGGCTGGACGGGAGCGTGATGGAGGTGATTCAGTGGAGAGACTGAGGCTCTTCTGCAGTCGTTGGGCCCATGGAAAAGGCAGGTACCACCCCAAAGCAGCTGCCACACCACGTACTGGTGACTGTGCATCAGCTGTGAGGGCTGGAGGAGGGGTGGATAAGGATAGGAAGGGAAAAAAACCAAAGGAAGATTAAGTGTGCAGGGCTGCAGATCCAGCTTCCACCTGCTGTTGAGTGCTGTGAGTGGGCAAGCACTTCCTCCTGCAATTTTCCTCTCAGATTGGTTTGCGTAAGGCAAAAAATAGAAGGAGAAGTCTTTGCTGAAGCAAGTGATTTCTTAGAATCATAGAAGCATTGAGCAGTTTGGGTTGGGAAAGACCTTACAAACCATCTAGTCCACCACCTTGCTATGGTCAGGGACACCTTCCATGAGACTAGGTTGCTCTATGCCCTGTCCAGCCTGGCCTGGAATGCTTCCAGGGATGGTGTACCCACAGCATGTGTAGGTAACCTCTGCCAGTGTTTTAATACTCTCACTCATAAACAATCCAAATAATTCCTTCCCTGTATTTAATATGAATCTCCCATATTTTTGTTCAAAACTGTAATTCCTTGTCCTATCATTACAAAGAGCTTGGTGAGGCACAATTTTTGTCTTCTGTAGGTTCTTCACTTGTCAGACAGGGTGAGACCAAGAGGGCCATTGCTGCATGATCCTGGGCAGGTGGCAGATGCTGTCACACTGTTCTTTAGTGGTGATGATGGCTCAGCTCAGATCTGCTGGTCCAACAAAATGTACATGCCTTTTTTTTTTTCCTCCAAATTAACTCATCATCCCATTCTACCTGCAGAATCCCTAAATACTGGGAAAAAATGTATGTTACTCATGTGGGAGCAAATTTCTTGATGGTTAGGACAGCCTGATGAGGAGACCTTGGGAGTGCTCCAGGGGAAGTATGGTCCAACTGATGGGACAAAGTCTAAAAAATGTTCAAGCTCTCAAAACCTAGGCCAGTTTTGGTATTGGATCTCCCAGCTTTGAAATGTGACTGGTTGTGAGTGATGACCTCTAGATTTGTTTGTGGGGATAGGATGGTAAGGGTGAGGGTGAGCCCAGGGTGCCCAGAGCAGCTGTGGCTGCCCCTGGATCCCTGGCAGTGCCCCAGGCCAGGCTGGATGGGGCTGGGAGCAGCCTGGGACAGGGGAAGGTGTCCCTGTCCATGGCAGGGAGTGGAATGGGATGAGGTTCAAGGTCCCTGCCAACCCGAACCATTCTGGGATTCTGTGATTGCAGGCTAAGCTGCAGCCCACCCTTTGCTCTGTTGGAATAGCAGAGCTGTGCTTCCAGCCTCACCTGGGGACTGATTTAGTTATAAACCCCAGCAGTTGTGGTTCCTTCGGTGGGTGCTGTGACTGTTCCTGCACTGGCTCCTGTTCCCTGCTGGAGCTGATGGTGGGATATTCCTGATGTGCTCTGGTGGGAAAACACAGGCCCATTGGCTCAGTGCACTGAAGTTTGCTTGTGCTCCCAGGTCTCAATACAAGATGATGAATTTCCTTGAATAAAGATGTTTGCTCCCTGGCACCCCACTGCAGCTCCTGCTGCTCAGGGACTGAAGTCCAGACATGCCTGAAGCTGAAAACATATTTTGCCCTGCATGCTCTGACTCCCATGTCACTCACTCCCACAGGCCTCTGAGTGAGCTGTGCAAAAACAAAAATACCCCAAAACTCATGTTTGTTTGTCCCTGTCCTGCCTGTAGTGATTGCCACAAGTCGGGCAAGCCTGACATTTTGTTTTCATTTGTTTTTGCAATCTGCTCTTCTTCTTTCACTATGAGGTCTTTTCTTTCACTTTTTTTCACTTTCTTAAGTGAAAACATGCCTTGTTTTCCACAAGCCTGTTCTTACACACAGTTCAGGTAACCCCACAACCTTGGGTCTCATCGTGCACTTTGGTGCTGTAAAACCATATGGTAAAAATAGAAATTACATTAATGCTAAGAACCACTCTAATTCTGATCTGTGGGCTAAACAGGTTGCAGCTTGGAGAATGAAATTTTAGTCATTTTGCCTTCAACAAGGTAGTGCTCTGCTCCCTGCTGTGTTTTTAGCAATGTTGCTAAAACAACCCATGTCTGGGGGGATGCAGCCCTGGGTTCCTGGGTTTATTTCCCGGCTGCTGTCTGATTATGGCTGTTTCACTTCCCCTTCCCCCTGCCTGTCCTTCTCTAAATGGGCACTGCCTTGGTGGAACTTGGCAGCAGCATTGTGAAATCCCCAGGTCGTTGTTTCGAAGGAACAAGGTGGGATTTGTGGGAAGAAGAAATTGCATCAAGGCGAAACAGTCCTTTGCTTTTGGTGTCTCTGGGATGAACAGGCTGGTGTAGGGGAAGGAAACTTCAAATGGAAAATTACTAATCAAAAAGCTGCCTTTTGCAGGATACTGGTCTCAGGTGGGCGGATTTGCAGTGAGGCTTTTCCTCCCTGCAGTGAGTTTTGTCTGTCCTGTTGTATCCTCCTGGTTGTGGGGTGGGGAGGAGCTGCGGCCTTGTGTAGCCTCTCCTCGCCCTGTTCCCTGTGGGCACCAGCATGAAAAAGCACTTCTCTTTGTCTCAGTAACTTCTGCAGGCACTGACTGAGCAAGGACAGCACAGCCAGCTACACTTGCACAGTTTTTGCAACTACTAAAATAGTCACCAGCTTCTGGTACATTTCTCTAAGCACACAAGGCTGAGGAAACATTCTGGGAGCTTGGAATAAATACAGATCCTTCAGGAGATGGTCTATGAACATGTGCAGTGCCCCAAACCTTTCAGTTTGGGAAGGTTGGGACAGACAGATGGAGGGCAGGAAGGCTCTGCAGAGGGGTCTGGGCGGGCTGGATCCATGGCCTGAGGCCAAGGGTGAGAGGGGCAGCAAGGAGAAGAGCTGGGTCCTGCTTTGGGTCTCACCATTCCCTGCAGCTCCAGGCTGGGCAGAGGGGCTGGAAAGGGCCCTTTGGGAAAGGCCCTGGGGGTGCTGGTGCCAGGGGCTGGACACGAGCCCAGGATGCCCAGGGGGGCAGGAGGCCAATGGCCCCTGGGCTGTCCCAGCCTGGCTGTGACACAGCCCCAGGGCAGGGCCTGTCCCTGTGCCGGCCCTGCTGAGGCAGCTCCAGTGCTGGGGACAGCTCTGGGCCCTCAGCACAAGAGAGACACCGAGGGGCTGGAGCGTGTCCAGGGCAGGGAACGGAGCTGGGAAGGGGCTGGAGCCCCAGGAGAGGCTGAGGGAGCTGGGCAGGGGCTGAGCCTGGAGCAAAGGAGGCTCAGGGGGGCCCTTGTGGCTCTGCACAGCTCCTGACAGGAGGGGACAGCTGGGGGGTCGGGCTGTGCTCCAGGGAACAGGAACAGGAGCAGAAGGAACGGCCTCAGGCTGTGTAAAGTGATGTTTGGTTTGGATATTAGGGAAAATTTCTTCATAGCAAGGGTTATTAGTCCTAGAAACAGGCTGCCCAGGGCAGTGGGGGACTCCCTGTCCCCAGAGGGATTTAAAAGCTGTGTGGATGTGGCACTTGGGGAGATGGTTTAATGGTGGGGTGGGCAATACTGGGGAGTGGTTAACTCCCTCTAAGACTTAACGGTCTTAGAGAACTTTTCTCACTGAAACAGCTCTCCACTGTCATTTTCTTCCCAGGGTGTGTGTCTGCAGGGGTTTTCTGGTAAATTGGGGTAGGAGATGGAAGCGTCAGGCTCAGCAGCTTGCTGTGACTCAGACAGGATCATGACGTGCTTTCCCATCCCCAGCAGAGCATTTTAGCCCCTGCTTTTGGCTGAAAGTGTAACCAAACTGTTGGAGAATTTTGCTCAGACATGGCTTATACAGTTTTGTTCAGACATGCCATAATCATATACAGCTGATTGAAAAGTAAAAGGCAGCTGTAAGCTGTAAATTCTCAAAGCCTGTTCCTGTAAACAACAAAATTCTCAGGCACATTCCTGTAAACAGCAGAAGTTCTCAGGTTGTTTTTTAATAACAAGTAAATATCTTGTCCTTGGATAAGCATGGGAAAGTGACAAACATGGAGACCTTGAGAACCGTTCATAACAGAATAAGAAAAACAAGTCTTAGTCTCAATAACAAACCACAGGTATTGAAAACAAAAGGAGGGGTTGCTGTGTAATCTGTGACCAATGATGAGCTCGGGTTTTGCAATATGTATGAACTTAAATAACATGGTTATAAAATGTGCATGTTGGATCAATAAATCGGAGTTCGATGCTGATCAGAGGATGGGTCGTCTCCCTTCACTTCTACACCAAACCTCAAAATGTCACAAGCAGCACACAAATTCCTTCTCGTTATTGATTCCATTGGGTGCAAATCCAGGCGGCAGATCAGGAAGGGAGAGGGTTGCATGTCCTGTGAGCTTGGGAAACATCAGGTGCTGCTTTGTCACCTTGAAATCATCTGTTTGCAGTTTCCATGGGCTGTGCTCTGAATAGCACGTGGGCTCAGAGCTGTGCCCAGCAGGGAGGGCCAGGACAGATGTGTGCAGGAGAATGGCAGGAGAGATCCTCATGCTCTGTTTGGGCAGGGCTTGGTGCAGCTCCCCATCTTTCATACTTGCCTTTGGGTTGGTTTATTATGTTTTTAAATAATCTTCTCTGTGCCTATGGCTCTGTGCATGCCATGCTGCACTTCCTCTTCCCTTGCTGTTGCCAGCCCTGCCTTTGCAGTCACAGAATCCCAGAATGGTTTGGGTTGAAAGGGACCCTCAAGACCATCCAATTCCACCCCCTGCCATGGCAGGGACACCTTCCACTATCCCAGGCTGCTCCAAGCCCTGTCCAGCCTGGCCTTGGACACTTCCAGGGATTCAGAGGGCAGCCACAGCTGCTCTGGGCACCCTGGGCCAGGACCTCACCATCTTTATAGCCAGCAATTACTTCCCAATATCCCATCTGTCCCTGCCCTCTGGCAGTGGAAGCCATTCCCCGTGTCCCCCCATTCCTTGTCCCCAGTCCCTCTGCAGCTCTCCTGGAGTCTTTGTGGGCACTGGACAGGGCTCTGAGCTCTCCCTGGAGCCTTCTCCAGGCTGAGCACCCCCAGTCATGCTGGTCCTTTTGAGTCTTTCTGTGCCAAACCTGCCCAGAAGGTTTCTGCAAAGGCTGATTTGAGACCATAAAACCCTGCCCAACTCCATCTGGGCTGGGAGTTCCTCCCATGGAAAACTCACCTGGAGGAATTTAAAAGCCATATAAATGTGGCACTCAGGGACGTGGTTAGGTGAATGGTTTGGCAGTGCTGGGGAATGTTTAGACTTGATGATTTCAGAGGGTTTTTCCAACTTAAACAATTGTGTGATTCATATAACGCCTTGCACCCCGAGGTCTGGTCCTGTTTTGGGTGCTTAGGAAACACACACGTGCTAGAATTAAATCCCTCTACAGTAGGAGGAAGAGTGGTAAAACAAGGAGCTTAGTGCACATTATTTATGGGTATTCCTTGACCCTTCTGCTTGGCACAGAGAGCCCAAGAGTGCTAGAGCAGGATGCAGGAGCCTCTGGGTGCTCCTGAATGAGCAGTGATGGGGCTCTGAGCCTCCCCTGGGTGTGCAGTGATCAGTGATGGGCTCTGAGCCTCCCCTGGGTGTGCAGTGATCAGTGATGGGCTCTGAGCCTCCCCTGGATGGGCAGTGGTCACTGATGGGCTCTGAGCCTCCCTCCTGCCTGGGTTGGCAGTGGCCAGCGGCTGTGCTCTGCATCCCTTCTGTTTCCTTTGAAAGTGGGGACAGGAATTCAAGAGGGGCTGATCCTGTGCTTTGCAAATGTGATGAAGCCTGACTCCAGTGCATTGTTTCCTTTTCACAGACTCGGTTCGTGAAGATGTGAGCCTGAGAGCTGGCTGTGGGTTTATCAGTACCAGCCTCATTTTGGAGGGACATTTGTACTTTGTAAAGGAAGTTTGGTTTCTGCTAGGTCCTGCTTCACAGTCCTGTCTTCCCATGCAAAGCTGGTCTGGGATACCTGTGGATTTTCTGCCAGTCCCACTCCGCCACATCTCCCCTTCACTTCTTGCTTTCTGGTCACTGACAGTCAAGTACTTGAATAAGGAATTGCACTTATTTAAACTGTTCCTTTATCACAGATACCAGCTCTGTTCCTTCTCCTTTATTGCACCAGGAACAAATTCTTAAGAAATCCCCTCTTCAGCTGCCCACACTGTTATGCCAGATCTCTGCATGCTCTCGTCCTGGCTTTGAACCATTTCCTGAATCTCTCCATCCTGCCACAATCCTCTTCAGGTTTCTTGATAACCTTTCGTGGCTTTTGTTTCCTGTTGCTGGGTTTCGTACCTGCTCCTACTATTCCTCCCTTTTCTGCAGCCATGCATAGGAATGGGAAAAATGGGGTAGAGTAAGTCAGCCTACAGCATCGCTGCATCTTCTTTTTCTTTTTCTTTTGGTTTTTCTTTTGGTTTTTCTTTTTATTCTTTTTCTTTTTCTTCTTTTTTTCTTTTTCTTTTTATTTTTTTTCCTTTTCCCTTTTTCTTTTTCTTTTCTCTTTTTTTTTTTCTTTTTCTTTTTCTTTTTCTTTTTCTTTTTCTTTTTCTTTTTCTTTTTCTTTTTCTTTTTCTTTTTCTTTTTCTTTTTCTTTTTCTTTTTCTTTTTCTTTTTCTTTTTCTTTTTCTTTTTCTTTTTCTTTTTCTTTTCCTTTTCCTTTTCCTTTTTCTTTTCCTTTTTCTTTTTCTTTTTCATTTTTTCTACATACATCCATGCAATATACGTTTTTAAGGAATAATTTGGAAGAAAATGACCCTTCACAATCTATGGCAGGTGTGGGTGGCACAGATGTACCTTGTCTCAAATTGCCACCATTGTTCTCATTCTGGAGCCTCTCCCACCCCTAAAAATAACATATTTTATTTCATAAGGAGGCACTTGCACGCTTTCTCCCCCTGAGCCATGGCCTGTGCAAATGCCTCAGGAGGTGGCAGTGTCCATGGATTGTGCTGGCAGGGACATGACTCCTGCTCCTGTGTTTCCAGAGCACGGACCTGACCAGCACAGTTGGCTACGACAGCATCATCCAGCACCTGAACGATGGCAGGAAGAACTGCAAGGAGTTTGAAGACTTTCTGAAGGAAAGGTAGGGAGCTGCCTCTGGCGCGGGCTGGGTGGAGCCTGGGAGTGCTGCTGTGGCGCTGCTCCTTCTCCTGGTGTTCCCAGCTTGGTTTCTGCCACGTTTAGCTGATGATAAAAGGCTGTCCCATGAAGTTCACCTTGCTGTTTGCCTTGCAGAGGATCAAGTTAGAAGATCTTGGCCCAGGAGAGCCATGGCTTTGTCCTGTCTTTGTCTCTGTGCATTATGAACTCCCCACAGATTCAGTGTTAAGAAATGGTAGGGTTAGGTGCTGCCATTATTAATCAGAGGAGATGACATAAGCAGAGGTTCTGTGCCTGGTGACGATCTGACTAAAATCTGATGTATTTCACCTTTATGGCTCACCTGGTTAGCAGTGGCTAAATATGAAGAGCATTGTAGAATACTGTACATTGAATTAATGTCATTTTGGTAATGACAGTTGGAGAAAACCAACCTCTGATTGCACAACTCTGTATAGAGCATCCTGTTTGCTACTTCTAACAAAATGGGGATGAACAGGAGGAGAGCTGCACTTAAAAGTGTCTAATGCACCTACATCTCTTCAGGCTGTAATCCCACGTTCCAGGAAAATTTGACCTTCCACAGGAGGAAGTGGACCCTGAGAACCAAGTCTCTCTCATCAGTGACAATGCAGAGTGCCAGAAGCCTCCTCTACACCCTGTGCCCTCTTTGGCTTTGAAGGATGTGTGGGTTGCCACTGCAGTGTCTGGCCAGGAGGAAATCAGAGGCTGGGCCTGGATTTGCCACTCTCTGGGCTTGGCCCAGTTGTCCAGCACAGTTCCAGATATGGAAAATGTTCCTGCTGGATGTTTTGTCTCAAACGAAGTTCATGGGAATGTTGCTAGGTGTATTAAAAAAAATCAATCTATAGTACATTTTTTTTCAATTTCCCTATTAGCTTCTGGAGTTTTTAGAGTTAAGGTAGGTGAATTTCATTGCCAGGCTCCAGAAATCAACCATACAAGGGTCTTCATCTGTGTTAGTAGTTAGGACATTTTAAAAAGTTGTTTATTTTATCCAGTGGATGTTTTAATGGCAGCCTCTAGGAGTACTTGTTCCTTTCTGCTGGGCACATGGAGAGAACTACATTTCATCAAGCAATTCCAGTCCTGGTTGTCTGTAGTGATTTAAAAAACAAAGACCTGGTTATTCTTACACTGCAACACTGCAACACAGGAAGTCCCTTTTCCTCCTTCCTTTCTTCCAAGAGGGGGAGATAATATGGTCTCTCAAAGATGTTATTTATGTCACCTCATGAGGTTTGGTCTCTTTTTCAGATGCTCTCCCTAAGGATTAGTGCCAGGTGCAGAGAGTACTTATTGCCACACATAGATGGGATGTAGGGAAGGAATTGCTGGCTGTGAGGGTGGTGGGACCCTCTCTGGCACAGTTTGCCCAGAGCAGCTGTGGCTGCCCCTGGATCCCTGGCAGTGTCCCAGGCTAGGTTGGACAGGGCTTGGAGCACCCTGGGTTAGTGGAAGGTGTCCTTGCCCATGGCAGAGGGCAGAACTGGATGAGCTTTCAGGTCCCTTCCATTGCAAACCAATCGATGATTTCTCTCTGTGGTGACTCTCTTTCCTCAACAGAGCAATTATAGAAGAAAAATATGGCAAGGAGCTCATTAACTTATCAAAGAAGAAGCCCTGTGGGCAGACAGAGCTGAAGTAAGTTCACAGTTGCTTTTATGGGTGTCCCTGAAGGAGGAAGAGAAGGAAGGAAGCTGTGAGACAAAACAGAATTGAAACGTGATTGAGACATTCGGAAGACGAGCTGAAATCGTTCTCATGAATGAGCAGTGCTCAGTTGGGTTCTCATTGGCTTTCAGCTGGAGCCCACCAAGTTCCCCTTAGCCACAGATTAACCAAGGCCCTGTAGATGCTCAGGGGGATGTGGGTTGGTGGGTCAGCAGAAGGCTGGGGATCGTGAGACCTTGGGTTACCTCCAGGCAGGGAAGTACAGGTACTTCCCTGACTCAAACCATGCACATCTTTTGAGCCCAGCATGCTGTGGCCACCACAGCTTGCTCCATTTCCCAAGTGATCCTCACTGCCTTCTGCTTCCTCCTTTATTTCTGCACTTTATACACACCCTGGTCATTTACTTACAGTTTCATACTGAGGTGTCACTTAAAATGTTTTTACCATCTTTACTGTGCAATATTAATAGGGAGAAAATTTTTCCTGTTTAGGAATAATAGGGAATAAAAATCTCCCTAATAGGGAGAAAATTTTTCCCTTATTTTCCAACCTCTGGCAATGGTTGAAACATTTTCAACAATGGTTGGGACACTTTCAAACCATGTTGAAATTGTCCCAAAATTTTGGTTTTAGGAGGTTTCCAGAAGCATTTGTTGTGAAACTTTGAATTTTTAATAGCATCCAGTGTTCAGAAAGATGTCAAACCAAGTGAACTGTGTTGTACCTGCTGAGAGGGGAAAAAGATGGAGGTACTAAGAGGGTAAATAAATGTGCTTTAAGGTTCTTTGGGCATTGTTGAGTGAGCTGTGTTTTGGAAGAGGTGCTCTGCTGTGCCTGTGCCCGACTCTACTTCTCCACCCTTTTTAATGCCCTGACTGTGTTTTTCAGCACGCTGAAGAGATCCCTTGATGTTTTCAAGCAACGTAAGTAATCATTTGTGTTTGCCAGGACAGTAAAGCCTGAAGGCAACTGCTTGGGAAGAAAACAGAAGAGAAATCTCTAAAGCTGTGCAGTGCTGAGGCCAGGCAAAGGCTGTACAGCTGGCCTGGTTCATCCCAGTGTGTGGGGCTTCGGACAAAGTGAGCCAGGACATGTGTGGGACAGGAGACCCTCAGGGCATCATTTTGGAATCTCTTGGGCTTTCAGGTCTGGCTGCAGCTCAGAGGTCATGTTTGTGTTGTGCATAGGAAGCTGTGCATGGGAAGCTTATCTGGAGTTTGCTGGACAGGCTTGTCCTCTTCACAAACACACTGCAACTCACACCTTGAACCTGGGGACAGCTCTGGGCCCTCAGCACAAGAGAGACACCGAGGGGCTGGAGCGTGTCCAGGGCAGGGAACGGAGCTGGCAAGGGGCTGGAGCCCCAGGAGAGGCTGAGGGAGCTGGGCAGGGGCTGAGCCTGGAGCAAAGGAGGCTCAGGGGGGCCCTTGTGGCTCTGCACAGCTCCTGACAGGAGGGGACAGCCGGGGGGGTCGGGCTGTGCTCCAGGGAACAGGGACAGGAGCAGAGGGAACGGCCTCAGGCTGGGCATGGGGAGGTTTAGATTGGATATTAGGGAAATCGTCTCATGGAAAAAGTTGTCCATGCCTGGCACAGCTGCCCAGGGCAGTGGGAGAGTCCCCATCCGCAGAGGGATTTAAAAACCATATGGATGTGGCACTTGGGGACATGAGTCTGTGGCAGGCCTTGGCAGTGCTGAGGGAATGGTTGAACTTGAGGATCTTAAGAGGGTTTTTCCAGCCTAAATGATGCTGTGATTCTAACTGGAGCATCTACAAGATGGTGCTTTGGCCACTGTACATTGTCATGGTCACATCCTGCCGTGGTCCCATCAGACAGCACCTGGAGGGTGAGCACTGCGCTGTCCTGTGCCCAGTCCATCCCCTGCCTGATCCAGGTTTCTTTGCTGCCCCTGTGGACCTCCCTAACAGGGCTCTGCCCTCATCACTGCTGACAGTTCACAGCTGCGGGTTTGGAGCAGCTTTGTGGGCTGAATCAGGAGCTGCCATTTGGCTCTGCTCCCTTCGTGGATTCTGAGGGTGTTTCACAGTGTGGCCACCTCGCCTTCAGCCAGAGGAGCCTGAGGTTGTTTTAGCCTTCATTTTTCTGTGCTCCAAGCTGCTGCCTGCTGGCCTGGGGCAGTGCAGTGTGTTGAAACATGCCCAGATTTACCTGTGTGAGGGGGAGAGTTTTCTCAAACTGGAGAGCAGGTCCCAGCAGGACTGATCCTTACACTGGTGAGTGCTGCTTGGAGGCTGCTTCAAACAAGCTGGAGCTTTTCGTATTTCTGAAAGGGCATGTGTGGTGTGCTCTAAGCTGACTTGAGAAACAGTGTCTTTAGGAATTTATATATATATATTAATAATGAATTTGTTTTCTCTTTGCAGAGATAGACAATGTGGGACAAGGTCACATCCAGCTGGCGCAAACCCTTCGGGAGGAGGCAAAGAAGATGGAGGATTTCAGGGAAAAGCAAAAGCTGCATCGGAAAAAGGTGAGGCACGGTGGGGAGATGTGCCTTCCTGCAGGGTGCTGATCCTGCCCCAGCAAGGGGCTGATCAATGTCTCATGCCATGTCCCAGCCTCTGCCACGCCCCCAGTGCCTGTGCTGCTGGGAAGTGCTGAGCTCCTTCCTATGTGTTGTAACTGTGTAGTAACCTCCAATTTCCTTCTTCTCACTTCCACATCTTCTTCGTGTGTGTTTTGGGGCCAGCCGCAGCATTGGAATGTTTTTAAAACGTTTGTTTGTAGGGCTGTGTGATCTCCATAGGGGCTGTAAAAGTGGCCAAGCCTTTTAACTTCTTCTGGCTTAGATTGTTTTGTCTGGAAAACCAGGGAAAACTGCTAGAACCAGGGACTGGTTTGTACCCAGCAGAGGGGAGTGTTTTGCCAGTGTTTTCTCAGTTTTGCCAGAGTCTGTGGAGATGGTACAGTACTATATATTGCTGGGATTTAGTTTGTAGAGTTCCTTTGCATACACAAAGGGCTACAATTGCCTACAATTCAAGGCTTAGGCAGAAGCACAAAAGATGAGTTTTGTGAAGATGATTTGGATGGATGAAGGTCTTTAAACACATCTCAGTGTGGTCTGTGGCTCTTCTTGTAAGCCAGACAGTGTGTCCTGGAGCTTTGATGGTCAGTGACGTGCTGACCACAGGTCTGTTGTCTTCACAGATAGAGCTGATAATGGAGGCCATTCACAAAAACAGGAATCTTCAGTACAAGAAGACCATGGAGGTAAAGCAAATACGCTGCTGTTTCTTGCCATGTGGGTTAATGGTCCACACACACACACACAGAGCACTGGGACAGGCTTAAATGAGAGGAGTTTCCTCCTCTGCTGTGACTCTGCTGTGTCTGTGTGAGTGGTGTGCAGGGTGTGCTCAGAAAAAGTGAAGAGCACAGCAAAGACAAGGCCACTGGTAGCCTTGCAGAGTTGGATACAAATGGTTTAGAGTCAGAGAATTATTCAGGTTGGAAAAGCCTCTAAGATGCTTGAGTCCACCATTTGCCCAGCACTGCCAAGCCTGCCACTAACCTGTCTCCCCAAGGGCCACATCCACACCTTTTATGAACACTTCCATGGATGGTGACTACCTCACTGCCCTGGGAAGCCTGTCCCAGGGCACGAAAACCCTTTCTGTGAAGAGGTTTCTCTGAATATTTACTCTAAACCTCCTCTGATGCAACTTGAGGCCACTTCCTCTCCTCTTGTCTCTTGTTCCCTGGAGCACAGCCCGACCCCCCCGGCTGTCCCCTCCTGTCAGGAGCTGTGCAGAGCCACAAGGGCCCCCCTGAGCCTCCTTTGCTCCAGGCTCAGCCCCTTCCCAGCTCCCTCAGCTGCTTCTCATCACCCTTGTGCTCCTGCCTGTTCCCCAGCCCTTCCCTGGACATGCCCTTGACTGCCAGAAGCTTTTCACCCCAATCCTTGCCTCGCAAGGCTTCTCCCAAGCTGCAGGGCACCTTTTTGCCGTTCCCTGCTCTGCAGGCAGGCTGTTCCCTTGCAGGCTGAGCTTTTCCCCCTGAGGTGTGCCTACATCCAACATCTGGTATTGGAATTGAATAGCAATATTGCCGGATGGAACGTGCCTGGGCTTGTCTGGCCTTGCTGCTTGACCAAAGGTGGCAGCTGTGGTGGTTTCACCTCAGAGACACTGTGGTGGTTTCACCTTGGCTAAGCTGGATGGTGCAGCTGGGTGCTTGGGACAAGTCCAGGCATGCAGGAGCTCAGGTTTACCTCTGGTGGAAAGGTTTTAGGTGAGGTGAAGGAAAAGGAGTCAGTTCTACTGGGGGGTTTGAATCCAGAGGTTTATTCCTGGCACACAGGCCTCTGAATGCAGCAACAGCTCCAACAGAATTGAGGGAACTGTGTGGTCCTCGTGTCTTTTAAGCCCGGGGAGAGGGGGAGGGAAGTGGTAGGGATCCCACCAACCAGGTATGGGGGGAGAAGTCTCAAGGGACAAATGATACCTGGATGGCCCAATGTCCCCAGGGCTGAGAGGCATCTCTTGAACTTTGCCAATCACACAACGCCCTTGCTGGAATGCCAAGATTGACAGACAGCACTCAGCAAGAGGCAAGGGGAGGGGAAGGGAGAGGTTATTGGCACACCTGGTGACAGAACTGGGATGGACAGGCTATTCCATCACACCACAAACAATCTGTGTGTGTGGTGTCTGTCCCAGGCCAAGCGTCTGTACGAGCAGCGCTGCCGCGACAAGGACGAGGCGGAGCAGGCCGTGCATCGCAACGCCAACCTGGTCACTCAGAAGCAGCAGGAGAAGGTAAGGGCAGGCATTCAATTCAGCCCTGCAAGAGCCTGAAGGGGAGATGCAGGACTCCAGGGGGCTCTCCAGAATGCAGTTTATTACATCTAAGGCATTAGAGCAGTGCAGGGTTCTGGGTGACAGAGCCTGTGCCTACAGCTGTCAGCTCCAGCTGCAGACAGGCCTGGAGACCCTTTGGTTTAGGTTATGTTGCATTATATACTTTTCTTTTGGTTACAGTGCATTATATACTTTTCTTTGCTGAGCATCTTAACACAGAAGAACCAATCTATACCTTAACTATTATTTCTAGCCTATCATAACTACTATAATTACCATATTCATGTTACTATTCTCTAATCACTAAAAGTCAGTGCATTACAGTTTACACTAGAAGTTGTTTTTCAGTTTTCTTGTGGTGGAAAATTCTGAGAACTTTTTTCTACTTGCAACTTTGCTGCCTTGTTTGCTGTGCTATCTTTCTGCTTGGTAAAAACATCTTCTTGTTTGAAGTAGGTTTATCCTTTGCTGTAAGTCATAAAAACCCCTTCTAACTAACACACCCTTTGCCTCCTTGGTTATCCAGTAAGACTGGCTCAGCAATTCTTTTCTTCTTTATCAAAACTTGCTTCCATCTCTACTCCTTCTTCAGATTCTACATTTAAAAATCTTTCTGCTAAACATACATATCTGTGAGACTTTCTTGTCAAACTTTCATCCTTCCCAAGAGGCTATGGTGTGGGGGGGAAAGGGATGTCTTTTCTTGCAGCTGTCATGCCCCAGCTCTTGTTTCAGCTCTGAGTTTGGGGTGAGATGGGGAGGCTGGTGATGCTCCCCAGTGGGGATGCAGTGCCATTGGTGATGCACACAGCCTCTTCTTCACCTTCCTTGCCTCTCCTGGTTTTGGCAGCTGTTCCTGAAGCTGGCTCAGACGAAATCAGCACTGGAGGACACTGGTGAGTGTGGAAATGCCGCGTTGGGAGGGCGAGGGGCAGGGGCTTTTGAAGCCGTGGCACATCTTGTGGATGAGCTCCAGCTCTTGGGTCAGGCATGACTCCTTGGAAACACATTCCTAAGATAGCAGCAGTGGGCAATGTCCCTGGAAAAACCTGCATGATCTCACTAAAACTATGTCCTTCTTTTTTATCCCTGATCTCCCACCCTTTTCAGCCTTTTTCCCAGCCCTAGAATTACCTTCTAATGAAGGGATTTTTTTAAAATGAATGTTAATCATGGAATCACAGAATCATAAAATGATTTGGGTTGGAAGGGACCTTAAAGGTCATCTCATTCCAGCCCCACTGCCATGGGCAGAGGCACCTTCAGCCAAAATGTGATTTGTCTGACAGACAGGAGTTACCAGCAGAGTGTGACCACAATGGAGAAGATCCGGGACGAATGGCAGAACGAGCACATCAAAGCTTGTGAGGTAAATGCCCCTAAACACCCCCACATGCCAGCCTGTTCCTCTGGGTTTGCAGTCCTGGCTGCAGGGCTCAGGGACAGTGCAGATTTGCTGGTTTTGTATTCCCCTGGCAGTGAAGCACCAGGATGTATTGCAGCTAACCCTGTGTGTGTCTGAAGCATGGCTTCTGGATTCAAGGCCCCATTGCTCAAGGTTTCTGCTCTCATTTTATTATTTTCTCCACCAGCTTCTAAAATTGACAGAGTCAAGGTGGTGACATTTTTGCCCACTACCTGCTTGCAAGTGAAGCATGGCTGTCATCTTGGACAGCTGTGGTCACCTCTGCACATTTAGTAACCCCAGGCCAGTATGTCCTGGAGCCTCAACAACACCTTTTTTGCTCAGAAGATTGTCTGAAACTCTGGAAGACTTTGCATGACTTTCCAGCAGGGGCTGGTGGTGGCTGGGGATGCAGGTGAAGCCACCCACCTCCACATGCACACTGTGCCAAGAGCTCTTCACCTAGTGCCTCACAAACCATGCAGTAGTGTGGGAACCCCTCTGAGAGGGTGTATCAGCTGAAGCAGACGGCCTCACAGGGAAGTGGCCCAGCAGGGATTTCCAGCACATGCCCTGGGGAATTCCAGACTGGTAGCAAGAAGGCTGAGCAGCTGCTCTGCTGCTGGCCTGTGATCTGTGACTGAGGGGTGGACAGAGACTGCAAAGATGGGTTTTATCCCAGATCTGCTTCAGGCTTGCAACCAGCTTTCTCATTCCCAGCAGTGCTGATGCCTTCCAAGTTACCTCTCTTGTTGCCTTTTCCACACCTCTCTTCAGGCTGCTATCCGAATTTTCCCTTTTGAACTGAATTTTCTGTCTGTTTTGTGTGGTGTGCATGGGTGTCTCTGTGCTGGTGTGCTTTTGGTGTCTTCTCTGGAAGCCTCTAGGATGGGGACACAGTTTAGTGGTGGCTTGGCAGTGCTGGGTTAGTGGTTGGACTCAATGCTCTTAGACAGTGTTTCCAACCCTAATGGTTCTGTGGTGGGGAGTGGAAAGCAGCAGATTCACTTTTGCAGATGGATGATGTGGCAGTTTTCCTCTCCATGTGTTGCAAAGGTCATAAGTGATAACAAGTGTGGATGTTCATGGGAATGTGTAAAAACACGTGAAATTGAGGTGTACCAGACAGCAGATTTCAAAAGGCTTTAAACCTGCTTGGAAAAGGGCTAGGCAGGAAAGAAACAGAAACACCTCTGTTTTCATACATCCCCCTTTTTTTTTATTGCTCCATATCTGGAACATGGAAACGTTACAAAAAACCCATGTACATGTGGCACCTGGGGAAATGTGTTAGTGGTGGCCTTGGCAGTGCAGGTGGGATTTGATGATCTTAGAGGGCTTTTCTAATCTAAATGATTCTGGGATTTAAGGGTACCTTGGTAAGGGAAGTGGGCTGGGACCACAGGAGCACAAGATACTTTGGGAACCTGTACTGCCTTTAGGAAGCTGGCTTGGTCTCCCCAGAGGTAGAAATGTGCTGGGTGGTCCCCTCCACATTAGTCTTGCAGATTTTCCAAGCCTGGTACATCACCTGGATGCATAGAGGGATTATTCTCCTCTGGACAAGCTGGAGGACTCAGCTTCCTGCAGAAGATCAACACCAACTGCTCCTGGCAGTTGGCTTTGTTGTGGCACGTGGGGGTGGGAAGCAATCAGGACAAAAGAGATTTGCCCTCGTTTTGAAGATGTTATGGACAGTTTTGTCTGTGTTGTTTCAGTTCTTTGAGACTCAGGAGTGCGAGCGGATCAACTATTTCCGTAATGCCCTCTGGCTCCACGTCAACCAGCTCTCCCTGGGCTGTGTCCAGAATGATGAGGTACTTAACTCAAAACCTTCCTTTTTCTGTGTAGAAAGAAAAGCCCAGTTTGTTTCCCTGTGCACTAAGCTGTGTTACATCCAAGTTGGCCCTTGATTGACCACAGACACCAGCGTGAGTGGGCAAGCAGAAGGATTGGCCAAAACTCCTGCAAATGAGGTTTCCTCTGGGAATTCCACATTTTTGAGGGTGGTGAGGCCCTGGCACAGGTTACCCAGAGAAACTTGCCTCTGGATCCCTGGAAATGTCCAAGGCCAGGTTGGACAGGGCTTGGAGCAATCTTATCTAGTGGAAGGTGTCCCTGCCTATGGCAGGGAGTGGAATGGGATGGGCTTCTAATTTCCTTTCCAATCCAAACCATTCTGGGATTCTGTGATTCCCCTGATGCTGGAGCTCATGTGAGTACTAGGCTTTCACCCTATCTGTGGTAAGCAAAGGAGAAAAGCCTTGTTTTTTTGATCTGACGCCTGATGTATACAAATGCATTTTATTTCCCTTTTGCAGAAATATGAGGAAATCCGCAAGAGTTTAGAAATGTGCAGCATTGAGAAGGATGTTGATTTTTTCGTAAATTTACGCAAAACTGGAAGTTTGGCTCCAGGTAAGAGCTTAGTAGAATCTCAGAAAGTAGTGCTGATTGCTCTGTACTCCTCATGGAGCTGGCTGCTCTGGTCAGCATCATTTTGTGTGCAGGAAACACTCATTTTGCATTTCATTCACTGCCTTGCAACACTAGTCTGTGGCACTTTTGACAGCCCCTGGAGATCATAGTCTCAAATTTTTTTGGTTTCCTATCAGACATTTTCTCAGAGAGGGGAAAGACTTGGCAGCTGAATGCTGGTATAGGAAGTATTTTATGTCTGTAAGAGGCTTGTATTTTACTACTGTCAACTTTTCCTAGCTCCTGTTGTTTATGAAAACTACTATAATGCCCAGAGAAATGTGACTCCTGCGAGAAGTCCAGCTCCTGTGCCTATATCAAGGTAAGGTACACCTGCAATTGTTATTGCAGATGATTCTCACTCCCCCCAAACAGGCATAATTTTTTTCCTTTCAGTCTATTGGAAACTGGCCTTAAAGGTATTAGAGGACAATATTTGCTTGCATGGCTCATGATGTGGCATGTCACCATAACAGATCACAGGAGGAGAAGCTAGGTAGGGAGGACACAGTGAAGGGTTTTTCTGTTGGGGGCAAGATGATGGCTGGGGCCAAGACTCATGCTAAGGATGAATTGCCACTTTGGCTGCCACACTGAGAGAGGAGTCATGTTCAATTACAGCTTCCTGATGTCTCACTCTGGACAAAGGCATGTTGAAAGACATGCCCTGAGGCTCACTTGTCAGTTTTTCCCTGAGTCAGTGCTTTCTGGTTATTTTTTCCTCTTCCCCACTCACTGTGTCAGGTTCGATTCCTGTGTTTTCCAAGTGGGCTGTGGGTGGTGAGCCCACTGTGACTTGCCTTGTCAGGTCTCCATAAAGCCCAGGATGGCCAAACCTCCTTCCCTCCCACCAGCTCTGGGGGGGAGCTGGGGGGTGCAGAACCAGGGCAAAGGGAGTCCCTGAGCCGTGCAGATCCTCAACTCTGTGTTTGTTTCCTTCTGTGCAGGAGGGGACCTCTGCCCACCCCGACCAGTGCACCAGGTGAGTTACTGCTTCATGGGCTTTCTTGCCATGCGTGCTATCACTTCAGCCCTTGCCCAAAGTCCCTTTCCAGATCCCTTAAACGCCCTTTAGGCACTGGAAGGAACTCTAAGGTCTCCTTGGAGCCTTCTCTTCTCCAAGTGAACACCCCCAGCTCTCCCAGCCTTGCTTGAACCTCATTCACTCACTCGCTTTAACATGGACGGCCAGTGTGTGGTGCTTCTGCTCTGTTTAAAGTCACATAATGAGCACTTCTCATGGGAAACCTGAGGGGATTTTTTGTGCTCTGTGTTTCAGGGGAGCCTGATTATGCCACAGTTGATGGCTACAGCTTGGTACATTTCTAACAGTCACAGTGAGTACCCACTTTTGATTAAATGAGGCTTTGAAGAAAGGGAGGAATTTTTTTACCTGGGCATATAGTAATATGATAAAGAGGAATGATTTATACTAAAAGAGGGTACATTTAGATCAGCTAGAGGGGAGAAATTCTTCCCTGAGAGGGTGGTGAGGCCCTGGCACAGGGTGCCCAGAGCAGCTGTGGCTGCCCCTGTATCCCTGGAAGTGTTCCAGGCCAGTTTGGATGGGGCTTGGAGCAATCTGGGATAGTAGAAGGTGTCTCTGCCCATGGAATTAGATGGTCCTGATGGTCCATTCCAACCCAAACCATTCTGGCATTCTGTAAGAAAGGATTTAGTATGAGATGAAGCTACACAGAGGAGGGACAGTGGGGAAAAAAGGCCATTGGTTAAGGAATGACATTTTGAGGTGACTAATTGGAAGTGATGCTTCTGTCAGCCCTCCCATTATTTGTCTGAGCTGTAGCTGTGGTTTAGACACTGCTGATCCTGTTCTCTAGGTTTTCCAGAAGGCAGAAGACACTGTTGGTCTGACCAGCATGGCAGAGATGGTGTTTTCAGTTATTCCCAGACACCCAGAGCTGAAGTGATTCTGCTTTTCAAGAGAATATTTGAGGACTATGATAATTATTTGTACATTCAGAAAGCGCTTACTAAAAACCTGTGCCTTTGATCAGCAAACTCCTTGGATGGATCTTCACACTCAGAGGAGGAAAAGGACCAGACACAGGGGTGACCTGTGTCAGAAGAAGGTTTTGATTTGAAGTTATTCTGAAGTGTAGCCATCTAGAAAGTCTGGGGCCTCCCACTCTCTGTATAACTAAGAAGTTGTATGTGCAGGGAGGAGTGCTGCACAATGCTTTGGGCACGCTGGCTTGTGTCCAGGGTATGTGCATCCCTCCCAAATCTCAGGTTTTGCCTGTTCCTAAAGGCTCTTGCCCGTACCTAAAGTCTTTCATAAGTGGGGATTAAACTTTAGGTGAAATTTAGGTGAAATTTTAGGTCATTTAGATGAAATTTTACTCATATCTCTCAGAAATCTTACTTAGAGAGGCACCAGCATTTGCACCACGTGTCTGTCTTAGCTGTAGCTGTGCTCCAGGGTTAAGTGGAAGCTGCTTTGCATCTACCCAGGGAGGGGCTGTGTCACATCCAACCTGCTGGGAGGTCCCAGGAAGGTTCTAAGGAATTTATTCAACTCTTCCAGCCACCTCTCTGATGAGGGTCTTGTTGGCTTTTAGGTTTATCAGGTTGCCCCTGGTAAGCTCTGGAGACCAGGCTGGATGGGGCTTGGAGCCACCTGATCTAGTGGAAAGTGTCCCTGCCCATAGCAGGGAGTTGGAACTGATGCCTTTTTGGGACTACCTAAAAACAGAGTCCAGACGAAACGAAAGGAATAAAAAGTTATATTTATTGAAGGGCCTTCAGGTACATTTTGGGCAGACAAAGCTCCCCAATGTATGGACTGTGGGTCATGGGTTTTCACATTTTTGTAAGTTCGGTCCATTTGCATGTTGGGGGTTAATCTTCCAATTGCAGCTTCAGGTAATGAAGTCATTTATCCCAAGTTTGCTGCCCTTCAACTCACTTCTGTTTATGTTTCTCAGGGCCTGAGACAGTAAGGAGTCCTTGATTCCCAGGCCTAGAGAGGAATTGTTTTGTCTGACCAAAATAGGAAAGCAGTAGCCAACACTCCATATGGAGTTTAGGATTATACACTAAAGAATTGCAGGATTACAAATATTTGAAAAATATAAAAGGTAGAATCCTAAGGCATCAGAACTAGGTGGTCTTTAAGGTCCCTTCTAACCCAAACCATCCTGGGATTCTCTGACTGTATGATTTAATTAACTTCTCTGATTCTCTAACCTCTTGTTCTGACTATGCACCACTGGAAACAAACCTATCTATTGCTGGAGCCATGAAACCTGTTTTTCTGACCACTTCTCCTGAAAGTTCCTGCCCTTGTTGTTGCCACAGATATAGATATGATTATGGCTTTGATCCAGAAGCTTTTGTGCCTTGGGGCTGCTGGTCTCTCTGATGTCCCTGTGTGCAGTGCTGCTCCACTGCTCCTTGCTGCCTTATTTCACTGGACACAGGGACACAGGACATGGGGATAAACACACAGTTTACCTATCTAAACCTGGTGCCAGGCCACTAACCTGGAGCAACGTGATTTGCTGTTTTTATGATGTTTTTCAAGTTTAATCTGCATGGCTTCCGCATGTGCCTCAGCCCACCAGTCCTTGGGGTTTTCACTGGATTTATTTGTGTGGGGAAGATGACAATGAGCTCCAACATCTGCCCTGCTGCCTCACTGTGAGCTGTGCAGAGTGCACATGGCTAGGAATCAGCTATCCTATTTATTTCTGAAAGACCAAGGATACAAATACTCTTCTGAAGGAGCCTGCTGTAGTCTTAGTTCTATAAATACATATTTTAAAAAATAAGTTCTGAGTCTCGTGTTCTGGATATGTGTTCTTTTTTAAAGTTGTCGTGTTCACTTTCTGTCGGGGACGGGTTTGGGATCCATGCAAAGCATCCTAGTCTATCCTGGATGGAAACCTACAAGATCACATCCTTTATTTCAGTCCTTGCTCAATAGCAACACAGCAACGGCAGAAAAAACCCCAAAAGAGAATGGCATGAGAAGTGCATATCATTAGCCATGAGCTGCAGACCATGCAGGGCTGTTTGCCCTGGAGGAGTGTCTGCTCTGCAAAAACTTGCATGATTTCTCTTCTGGGATTTTTCCACTGATTGAACACAACAGATGCTGTTTGGGTTTTCTGGGTGTAGAGGTGCCCAGTGGGGCTAAAACTTGGCTCGCACATTTACTGAAAGCACAGAAGTAATCCCAGAATTGGGGTGCTGGAGAAGGTTTCCCCCTACAGCCACGTCCAGTTTACCTTTCCCATAGATACTACAAATTCCAGGTTACACTAGTAACACAAAGACTTCTCAAGCTCTAAGTACAAGGTTCCAGGGAGAGAACAGTGCCTGTTCAAGGCCAGTAATGGGGCTGTGATGTGCCCCTGAGCTCTGGGGGGGGCTCATCCTCCTGGGCACTGAGGGAAGTCCCTCCTGCTCAGCTGTGGCTCCCTGGGGATGGCTGGGTGCCAGGACAGGGCTCTGGGGGACAGCGGCTCCTGCTCTGGGGCTGAGCCAGCATTCCTGCTGTGCTGGATGGAGGGTGTCTCACGCCCTGGGGCACACCGAAGTGAGCTCACACTCCCCATCCTGCTAGTGGGGGCTTGGCTTCTCATTCCACATTCCCTGTGGCAGAAGCTTGGGCTGGCCCTATAGATGGTCTTTGAGTCCCTATAGCAATCTCTGGGTCACTGTGGACTCTCTGTGAGTCCCTCTGGGCAGTCTGTGTGTCCCTGTTTGTCCCTATGGATGCACTGGATGCCAACATGCACACTTTGTGTCACCCCATGGGCGCTCTGTGTGTCCCCATGGATGGCCTGTGTGTTCCCATGGACACGCTGTGTGTCCCCATGGATGGCCTGTGTGACCCCATGGGCAGTCTAAATGTCCCCATGGATGATCTAAGTGTCCCCATGAGTTTCTGTGTGTCCCCAAGGAGTGTCTGTCCATCCCCATAGAGTGTCTTTGTGTCCCTATGAGTGCCTGTCTGCCCCCATAGAGTATCTGTCTGTCCCCATGAGTGTCTGTGTGTCCCCACGGAGCGTCTGTCTGTCCCCATGAAGTGTCTGTATGTCCCTATGAAGTGTCTTTGTGTCCCTATGAGTGTCTGTCTGCCCCCACAGAGTGTGTGTCTGTCCCGATGGGGGTCTGTGTGTCCCTAGAGTGTCTGTGTGTTCCCATGAGTGTCTGTACGTCCCCACGGAGTGTCTGTGTGTCCCCACGGAGTGTCTATCTGTCCCCAAGAAGTGTATGTATGTCCTTATGAGTGTCTGTATGTCCCTCTGAGTGCCTGTGTGTCCCCACGGCGTGCCTGTGTGTCCCCACGGAGTGTCTGTGTGCACCCACGGAGTGTCTGTGTGTCCCCATGCAGTGCCTGTGTATCCCCACGGAGTGCCGGTGTGCACCCACGGAGTGTCTGTGTGTCCCCACGGAGTGTCTGTATGTCCCCACGGAGTGTCTGTGTGTCCCCACGGAGTGTCTGTATGTCCCCACGGAGTGTCTGTGTGCACCCACGGAGTGTCTGTGTGTCCCCACGGAGTGTCTGTATGTCCCCACGGAGTGTCTGTGAGTCGCCACGGAGTGTCTGTGAGTCCCCACGGAGTGTCTGTGTGTCCCCACGGAGTGCCTGTGTGTCCCCACGGAGTGTCTGTGAGTCCCCAGGGAGTGTCTGTGTGTCCCCATGGAGTGTCTGTGTGTCCCCAGGGAGTGTCTGTGAGTCCCCACGGAGTGTCTGTGTGTCCCCAGGGAGTGTCTGTGTGTCCCCACGGAGTGTCTGTGAGTCCCCACGGAGTGTCTGTGTGTCCCCACGGAGTGTCTGTGTGTCCCCACGGAGTGTCTGTGAGTCCCCACGGAGTGTCTGTGTGTCCCCACGGAGTGTCTCTCTGACCCCACCGACGCTCTCTGGGCCCAGACCACCCCGGCTCCCTCAGCCCCTGGCCCCGCCCCGCCCCGTCCCTCCCTCACGGCCGCGGCCCCGCCCCGCCCCAGCTGCGCCCTGTGATTGGCCGGCGCGGCGGGGGCGTGTCCCGCCGCCCATGGCTGTGTGTGATTGGGCGGCGCGGCGGGGGCGTGTCCCGCCGCCCGTCCCTGCGCGGCCCGGGGCCGCCTGAGCGCGGGGAGCGGGGCCATGGCCGAGGCCGTGCGACCCCCGCGCCGCGCCCGCTCCCGCCCCAAGGTAACGGCACCGGCACCGGCACCGGCACCGGGGGGGGCTCGGGGCGTGCTCCGCCGCCGCTGGGCCGAGGGAGCGACCCGCGTGTGGGGGTGGCCGCGCCAGGCCGTGTTTACATCCGTGTTTGTGCGGCCTCTAATGGTGGAGGGTGGAGAGTGGGGGAGCGTGTCTGGGTGATGTTGTTGTGCTTTTTTGGGTTTTTTTTTTGTTCCGTAAAAAGATTCCTGCTGTTCTGCACTCCGTATCCGTGGGTTTCGTAGTGTTTGCCAGGCGTGTGAGGGTGGTGACGGGCCTTGTGCTGTAGCAGGATGTAAACAAGTTTTTATTACCTTGTCCTGCGGCCTCCTCAGTGGTCCCGTGTCCTGTGGGAGAGCTGAGGGAATGTGCAGCGCTGGAGCTCCCCCGCATTTACAGTGTTTCACTGTAGTGTGGGCAGACAGTCCTGCAGACAGAGCTGGGGAGTGTTCACTTGCACAAGAGAAGCTCCAGGGACACCTCAGAGCCCCTGCCAGGGCCTCCAGGGGCTCCAGGAGAGCTGCACAGCCCCTGGGGACAAGGCAGGCAGGGACAGCACCCAGGCAATGGCTCCCACTGCCAGAGGGCAGGCACAGATTTTGGCACATTGGGAATTAGGAATTGCTGGCTGGGAGGGTGGGCAGGCCCTGGCCCAGGGTGCCCAGAGCAGCTGTGGCTGCCCCTGGATCCCTGGGAATATTCAAGATCAGGCGGGACAGGGCTTGGAGAAATCTGGGATAGTGGAAGGTGTCCCTGCCCATGGCAGGGGATGGAATGAGATGATCTTTAAATTCTCTTCCAACCCAAATAATTCAGTGATTCTGTGATACTCCATCTTGTCTACATTTGGCTTTGAAATGCTGAGAACATGATGCTGTGTGTAACACATGATAGTGCTGCTTCTTCATAAGTTGGTGCTGCAGTTTTTAAGTATCACTCTTCCTAGGTTTTTATTCTGTTTTGAGTGTGTTCCTTGTTCATGATATTAGTACTGACAGCTTTCTGAAGGCTTTATTTTCTTTATCCAGAATGTTTGTGGGAATGATTTGAACTACCTGACAAAGTGGAAATGTTTTCCTTGGTTCCTTGACCTCTTTCTTTTTGTCCCTATGGACAACCATATAGAGCAAGGACATGACTGTCAAAGCTCTTTGAAAACACTGAATTAATCGACCAGTGTTCTGTAAATCCAGTTAAATCTAAGTGTCAAGTGTGGGTGTGCTTCCTGAAGGGAAGGCAAGTAAAGGTTGCCAGGAAAAGCAATCCCAGAAGAATTACTGTGCTGTTGTTTTGGTTTTGGTTCAGCCCCCTGTCGAGTGCAAGGCAGTCAGACCTTCAGACTGCTGCCTAAGAGAATCGGTTCCCTGCAGGAAGGTGGTGAGTCATGGATGACACTGCTGTTTCATTAAGGACGTGTGAGTGGTGACTGCAGTCTTCAGCCATCCCTTGCAGGTGAAATTCACTGAGAAACAATTCACTGGAGGTGTCACATGTGAGAACCCTGAATTCTCCAGTGCTGCGCACAACCCATTTCTGGTATTTCTGTTGCTATTACTGTGCTCACCTCTCTTAATAGCCGGGTGTGCCTGAGGATGCAGTTTGCAGGTCAGTCACATTGAGGACTTTTCCATTTCCATGCCACAGGAAAAGCTGTAATGCAATTCCTTTGAAAAGCTGGAATTCTTGTGAGCTGAGAGAAAGGCTGGCTCAGCTGCAGAGCTGCCAAGTGGTGGAGTGGAGCCCAGGGCCTTCTGACAACGGTAGCCCCAAAGTTAAACTTGTGCAGCATCAGGCATGGGGCAAGGCTGAGGAGCAGCTGCCATTTTCCCACACCTGGGAGTGTTCCAGGCCAGGTTGGACAGGGCT
The DNA here is from genome assembly GCF_027887145.1 of Ammospiza caudacuta. Classification (NCBI taxonomy): domain Eukaryota; kingdom Metazoa; phylum Chordata; class Aves; order Passeriformes; family Passerellidae; genus Ammospiza; species Ammospiza caudacuta. The sequence continues at coordinate 85,129,721 of NC_080632.1, read as the reverse complement.
TGGAGTGACCTGGTCCAGTGGAAGTGTCCCTGCCTATGGAAAGGTTGGAATGAGATGGTGTTTAAGGTCCCTTAAAGCCAAACCATTCTGGGGTTCTTTCATATGTGGCTTAAGCAGAATTTTCCTCTGTGTTAGTTCAGAACTTGATTTCTGTCATTCTTTTTCAGATGAAATCTCTTTCAACAATTGTGCCGTTTATTTTGCCTAGGAGAGTGAGAACTGAAAGGCACATCATACATTTTAAAAAAGAGCTGTGTCTGGCAGGGATGCAGGGTGATACTGAGAGATAAAGGGAGTTTATTCTGTATGAGGAGTGCAAGAGGAAACGTTGAGATTGTAGAGGGGACAGGACCAGCGTGTGTTTGTGTGAAATATGTGGATCAATACACTGAGCAAATATGATTTAGTGATGCACTATCCTGTGGACATTATTGACTTTGAGGTAATTGTCAGGAGATGCTTATTATGACAAGTCCTGGCTTACAGAATTGCACTGATGTATTTTTAGCCTCTCACCTGCAGTGAGTCAGAGCTGTTTTATGATCAGAGGTGTTTACAGCTTTTAATACACCAGAAAACAGTATGAAGCCCAAGCCAGAGTAATTCCTTTTTTTTTTTTAAAGGACCTATGACCATATGTTCAGAGTAAAATTAGCCTTGAGATCAAGGTGTTCTTGATCAATAGTGCCTTGGTTTGGGCTGTTTTCATTTATGCTTTCTCTTAAGGCAAAAACATACAGATGTTTAGTAAAATTATATGTGATACTGCAAGCAAGTTTCCAGAACTGTAGACTTTTTCCTATTATTATTTCCCCAAAATTAAAAGCTTGTACTCATTTCACCTGTGTTCATTGTTACATTATCTGGGTCATCCAAAACTGGAGCACTGTGACCTAACTCCTCGGTTTTGCTCCTAATAAAGTGCTAGATCTACACAATTTACAGATTGGCTAATCACTGTGCCAATGAATTGGCAAATGATTTACAGATTATCAAAATCTTAGTTCATTTCCTGTGCTGTGTTTTTGGAAAGGAAGCTAATCTACAGTTTAGATTAGATTTGTGGGAATTATTGAGCCTCAAACTAATTGTGATTTTAAATTGATTAACAGTTTTAATGACACTGTTAAGTTTTTCTATGTATTGCTTGCTGAAAGTAGGTATTTCAGTAATTACCATGGTTTTAGAATGTAGCTAAGGGTTACATTCCAGACTTGCTTTGTTCTGAAATTACTGTTTTGAAAATATTTTCCTAGTCACTAAAATATTCTGTAACCGTAAGATGGATCTGGATCACAGAGTAACTTTGTTGTTTTGGTTTTTTTTTCCTGTCAATAGGTGAGATTGAGTAACTCTTCTTAGGTGTGTTGTGTTGATTGTTTTCTGTGTTGATTAAACAGTCTGTCCTGTGATATTTATAGATTTTTGCTTAGAAATGTTGAAGCCTTGTGCAAGAGCACAAAACCACACAGTGGTAGACAGTCTTCATAGGGCAGCTAAAGAACAGGGATTTGTTTGGTATATTTATTTTTATCTTTAATATTATGAAAATTAATATATTTAAAAGGGCTTTTGGAGTCATAATGCTGACAAATACTACTTTTGGTGTTGGTGGGATTTGGGATGCAAGATGAAGGGATTCACTTGGTAGTGACACTGTTAATTTTTTGTTTTCTTAGGAAAAAAAGAAAAGAAGTAATGAGGAGCCCCAGGTACAAGAGCCTGATGATGTTTTCCTGCCTCCTGTGGCAGAAGGGTCTTCTCAAGCCGTGAGAGTGCAAGTGGAACATACTGCAGAATTCACAGAAATTCAGCTCAGAGATGAAGTAGAAAATAGAAGAGCTGTAACTGATGTGTCTGACACCCCCCAAAATCATTTATCCTCAGCAAATGAAGGGGCTCTGGCAGTGGCTCTGGAGCCTCCCAAAGATGCAGAAGAGGTCAAAGCTGATCCTTCCCAGGAGGAATGTGTGGGGGGCGTTGAGAAGAGCAAGTTGGACAAACCTCAGAGCCCTGTGGAGGCAGGTGCTAGTGGATCTAGAAATTCTGACTTACTGAGCAGTACCTTTCAGTCCAGTACTGCTCCCCCTCTGTCAGTGATGGGCTTTGTGCAGGGCAGAAGAGCTGAAAACCGACCAGACTTCAGAGATCCTCTCTGCTGCTCTTCAGAGAAGCTTCCCCCCAGCACCTCCCAGCGCCCCGAGAAGTGCAAGGCGCGCGTTGCGCGGCCGGCGTACCCAGACCTGTCCCTGGAGCTGTCCTACGAGAAGCCCACCATCGTGGCAGTGAAGCCCCTGCTGCACCACGAGAGGCTGTACCCAGAGCTGCCCTCCGAGCCAGAGCTGGTGCCTTTCACCAGGGAGCAGCTGAAGATCTTTGAGCCCTGCTCCTGGCTGGAGAATGTCGACTCCTACGCCGAGGAGTTCGAGAGCGTGGCTCACCAGGACAGGCACGAGTTCTACGAGCTGCTCCTGAACTACATGCGCTGCAGGAAGCAGCTGCTCTTGGCTGAGGCAGAGCTGCAGGCCATGGCAACAGACTGCCAAAATGTGAAGGGGAGATTATGGACTTTCAAGGAACAGCAGAAAACTGTGCAGGTGCTGTTGCTGAAGCTGCTTTTGAGCCCAGACTATTTGGAAGTTAACTTTACTTGCCAGGTTTATCTAATCCCAACCCTGCTTTCTATGGGCAGGAACACCTCACACTAGACCAGGTTGTTCAAGGCCTTACCCAGCCTGGCTTTGAGCACTGCCAGGATTGGGGCAACCTTCCTGGGCTGCCTGTGCCAGTGTCTCACCACACTCACAGTAAAGGGTTTTTTTTCTTAATAACTAGCCTAAATTACCCCTTGTTTCAGTGTAATCCCTTTAGTCATTGGTTCCTTGACCTCTTTCTTGTTGTCCTGTTGTGTAGTAACAGAACTACAGTTACTGTTGCTACAGTTCCTGGTGAAGAATCCTTGTCCAGCTTCCATTTAAGCCCCTTCCAGATACTGGAAGGTGCTGTGAGGTCTCTACACTCCTCTTTTCCAGGCTAAGCAGCTCCAGCTTTCTCAGCCTGTCTTTATAGGGAAGGTGCTCCAGTCCTCTTACCAACTTCTTTGCTTCCTCTGGACTTCCTCTGGCTCTAAAGTTCCATGTCCAGAGATTATTGCCTTTGCTTTCTGTCTCTCCTCTGAGCCCCAGTACTTCAGAATATCATCCTCTTGAGACTTAAGACAGTTTTTTTGTTTGATTTTTAACCTCTGATGTGTGCAGGGCAGTGGGATGTGTGTTGGTGATTTCTTTTTGGGTCAGAAGGGATGAGCTGTGTACACCCAGTTCTGTCCCTGGTGTCAGGTGAAGTTTCCCAGCACTCCAGGCACCCCTGGGGGACAGTGGTGGAGTGGCTGTAGCACTGATGTCCCATCTGGCCTGATGCCAAGGGTAGGGACAGTTTCCATTGATGTCATTCCTGCTGCAGGGAGCTTGAGTTGTGCTCAGGAGCCGCCCCAACTCAGAGGGAGCATTAGGGCTCCCTAATCCACTTGCAGTAACTTGTTCCATAAGTGTAGCTGTGGTTTTTCTTACCTCCAGAATGGGCTTGGTACTCTGTAACATTTTTGCCTGCAAACCAGAGAGGTTTATGGAGCTCTTTGGGGCACACATCAGAAAAGTTTTCCTCCAGACTCCTTCTGTGGCACTTGCCTTTGGAGCTCAGCATTAATATGGGAATGAATGAAATTGTTCTGATGATGTTTATAGCCCACACGTCATCAAAATTGTCCCGAGGTGCTCTACACCTATGCATAGGGTAGATTTTACTCTTTCTGTGAGTGCACTTCACCAGAGTTGAGGAACTGAACATATCTGGATACTTTCCTTTTTCTTGGGGAATAACACTGAACCTCACTAGATTCTAAGGTTTGCAGTGATCGTTTTCTGTACCAAAAGCAATTTTGGCTTCACTCTTGCATCTTCTAATGCCACAACAGAGTTGTGTAAGATTGCTACTTGCTTTATTTCATCTCAATTCACTATATATTTATTGTGTGTACAGAATAATTGTTGTCTTTATACCAATTTAAAATTCTTACTCTACTAATTTAGGAAACACAGGGATGCTTTCAAGGTAAGCTTTCGCAGTGCTGGCTCTTAGGAATGTTTCCTTATTGCATAAAAGATTAACAGGAATGTTATTTATTGTAGGAATAGCAAGAATATGATTTATTGTATTTTTCTTGTGCTGAAGGAGTAGAGATGAGGCAGAGGAAAATATTTTAAACATGCAGTAGGGAATTGCTGCAAATTATTTGTCCTGGGTGTTTGGGAAATATTTATCTCATTCCGGCGAATGTTTTAGTTTTAAAATAGCAGGTCCAAATATTATGGAAATCTGTAAACTGAGAAGCAGGTGCACTCACTGGGAGTGAGACACCTGGTTTTGTTCACATCTCTCAGTGCTGCAGGCAAGTAAATTCTGGCTGTTTCCAAACCAAAGTTACTGAGGGTTCATGAAATATTTTTCTTCAGAAATCAAGGATATGAATCTTCAGTGGTTGGCACCTCTCAAAAGCACATAGGATATTGCCAAATATTTGTCTTTTCCATTTATGAAATGTCCCCTTTTATGAAAGCCTTGAAATCTGTTTAAGAGAGGGTTATATCGTGATTGATTTCAGTTGTGCTGACCCAACAAAATGTCAGAGCTACTGACATAAAATATTTGCTCTCTTTTCAGGGAGTGTGTGCAGATCAGTGCAAGGTGACAGGCCACCACCGCTTCCAGACAGTGGAGCTGAACGAGGGCGTGCTGGGGGAGCTGAAGAAGCTCTTTGAGGCCAAAGCAGAGCACGTGCACCAGACCCTGGCGCTGCACTCGTACACCTCGGTGCTGTCCCGCTTGCAGGTGGAGTCCTATGTTTACAGGCTGCTCAGCAGCTCGTCCCTGCTGAGATCCGTGGCCCTGCAGCAGCAGGAACAAGGTGTGTTTGCTGTGTTCCCAGTCCTGCTCAGGGTGCCAGCACCTTGTGTGTGGCTGGAGTTTTGGGCTCTTGTCACGGAATTTGTGTGCTGTAGTTTCTCCCCTGTTACAAAAAACTGTTGGTCTTCTGTAGGGATCAGTGAAACTTTTTTCTCACAGGAAAATGTCCAATTGTCTTGACCTTATCACCTGGGCAGTAAAAGCTGAATGCAGAAGTTCTGCTGTCTGAGCTGCAGACTGACACTGATTACTGTACTGAAACACTGTGTGGATGGGACACCTAAATTCTCAATATTTTTTTGTCCAAGGCAATATCTGATACAGTTCTTTTTCCTAATTCTAAAATGAGCTGGATATTTTTCCTACTTTACTTTCTCTTGGAAGGCCATTTGAAATCTTAAGCTCTTAATATTTAGAACTATCTTTTTGGTTTTCATCCTGAGTGTTTTGTTTGAGTTTGTGCCAATATAATCTTTTAGCTAAAGTATTTCTCCTCCTCCTGGCCCAGATATTTTTCTTTCTTATTGCTCCTCCCTTTGCACTCCACCTCTCAGATAGTTTATGTGCATGGTAAATGGTTCTTAAAAATGATGTTGAGGGAAAGCCTTTTGTGAGAATAACCACAGTATATTCTTCTTATAATTAGTGTCCAGAGCTTAATTACAAGATTAAACAAAGTGCTCTTAAGTATTCTCTTCTGACAAATTTAGTGTTGAAATGTCTTGCTGTCTGCTCTCATACAGAGAGCAGTCTTATGTCCAGCCCCAAACCCATTTTTCATGCTGCTACTTCTTCTCAAAGCTTAATTAATTCTGTTTTTAATTTGCAGTTTCAAAGCAGTCAGAAAATCTCTCTTCAGACCTGAGCCATCTGAAGGAATGTATCAGTGTCCTTTTCAGCTTCACTCGCAGGGTTATTGAAGATCCTCAATTTCACAGTGACCTTCTCATGTGGCTGCAGAGACTGGTGAGGGAGTAGACATGGATATATCTGATCCAACATACAGGATGAATTCAGGAATAATTTCTGGAAGTGTCACTGTTTCGCTTCCTGTCTTGTGGGCAATGTTTTTTTTTTAGGGGGTTTGTTCTATTTGAGGAACAGAATCTCTTAGCAGATCTTTAGAATTGATTCCCTTGTCTGAAAAAATCAAGTAGCATTAGTGGGGATTGGCACTTGAGCAGCCAACACTACTCACAGTGAAGTTAATAATACTCATTGTGCTTTTACTTATTTTGAAATTAGAGCTGTTCAGACTTGCCATGTTGGAGAAACCTTTGTTCCTGCCAGTTTCTAAATGAATTAGATTTCAATGCAGTTGTAGAAAAAATAGTTACTTAACGCCAAAAAAATGGTTTGTGGCTCATAAGGCAAGCGAACAGATTTTAAATATTGTTCTCCTGTAACGTGCTCTGAAAATGCAGGTTTGTTAGAAAGGGTGAGAAATGAACAATATTACTCTAGTTAGCAAGACTGTGAGGAAATGAACTTCAGGGTTATTTAGCTGATTTCAATACACTTCCCTGTAGGTGTCTGTGCTGCAGAGAATTGGCTGTCCAGGTGACCACCTCTTCCTCTTCAACCACATCCTTCGGTGTCCAGCTGGCATCAGCCAGTGGGCTTGTCCATTCATCCAGGTGTGAATGTTTAATTCTTTACTGCCAGCAGGTTGGAGTGGGACTGGCCTGGGTAGGGGAGGAGAGTGTCTTGTGCCTGCTTAATCCCTCATGACTGCCTTTCCAGATGTGTGGAATCATGGTGGCAGTGAGGGGTTTGTCAGGGAATACGTTTTTCCATGTTAGGACAACCATGTGCAGGTTGACATGGGAACACACTTCACTCTTGACTGGAGAGATTCCATGAAAGGGAGCCTTATGCACCAGGATTTGGGAGTGTTCTCTAAAAAGTGGAAGGCATACTTAGACTTCAGCTGTATATAAAAAGTGAGATTGGAGTCAGCTCTGTGCTGTGTAAGGGATCAGGAGGAACAGATTTTTTTGTATCCTATGCATTGAAGTGGGACTGGTTTCCCTGGAAAGTTCAGGGACAAAGGAAAGAGTTCACTTTGTCTAGGTCAGATGGATTGTGGATATCCAAAGGCACCAGGGTGTTTTTCAAAGAACATATTTGCCCTTCTATGAGGAGAAAACATTGGAATCTAGTTACAGGAAAATTTAACTAAAAGGAAAGGCAAACAATGCAGTAGAAGTATAGAGTAGAATAAATTAGCTTGGGAAAGGCCCTTAATACCATTGAGTCCAATTAACCTAATGTGGTAGGATTTTATCTTCCCCTGTGCTCAGTGTCTGAATTACCCCTGGTGCCCAGACCTACATGTGGCACAAAGAGAGAGGTTGTCTTTTATTTTGTGCAGCTTTTGATCTGGGTTTTTCCCCTCCCACCCCTCCTTTAATTTTTCTCAGTAATTCTTTTGGACAAGTCACAATATTTTGCCATGGCAATACTTTGTCCAGGGTGTGGATGCTGTCATTTATGGATTCTTCTAAGTCTTAACAAAAAGCTATGAGAAATGAGAAATGTGAATTTCTCTGCTGAGAATAATTTGCCTTTTGCCTATTTACATTTACTTAGATTTTTGCATTTAATTTCAGATCAAAGTCTTGGGTAACCCATCGGGTGTCTTTCATTTCATGCAATCTCTTGCCTTGCTTATGTCTCCTGTCAAGTAAGTATGAACATTATTTTATAAATATGTTCTGATTATTTTAGAATAGAAAACACAACCTACAATCTACTTGTAAAAGTCTGAAAGTTCATTGCAGGCAAAGTCATAAAAGTGGGCACAAATAGATTCACAGTTTAAATCAAGGTCTTTTTACTCATTCATCTTACAATTCAGCCTTGGCAGTACCTCCTTTTGCTGTACACAGTATGATGCAGCTTTCTTTCAGCTGTGAAATAGCTGTGAAGACTGACAAACCCACACATTTTGTTACTGTGGCTTCTGAAATATCTCTTGCTTTGCTGAGAACTGAAAAAACTGTGGCCTGTTTTTTATACTGTCTCCTCTTTTTATACTCTCTGCTGCAATAGAATCCCCTGAGTAAAGGTGTTGAGATGTTGTACACACTGATTGGGCATCTTGATATATTTTCATCCTTTTAAAAAAAATTCTAAAAAAATCTAGTAGAAATGTGGTGCTTAGAGAAGGTAGTTAATCAAATCACTCACAAGTGAAAGCGATTATGTTCTCCAGATAAAATACATAACTTGCCTCTCCCTCTGCCCAAATTTTGAGGTCAAAGAATCAAACTGGGTATTTAGGATTGTCACTGTGATCTTGATAGCTTGAGTTTGAGTTAAGTGGGAGTCTTGTTATTGAAAGCTGTTAATTTAAAGGGTTTTATTTTTACATTTAATTTCTAGAACTGGCTGGGAAAACCAGTGTATCCTGAGGGAATGTGTGTTGCCAGTGCCTTTTGATACTTGTGTTTGTAACAAAGGCCAACTTAATGTGCCTGGGGTGCTGCTCCAAATGCTGATACCAGAACTCAGAGCCTCCACAGGGTCTGCTCTTACTGGTAAAAGAGCTGAGGCTTATCTGTTACAGCTCCTGAATGTCAGGAACCAGGTTATCCTAGAGTCATTTACAATCACAGCATTGTTTAGGCTGGAAAACACCTTTAAGGTTGTTGAGTCCAGCCCTTAACCCAGAACCACTGTGTCCACTGCTGAGCCATGTGTCCTCTGGTGCCACATCCACAAGCCTTCTGAACGCTTCCAGAGATGTTGACTCCTCCACTGCCCCAAACAATCTCTTGCAGTGCCTGAACAAGTTTCTATGAAAAATTTTCCCTAATATCTAATCCAAACCTCCTCTAGTGCAAGTTGAGGCTGTTTATGGTCCTGTCATTTGTAACTTGGGAGCAGAGTTTGACTCCTCCACAGCTGTCCCCAGGGGAGCACTGCACTCCTGTCAGGAGCTGTGCAGAGCCACAAGGGCCCCCCTGAGCCTCCTTTGCTCCAGGCTCAGCCCCTGCCCAGCTCCCTCAGCCTCTCCTGGGGCTCCAGCCCCTTCCCAGCTCCGTTCCCTGCCCTGGACACGCTCCAGCCCCTCGGTGTCTCTCTTGTGCTGAGGGCCCAGAGCTGTCCCCAGCACTGGAGCTGCCTCAGCAGGGCCGGCACAGGGACAGGCCCTGCCCTGGGGCTGTGTCACAGCCAGGCTGGGACAGCCCAGGGGCCATTGGCCTCCTGCCCCCCTGGGCACCCTGGGCTCGTGTCCAGCCCCTGGCACCAGCGCCCCCAGGGCCTTCTCTGCCAGGCATTTTTCTGCTTTACTTGCTAAATTCTTCCTCTTGCATCTGGATTTTTAATATCTTCTGTTAACTGAAAGGTTATTAAATTCAGAATTTTTAGTTTTCTAATTTTTTACCCTTGATTTTTCACTTTAAACCAGAAATCGTGTGGACTTCATGTGCCATATGAAACCAAGTGAAAGGAGAAGTTCCTCTTCTTCTGGGAAGGAATCTGGGAACTGGACTCTGGTAGATGAAGGAGGAGAAGAGGTACAGAAGATTACTTCTTTTGTTTCTCTTTGTTTTGTCCTTTATGCTTTTGTTCAAGCTTTATCTTTGTAAAATGAGTGAAGAAAATCTGAGTTGTTAAGTTAAAAAGCATGATTTGAATTTACTTCTATTTTAGTCTCATTTATCTCTGTGGTATAACTAAAGTGGAGCTTCCAGTAATGAGTATTATCAGAGAGAATTCAAATATTTCAGTTGCTCCTATCAAAACTATAAATTAGTACAATAGTGAAGCCCTTTACTACTGGTTTTACTGTAGAGATACCGAAAATACCTGTATTTATCTATAGGATGAGGATCCTGAAACAAGCTGGATTCTGCTCTTGGAAGATGACTTGATTGCTCTGTTGTCACAGTTCCCATTTCACGAGCTCTTTCAGCAATTCCTTGGGTTTACATCTGAAGGTAAATCAGTTGCTAGACAGTCATTCTTCATTTTGTTTATGCTAATTATATTAATGACTGCCACTGCCAAGAGTGCTACTGTACTATGAAGCTCTCTGAGAAAAATAATAATGAACCTGTGCAGCAGCTTGCAGGCTATAGAGATGAGCTGGAAGTATATGCCCTGTGTATGGGATAAATAAAAACCTCATTGCAATATGCAAACCATTAGAGTCTTTTCCCTCAGTTTGGGTTTGGTTGTCAGTTAACTCCCAAAAGTGTTTCAGAGCTATTCTTCCCCCTCACCTCTTAGTTGTAATTGCTTGCCAGAGGTCTTATTACCTGCATAGTTTATTTGCACTTTCATACTTAGCAGGTATTTATTGTTCATGTCATAAACAAAGCATACATTCCAGTTCACAAGATGGTGAATTGTTGATTTGAGTGCTTGTTAAGTTACTTAAAAATCCAAAATTCACTTATTTTTTTGGCACTTATTTTTGTGTCTCTGTCTTAGGTGCTTATTTTCCTGAAAAAACATCTCCCCAGAAGATGATGAAGATTTTTGCCTTTGCAAACTCCTTAGTGGAACTTCTGTCTGTGGGATTAGAAACGTTTAACAGAGCACGGTACCGGCAGTTTGTGAAGAGAATTGGTCAGCTCATCAAGTAAGAGATTTTTTTTCTCTGTGGAGTGATTTAGTCCATTTTATACATACATTAGATATTCAGAGCTGCTGAAAAATCCCCAGAACCAACCATAAAACTAACAAAAAACCCCAAACCCCACCCAAATGGTTCTCAGGTAGGTTTTGCTCTGACATTGGGTCAGTTCAGCATTAGCCAGTCTGGGAATCTGAAATGGGGAATTGCAAAATGTAAATGCTTTTGGTACAGAGGAGCCAGGTAAGCTGTGGGGCATGAGGCTGATATATTAGTGATGTTGTTAGGCTTGTATTGTATACTCAATGAAACCCAACAAACAGGAATTCCTTCAATTTCTCCTATCTATAACCAATGTTACTGCTTTATTTCCTTTATTACTCAGAATTGTTTTGGGGTTTTTAATTTGCTTCCTGCAAATTGTCCTATTGTTGCAGTAATGTATTTGAAGCCTAAATACTGCTCTTTATTTTTAAATCTCTAGCATTTACTCTACATGGCTTCTATGAGTGTATTCTCAAGGGGGAATACAGTCAAATCAGAAACAAAATCCATCTTTTCCTTTGTGTTATGGAGGCAGTAGTTTTCTCAGTGTAATTATTCCCATATGAACTTTCTGCCATTTCATTGTGTACAGTTACCTTAAGTCTCCAAAGGTCACACACAAACTAGTTTGCTGTAACAGAATATTGTGCCTTGTGAGCTTGCAAAACCAAGGAAAGAGAACACAGAAATTTGACCGATACAATTTATATAGAAAGCTCCGGAACCCAGAAGGCAAAATGTTGGACATGTCTCTTGTGGCTAGACTCTAATCTGGTTGCCCTTGTCTGTGTTTTCCTGTGATGGTGACATACTTAATGATCTTTCTTTGTCTTGTTTGCTCTGCTGTGTAGGATGACACTGTGTCATGTGAGTGACCACTGGGCCCAGTATGTTAGTGGCAATAAACAATATGGATCAGTAGAACACCCCTACTCTGTGGAAAAATTGCAGCTGGAGTTTGATGAGCTGTTTTTTAGAGCTGTTCTACATGTTCTGAAGGCAAAAAGGTGGGTAATGTCTTCACTGGCTTAGTTTTGGAGGAGTTGAATACTTGAAACTGGGATTTGGAGTAACTTTAAATACTTAATGGTTTAAACAAGACTGAAATAAGTAGGATTTTTCAGTGCGTTGGTAGCATCAAGGTGGGGAGGAAGTAGGCCATGAATTGTAGCACCTGACAGAAGCTCTGAAGTCTTGGTCAGTTCAGAATGTGGTTGGCTCAGAATCTGAGGTGCTGATACACATCTTCATATTCCTTATTCTGCTACATAGCAGAGGTGTGGGCCAGAGATGTCTCCTTTGCAAATGCTGGGATTTATCAGGGTGGAGCTGTTCCTAAGTGCCTCTTCAAATCCAACAGGTTGGGAGTCTGGCTGTTCATGTCTGAGATGCCTTATGGAACCTTGTCCAGCAGCATGCTTTGGAGGCTCTTCTTTGTCATGCACTGTGCTGAGAACGAGCACCTGGAGCAGCTCTGCTCTACTCTTCAACCTGCTGACTACAAGCAGAGACTCAAAGGTAAAATTCCCCCACACAGAACCAATTCTAATCCATTCAGCTGCTGCTGCATCAGCTGTGGGTTTAACTCTTTGCAGCTGCATTGTTAAATGCACCCTTGGCAGCATGACTGGTCCTGTGGCTGCTGAAATGTCTTGGGCAGCTCATGGTTTTCCAGTACCTGTTTGCCCAAATTGTCATTTAACAGCAACTGATAGATTTCCTGTCCTGGTTTTCTCTGTGCCTGCCTCAGAGCTGCAGGAGTGACATGCAGGAGGTACCTCTTGTGTATTCTTGTATGACTTCCCATCTTGACCTTCAACAGTATTTGGAGAGTGAGGCTTAAATCCTAAAGTACAGACTTCTGTATCACTTAGGGTTGGTGTGGCAATTTTTAAATTTGTTGGGATTTTTTTTTTTTTTTTTTTTTGGTGACTGACTGTTGAGCTGCTGATAGTTTTAGAGTCCTCCTTTTTTGCTAATTTTGGCTTTAGTAACTCACATTGTGGGAGACTGTTTATCATCCTCACCTATATTTCCTTTATCTCAAGCCTTCTTTTCATGCATTTCTTGTCCTCATCGCACACTTTATTTTTATTTCCTCTTGCCTTTTGTCCCATGTTGATCTGCACAGTGAACGTGGTGTCTTCAGCCATAGCAGAACTATTTAGAGGCCAGCTGGAATGCTAGTTTCCCTCTGCTGCTGCATTAATGGATAATATTTCAGGACTTGATTGACAGGGGGCCAGGTAAACAAACAGTTTACTGCTCCCTGCTTTACAGCTTCTTTGCTGTCTTCAGGGAGAGCAGATCTCATTTTTGTCAGTTTTACTTCTCAGCTGGCTGGTATACCAGGTAGCTGTTACCCCATGTACCCAGTCTTGGTGGAGAAGCAGGAGGAAATGGTGATTCTGAGAGGTTACTGAGTATTTTGACTCTGTGCAATCTCGGTAACATTTAAGGTGATTTACACAGAAAGGGAGAGAGATACCAAGATTGGAGTTGTGTGCACTGGATGAGGTGCTCATCTGATAAGCACTTCCCAGCCAAAACAGTGACTGTTACACTGTGTCAGTAGAACATCTTTATTTTTGGTTTTGCTAGAAAATTTTTACTGTGTCTGTTAAGGGTTGCAATAACAATTTTTTTTTAATATAATTATCAGATTTTTTAAAGTATAATTGTCTTTTTCAGGCATTGTTTTGCTTCTAGCTAACTTTTATGTTTCAAAGTCCCTGGTATGCTGATTCAGGATTTCTTTATCCTCTTCATTCTCCTTAGTGAGTTCTGTCAGCATAATGCTGTTTTCCACCAGTGTCTAGACCTAGACAGGGAATATCAACAGTTCTTCCAGTGAAATCCATCTAATCTTCTGAAATGTTTTCTTTCAAAGGACACTAACCAATTAATGCCTAATTTCCTGTAATTTTTACCCTGGAAGACCATGACATTAACATTCTCTTGGTTTTTTAGTGATTTCCTCTCCCAAATTAAGCTTGAGAAAAGGGTGGTGAATCTGCAGGTGGAGCAAACCTTTGTAATTGATGGAAGCTTTAGGCATTAAGTGCATAGGGGGTGGGAGTAATGCATTTTTGGCATTACCTAAAAACAGAGGCCAGACAAAATTAAGGGAATAAAAAGCAGTTATATTTATTGAAGGGCCTTCAGGTACATTTTGGGCAGACAAAGACCCCCAGAGGCTGCACCCAAAATATGGTGTTTTTGTACAAAAACACATGGCAAGGAGTCATGGGTTTTCATTATAAGTTTGGTCCATTTGCGTATTGGGGGTTAATGTTCCAATTGCAGCTTCAGGTAACGAAGGCATTTACCACAAGTTTGCTCTCCCCCAACTCGTTTTTGTTTACTTTTCTCAGGGTCTGAGGCAGTAAGGTTGATTGCCATAATCCCTTGATTCCCAGGCCTAGAGAGGAATTGTTTTGTCTGATGGAAATGGGAAATCAGTAGCTAACTTTATATGGAGTTTAGGGTTATAAACTAAAGAATTGCAGGATTACAAATATATGAAAAACATAAAAGCTAAAATCCTAAGGCATCAGGAGCATGGTTGCTATTGTAGTGAGTGGCATCCCTGCCCATGGCAGGGATTTTAATCTAGTAATATTTAATATCCCTTTAATCCAAGGATACTATGATTTTATTTGTTGTCACAGTTTCCTTGCTGCCAGTAACAAGGTTTGAGAAGTTTGATTTTTAGGGCATCATGTATTTGAGTTGTAGTGTGATTAGAGGAAAGGAATAGGGTCAAGTACCAAGTTGATGGTGAAGATGTTACTTCTCCACTATGAGAGGACAGGATTTAGGGGGAGTCTCTCTGCTTCCTTATTCCTTGTCCCCATCTTCAGTCCCTTGCTATGGCTTGGTGTGGGTTTGAAGTCAGCTCACCCCTTCTCCTTCCTCACCGTCATCCTGCTGTGCCTTTAGACGCAGTAATGATGTGGTCATTTTTAATGTCCTTCTGCATCACATTAAAAAAAACAAAAACCAAACCCTAAAGTACAAGGGGAAACAGAGTTTTCTGTAACTTCTGCATTAAGGATAAAAAATAGCACTAGGAAATGGAGGTGAGTGCATGAGGCACCCCCTGTTTGCCTGCTGTATCTATCAGCAGTGTGGTTTCTCCTACTGTTTGGAAGAAGCTGTTTTCTGAAATTGCACAATCCTCTAGCATGCTGTTCCATGAGCTGTTTTGCTGTACAGGCCTGACCTTCTCAGGTTGGAGTACAGTTGCAAAATTCTTGAAAGCCCTTAAAATAGAATGTAACCTAAGTGCACGTGTTTGATCACAAGCACGCTGAGCACATGCATGTCCAGGTTAGGTAGCTGTGTGCACAATGGATTTTTTTTTTTTTATGTTCAGCTGCTGTGACAAAATCACTGTAAGCAGTGTCTGTTGGCATGTTGTGGGTCAGAGAAGGCATTTCACTCTGCAAAACTTTTTACAGTTTAAATGCTGCTTCTAGTGCTTGTTTTGCTGCACAGACTCTATTTCAAGTTGTTTGGAAGAAACAAAAAAACCCCAAAACATTTCAAAGCCCTGTACAGGTTCCTTTGTATCATTACCTTCCTGTTGTCCCACACCCTGAGGAATGGAATGTTTATTTGCTTTTATTAATATCTCTTCTGGGTTTGAAGAGGAAACTTGCTTTGAATTTGAATGAAAATATATCTTAGCCTTCCTGCCTGTGCAGGTTCAGTTCTCTGTTTTCAGAGATGGATTCCAAACATCCAGTGTTTTTTCTTGTATTGTATTTGGGAAGCTCAGACTGGCCTTTCTTTATAGCTCTGGGTGTAATCAAGACCTGGGGCTACATACTTGCAGAATTTTTATTTGTAATTGGCATGGAATGGTCTCCACAGATCACTTCTCTGGGATTTTGAGTGAATAACTATATAAATGCTGCTGATGTGTGTCCTACTGCACTTTAAACATGTTTTTTTTCATTTGACTTTTTTTTTTCTAGATCCAGAGCACCTTGCACAGTTTGAAAAGTATCTCCAGTCAATGAACTGCTCAGAAAAAATTTGTCTGCTCACCACATTTGCTCAGATGGCACAAACCAAAAGGGCTGATGTTGATGAGGATTTTATCAAAATCGTTGTTTTGGAGATATATGAGGTGAGTAACATTACTGGTCCATTCAGGAAAAGAATGAAAATGCTCTTTTTATTTGTAGCAGTGGAAGGTGTGAAACTTTCATGGCTTCTGTAGTTTGTTCTTTCATGGAATTAAAAAAAAGTGCTGCTTTTTAAAAAAGCCGTGAATTAAAATTACCTGAAGTACTTGTTTTTTCTGGGAAAAAGAACAGCTTTTCTGTAAGCGAAGCCAGAATGAAACAAATAAATAAAAATACATTTCTTTTGTTTCATTTTTCTCATGCAGGCCTAACTTGTAGCTCTGGAATTCCTTATGTGGTGTTTTTTCTATAGTTTTTGGTGGGATTTTTTCTTTTCTGTAATGCCTGTGGCTGTGTAGTTCCTGTGTTTAGTTTTGGACATTATTTTGGCAGTGTGACACAGAACTTTCCTGTTCTTCTAGGGCAATCAGTTTCACTTTCCATATGGGCATTTATCAACTTTGTCTGCCATGCCCAAGAGCAATTTGTTTTCCAAAAGACATTTTATTTCCATGTTAGTGGAGGTCAGCCAGAAGCAATAACTTCTCCCTGCTCATCTTCTCAGGTGTCCTATGTTAGTCTTTCCACAAGGGAGACATTCTCCAAGGTTGGTCGGGAACTCTTGGGAGCCATTGCCAGCATCCACACACAGATCATTTCTGTACTGCTGGATCGGATTAGAGAGACCATTGAGAAGGTGGGCATGGTAAGTGCTGATGTCTATAATTTAAATAATTCAAATCAGACACCCTGTTAAACCTAGAGGCCATACCAGGTTGTTATGAACGGATGTGTTAAAGAGCCCTCTGTGGGGTTTTTGGTCATACCTCCCTTTGAAATAGCTGATTACTGTTGTGTGCTGAGTACTGATGTGCACTTTCTGCTCTCTTTCCTCAAAGGTTTCTTTATATCTGTTTAAAGAACTGCCCCTGTACCTGTGGAGGCCTTCTTCATCCGAGATAGCCCTGATCCGTGACTGGTTGTTAAACTACAGCCTGACAGCAGTGGAGAATAAACTGGCTTGCATTATCTTGGAAGGGCTGAACTGGGGACTTGGTGAGCATGTAGGTATTGAGAACAGGAGCCTTGAACCTTCTCACCTTTTCAGAGCAAAAGTTTAACTCAACTTGGGAGTAGAGCAGAATTTGAAAACAGTTAATTGCATGCTTTTTATATTATGTGTGTACACCTAATGGCACAAAATGGGAATGTCATAATAATTTTATAACACTGAAGCCTGAAGATTTGCCTGTGCTGCTTCTTATAGTGCTTCAGCTGAGTTTAAAAGAGAAATTTAAGCAGGGATTTTTCCCTCTCCAAAGGAGGAAATAGCTGACAGACAATTTTTTATTAATCACATGATTAAAATGCTTTTAGCATTTTAAAAAGCAATGCTTTTTAAAAGCAAATGCTTTTAGCAGAAATAGGGGACTCTTCCAAAAATGTTGAGGAAACTGGTGTGACTGTAGTTTGCATCTAGTTGGTATCTAGATGTGTTTTTCACTGTGCAAGAAAAATAATGATTGAAATGAGACATTTCAAAACTCTGAGCATCATTTAAATGATGGGGAAATATTCCATAATATTGGGTTGCTCCAAGAGCTTTGTGAGTTCAGGATATAATTGAGAGTGAATGCTATTTCAGAGAAAAACAGAAATAGATTGGGGGAATAATGTTGCCTGTGTTCAGTGATTTAGTTCAGCATTGCATTCTGTGCATTTGGTCATGCTGAACTCTTCTCTTTGCCTTGTTGATGGTTGTACATGACTATAGACTCACTTTTTTCTCCCTCTTTCTTGTAGACATGTGAATAAAAATGAATGTTAGGGAAAATGAACAGAATTCTTTGCTGTGCAATACTAATGCCATGTCTGTACCCTCTGATGTGGGGGAAAATGGTTCTTTACTATGGCAATTGATGGAGGAACTGCTGTGTTTTCATACCAAAACCATGGTGAATGGGATTTGGTTTTGTTTTTAAAGGCGAGAGTTCAAGTGTCTGTATTATCTAATTTAAAATGGCATCTCTGGATTTTTGGATTAATTATCATATGTTCATAAAATGCATGTGGAAGGTGAATGTTATGATGCCTTTTAAAAAAATAATCTAGTTGTTGGGCTATGTATTGCCCAGTGTGAGCCTGGTACTCTTTAACATTGAGCTGAATTTTTTCCACTGGGCAATATTTATGCCTAGATATTGCAATAATAAATTTGAACAGCCAGAAAAAGACTGGGATTTATTTCTCTGTGGTGCAGCTGAGTAGAGACCAGCTGTAGAGACCTCTTAAATGACCCAAGGTTTCGTGTTCTGACACTGTTTTTAGCAGAATACTCTTCACCTGGATCCAGCTGTCCATTCTGAAGTTGCATTGATGGTCCTGGAAGCATATCAGAAATATCTCTCCCAAAAGCCATATGCTGGGCTGCTTTCTGAAAGCATAAAACAGGTATCCTTTCTTCTTACTTACAAGGAGTAACTTATAGATGGCTGTAAATGGGAAAAGCTGCAGGGCAAGACCTTGTTTTCACTTTTTTTTTTTTTATTCTTTTAAAAGTTGTTCTTTATCCAACTACAATTTTGTAACATACCAACACTCAGTGTTGTCTGCACCCACAGAACTATTTAAAAAATTCAGTTAGGCTTCTGTTGAGCAACTGTGTGAGATTCAGAGAATTATAGAATGGTTTGGGTAGAAGAGACCTTAAAGAACATCCAGTCCCACCGCCTGTGATGGGCAGGGACACCTTCCATTGTCCCAGGTTGCTCCAAACTCCTTCCAACCTGGCCTGGGACACTGCCAGGGATCCAGGGGCAGCCACAGCTGCTCTGGGCACCCTGGGCCAGGGCCTGCCCACCCTGCCAGGAAAGAATTTCTTCCTAGTATCAGATCTGAATCTACTCTCTCTCAGTTTGAAGCCATTCCCCCTTGTCCTGTCACTCCATGCTCTTGTCTCTCTCCATCTTTCTTGAAATGGACATTTTAATTTTGACCCACTTGCAGGTTTGTGAATAGTCACAAACTGCTCCTGCTTTACTCACGCAGAGGTAGACAGTACTTACTATAAAATAGAAAGGCTATTTCTCATTACTGGTGAGCATAAGAGAACTCACTCCAGCTCTTATTTGATGACTCAAGTGTTAATCCCTTTTGAAGCTTTTCAGCAGTGGGCAATGTTATGTGACCTGAACACACCACAGACATTTATTAAATTGATTTTACAGCACACTGGATTCAGGAGGGGATAGCTCCAAGTTACAGAGTGTAAATGGAAGCATAAAAAGATCAAAGTTAAAAAATCCCTGTGTTGGATATTCAGTCCAAGAGGTTTTGATGGGCTTTGTCTTCTCAGTATTTTTTGTACAGTGTTTTCTCCTCCTCTGTATTTTTCTCCCCAGCCTTTTCTTCCCACACTCCAAATGTTCTTTATTGTCTCTGCTCTGTTCTGACTTGCTCCTTTGCACTTACCCATGGTTTGTTGTCTTGTGCCAGCCAGATGAGTTCTCTTTTTTAAGCCAGTGTCAGCCCTAGTTGCCACTTGTGCTGGTGAATCTGTCCTGACTTGCATGAGCCCATAACTAGAATTTGAGAGAAAATAGTGCTTTCTTGTACCCTACTCAGAGAGGATGAAATATCTGCATTGCCCTCCAGCTCTGCTGTTTGCACTGCTCTGTCAGAACATGTACATATTTTTTTCTCCAGAGATTTATAATTCCTTGTGATCTAGACATGGTCTTTGTGACAGTGGGCTCATACACATGTGACTCTGCCTGTCCACATACAGGCTTTTTTCTAAGGAAAGCCTGCCAGGTTTTAGGCTTTTCATTGACAGATAATATCTTTGCATGAATTTTTCGGTTTCCTTTCACCAGCAGTCTTAAATGTTTTAAACATTATTGAAGCTTGTGTTTGTTTTTCTTTTTTTCCAGTATTAGAATTAAAATTTAATTCAAGGTCAGTATATAGCTTGGAAAAATTTAAGCAGACAGTGTAAGTTGATAGCCTTTAATTAAAGGGATGGGGGAAGGAGAGTGAGGTAGAAATTGAGGCTATAGGAGGGGACTGTTTAGATAAACTACATGGTATGTCTAGTAATTGCTGTTGGTCTACTGCTAGGAGGTTTGGGTTGGAAGGGACCCCAAAGATCATCCAGTTCCCCTTCCAAGGACCAAATCCCAGTCCAGTGCCACACGTGCTGTGTCATGGCTGCGCTTCCTCTCATTGCTGCTGCTCTGTTCCAGGTCTCCTACCTGGCCAGCATCGTTCGCTATGGGGAAACCCCAGAGACCTCCTTCAATCAGTGGGCCTGGAGTTTGGTTCTGAGGCTGAAGCTGCACAGGAACGACCGTGGGGTGCAGCAGAGCGGGCTGGCCGCTGTCCCCGTGTGCGACATCGCGCTGGACGCGGCCGAGTCGGTCACGCTGCACCCCCTGCTCAAGGCTGTCAAGGCAAACGTCCCCATCAGCTGCTACCTGGCACTGGCAATGACCACCCTGGGACACAGGTGAGGCTTTTGGGGTGTTTGCCTCGGGTGGGTGGCCCCAGGGACTGAGCAGCATCCCTTGTTAACAGCTTTGTGCCTGTTTAAAGAGTAAAGGGCTTGTGATGCAAGGCATCGAGCAGCTTGTCGTCTCTCTTAGGAGGAGCTGAGCCTGGGCAGTCTGGAGAAGACCAAAAGGGGATCTCATTAATGCAGACAAACATCTCAAAGGCAGGTGTCCAGAGGATGGTGCTGGACTCTTTTCAGCAAGCAATAGCCACAACTAGAACACAAGCAGTTTCATTCAACATGGGGAGGAACTTATGTATGCTGAGGATAGCAGAGCCCTGGAACAGCCACCAGAACAATTACAAATACTAAAAATACTTAGCAACTGCCCATGGAACTTGGATTCTCCCTTTCTGGAGACATTCCAAACCCACCTGGACTCATTCCTTTGTCTTCTGCTCTGGGTGACCCTGCCTTGGAGGGGTTTGGACTGGATAATCTCAAGGTCTTTTCCAGCCCCAACTTTCTGTGATTCTGTGATAGCAGTTTCACAGAATCCCAGAATTGTTTAGGTTGGGAAAGACCTCCAAAGTCATCGAGTCCAACCTGTGACCAGTCCCCACCTTGTCACCCAACCCAGAGCACTGAGTGCCACATCATTCCTTGGATACCTCCAGGGTTCCCTGGACAGCCTGTTCCAGTGCTTAATAATCCTTTTTTTGTGAAGAAATTATTCTTGAATTCTTTCAAACAACCTGCTATTTCCTTTATTTTGCTAGTAGAACTTTTTTTGCCTTCTGCACTTTAGGATTCAGTCATAAGAAATAATACTTAAACTGGGGCTTAATAGTAATTTCTCTGGACAGGAGTAAGACTGAACCACACTTACTGAAAGGGTTGTTGTAGAGGTAATTTCTTTTATCAGGGCAGCACTGCATTCAGAAAGCAGTGAGGAGAAAAAGCCCACTCACTCTGGGAATGGTGAATAAAAGGCATTATAAGAGCAGTGAACCTCTTAGCCCTGACTGTGTTCCAACGGAGTCATCTCCAGTGCTTCTAGCTGGTTTGTAAGCTGGTAAGGCTTTTGGATGTAATCAAATGTTCCTGTCTGACATACTGAGTCACACAGAATTTGATCAGTTCTCACCAGAACTCTTTTCCCTGAGTCTCTGATCCCTTTGGTTTTGTGCTGTGTTATTCAATATTTCCACTAACTTGTTTTTAATGTATAATACTATGTTACTCTTTTAAGGAAAAATTATCTGGCCTTTCTTCTCCTTCCCCAAGGAAGGAGAAGAATCATTGCTTCATAATCTTCTCATTGCTTCACAATAAGATTATGCCACAGATACTTTAAAGCGCTGGAATAGTCTGGGATTGATATTAAGGTATTTTGGGTTGAGAGTGGAAATTTTCCCAGAACTTTGACCATGAAATAAAAAACCAAAGAACCTCTTTAGTCTGTTTCTGTGCACCTTCTCTGTTTGGCCTTTGGCTCTTTTCCCTGGAGAAGGAGGTGAATTGTCCAAGTTAGGCAAAAATAGTGAGTTTAAAGTGATAGAAACTTGATGAAGACTTGCATCTCTAGTGATTTTTGGAAGATGGGACACTGATCCCCAGAAAGGGATTTGTGAAGAAAGGAGATACTTAGTAAATATTTGAGAAGGCAATACTCAGCAAATCTGTCAGCTATTGAATGATTCCTACACTGAAGAAAAATCCTCTGTATTTAGCTATTTAGATTTTCAAAGATAAAGTGTAAAGTTCTGAATATATTTACATCTCAGTTAATAAAAATTAAATCAACACCTTGTCTTCCTTTCTGCTGATAGTGAATGTGTTTTTCTTAAATTTTTTTTGGTTTGTTTTCTGACAGCATCGAGAAATTCTGTGCTGAAGGGATCCCTCTTTTGGGTGTACTAGTCCAGTCTCAACATCTGAGAACAGTAGTCCACGTGCTGGATAAAATTTTACCCTTGTTTTACTCTTGCCAGTATTACCTCCTGAAGAATGAACAGTAAGCATTATATGTTCATAATATGTTAATTTTTAAATTTTATACATTCGTTTGCCTAATTTATTCATAGTTGCAGTAAAAGTCAATAATGATCTTCTGATTTAGACACTTGACAGTCTCCCAGACAAATCCTGAGTAAGGTTTGTGTGTTGATGTAGTTCAAGAACTGGTATTTATTTCTGATGAGCTGCCTTGAATTACAGGCTGGTGTGAAATGTTCATACTGTGCCCAGTGTATGGCTGAACTGGAGCAATTAAATCTGCATTGTGGTTGTGAATCAAAGCCTTTCTGTATGTGTCTCACTGAGGATGTTGAACTGATTTTAAATTCTCTAGATGTAGGCTTTCTGTTTAATATGGAATAAGAGGTATTTTAATTTCATTTGTTGACATCCCTAGGTTTTTATCTTATGTGGAACTGTTTCTTCATCTGGACAGTGGAGTCCCTCAAGGGGTGACCCAGCAGGTTACCCACAAAGTGACACAGCACTTGACAGGAGTGAACTATGGAGAAAATGTTAAGCTGCTCAGTAGTATGATACAGGTAAGAAGATTATTTAAAAAAGAAAGGGGGGAGAGAGTGTTTAAAACCAAGCTTATTTGACTGAGTTAGTGTTAAAGGTTAGAAAACATACTGAACCTAGCAGTTCAGTCACAGAGTACTCTGTATCAAGCATTGGTTGTTGGGTTTGGTTTCTTGAAATGCTCCTGGTTAAACTTGTCTAAATCTGGCAATGCAAGTGACACTAACAACAATATTTACCTTTCAGACTTCTTGGAAAATTCATTTTCCCATACCAGGTCAAAACTGTTTAAAAAAGGAAATGTGAAATGCAGCACTCCTTTCTTGTCTGTGTTATTTGAGGAATGCAGCAGAGATATTAATGTTTGCAAGTTCTGCTTTTTACCATTAATTTAGGGCTCTGGAGTGGAAAAATGTTCTTTAGTTAGTGAGCAGTGGTGTTTTTTTTTAATGCAGAGAGGTCAAAACCCAAGGCCCTTTAACATTAGAGAGGGATAGTGGAAACAGACCTACTCTGGGAAGGCCTTCTGCAGGAACAGCAGCCTGGACTTTGGAAATAGGTGCTGTTTATGCCTGCAGGTGTCCTGCTTAAGGCTTCCGTGTCTGTTTTTGCTGAATGCACAAGATCCTCTGCTCTCCAGGCTTCAGAATCTGCAGAAGTTTGGAGGCTGAAGATGACAAAGCTGTCCTTACTTGGGTGTAGAGAGTGTTGTTGTAAATTATTTTAATTTAAGGATAGCTTTACAGCCTCAAGCAGATCAAACAGTCCTCAGTAAATTCTAAAGCTTTACTCAAGGCTGCGATCTGTTGACCAGTTTTCCCCTTTAATTTGCCAGACTCACATTTTCCTAAGTGACCGTCCGAATGGCGTGGGGCCAGCTGCAGTCCTGGAGTTCTGGGTGCAGGTGCTCACCAGCCAGCAGCTGTGGCACAGGGACCGCGCCACGCTCTGCCTGCTGGATGACCTGTGCAAAGCTGCCTTCCAGTACAGCCAGGAGGACTGTGTGCAAAAGCTGCTTTACCAGCAGCACAAGGTAAATAGAGAGCTCTGGTGTTTTGCTGTGGCTCCTGGGTAAATGGTCAGCTCATGTGTTGCACAGTCGGATTTTGATGGGAATGAATTTTGCTGAAGTGCAGCAAGAATTACTGTGAAGTCCTGGGGTGGTTTGGGTTGGGAGGGAGCTTTAAAGCCCATCCGGTTCCACTCTCCAGGGACACTTTCCACTATCCCAGGTTGCTCCAAGCTCTGTCCAAACTGTTTTTCAGCACCTCCAGGGATGTGAGAAGCCACAGCTTCTCTGAGCAGCCAGTCATGATGATGAGTGATGAATGGAGTCATCTGTTTTTTTTCTGAGTTGCTCAAGAAATTTTTTTTCTTGAGTGGGTCAAGATTAATGAAATGTCTGATACTTTAATAATAATGATAATAATTACTACTAAAACCAGTTTGGAACAGAGTTTTAATTTCATATGACTTGTATTGTTTTTTGTCTTCTTTGCATTTCAAATCTTTGATGGAGTGTTTAGGACAAAAATGGAGTTCCCTCTCCTGAAAAAGCCAGAGTCAGTTACTGCAACAGGATTTTTTCACTGAAATAGAAAGTCCAAGCAGGCATTTCAGTGGTGCCTGGCTGAGCTGAGGTTGCAAAGTAGCAACAGGAGGTGGAAAGGAACCTGGATAAAAATTGAGTGATCCACTTGTAGCTTCTAAATCACCTGGTCATGAAAAAAACCCAAATGTTTTCTGCTTCTGTGCAGAATGCTTTGGGCTATCACTGTGACAAGGGAATGCTGTCTTCACTGGTCAGCTGGATCGTGGCAGGCAATGTCACACCGTCCTTTGTGGAGAGCAGTGCCAACTCCTCTCAGGTGAGTGCCATGATGGTGTTTTGTGAGGGGAAAAGCAGCATACTGGTCTAGGTTTTGTTCTGGGCTGTTGTGTTGCTGGTTTCTGGTTTTTTTTGGTGGGTTTTTTGCTTAGTTTTGTTTGGGGTTTTTTGTGTGTGTGTGTGCTTTTTTTCCTTTTTGGGTGTGTGTGCTTTTTTTTTTTTTTTTTTTTTTTTTTTTTTGTTTTTTGTTTTTTGTTTTTTGTTTTGTTTTGTTTTGTTTTGTTTTTTTCAGTTTTCTCTCTTGGTCACTTTTTCTTCCTGTCCCAGAGTTTGTCTAATCTGCATCCAAGAATTCATATAATAGGATTTATTAGTTACATTTTCTTCTAATCTACTATTGCTCTTGATCTGTTTAACAAGACAAAATCTGTAAAGCCTGACTTTGGTTTCAGGTCAGTCTTTATCTGATAAATATTTTGAATTTGAGTTAGTTTCTCTCTGTTTATGTGAGTTCCTTATTCAAGCACAAAGGGAAAAAAAAACCTTGCAGTACCCCAGACAGAGATGTGTAGTGCAGGTGGAAGAGGAGAGATCTTATTTTACTGAGTTTGAGAAGGTTGTTTCCTCCAGAGTTCCCTGGGTGATTCTGTCAGATTTGTCTACTTTTCCCCTTCTTTCCCAAAATTGTACATAGGGGAAGTTTGAATTTAAGGATGAAGGAGTTTTGTTGTTGAGATGTGATAGTGCCTTTTGCAACTCTGCAATAAGAATCCGTCAAACACTTACTCCTCTTAAGAAATCATCAAGCTTCCTGATCCTGCCCCCTGCCATTTTGTTATCAATGTTTTTGTCATTTCTGTGTTGTCCAGGTCTGGTTTGCATGGACAGTGTTAAATATGGAATCAATATTTGAAGAAGATTCACAACTTCGCAGAGTTGTGGAGGGGGAGCTGGTTATCAATGCTTTAACTCCTGATCAGGCTTTGAAGGTGAGAGAGCTGGTCATCTCTTTTCATTAAAATTAGAGAGAACTGCTGGAGAAAAGTGTTCTCTTGTATAATTTATTTTTTTTCTTATGTACTGCTTCCTTACCAGGATAAATTTATAAATAATGCTTTACTTGGCTGTGCAGGAAAAAATATACTGCAAGGAAATTTTCATTGACATTTTGAGTGTATTTGAGTTCTTTTACATTTAAAAGCTACAATGGAAATACCTGATTTTACTATATCAATATTTACAGAAAACTAATTTGTGCTTTTGCATAATTGTCTGAATCACCTAATGCCTCACAACCTTCAGTGCGTTTATTCTATACCCCTGATATGGGGAGTGCTTATTTTTCAGGTGGGAAAATGTGTCTTGTGTTTCAAACAGATGATTTCTCAGATGACCTGAATTGTTCAGAAGACTGGCCTTTGCTTTTCTCTGCTTTCTGAATTATTTTTCAAGGCTTTCAAAACTATTTAGGTCTCTCCCTTAACAGGGCACTTAATGAGCTGTACTTCAGGCTACATTGCAGCCTTTTCCAGCTTCCTTACCCAAATTCAGTTAGAAATTCTGGAGAGAAGCAAGTGGGAACCAGAGCTGACCATTCTCAAAGTGTGACTTTTGGCACATCCTTCATCTCAGCTGTTTCAGTGTATTTCAATAAAGGAGGTGGTCCTGTAAAAATAGGTTTTCTTGGCCATGTCAAGTACATGCCTTGCATCCTTGGAGCTGGTCTGGAGAGCATTTGTTCTTTGGCTTGCATGTCTTGATTTAGCTGGAAAACAAAAAGAATGTGGGCAGTGTGTGGAAAAGAGGTTTGGTGTAGGGGATGAGGAAGTGCCAGGGAACTCAGAAAAGCCTCCCATTCCCCTGCTTCAGGCACAGTCCAGGGGAGCTTGGGGTGAGACTGTTTAATGGTTTAGTGGATTTGTGGTATTGCTAAGATGGGATACTGCTACTCATAGTTTGCTTTGATTTTGTTCTGCTTTTGCTTCTGTGTTCCTTCTTCACATTAGTTATACTGTGCATTTTGAATTTTCACTAGAGCTGTATTGAATGTAATCTGGAAAAAGCTAAAAGTAGCATGCTGGAGATCTAAACCAGGACACCTACTTCTGTGAGGAAGAACAGTAATTAACTGTAATTAACACCAGGGCCCATATGTTTGCCTTGTGCCAGAGCCATCACGCTGGGGGTTTGTAAGCACCAGAGATGTAGTTCTGCTCTCCAGCATGACTGTGGGATGGGCAGCTCATCCTTCAAGGCCTGTAACAGATGTGTGACTGCTTCCAGAGCTTTCTCCTCTGTAATTACCAAGTGTTCACGCTGTGTTGATCTGCTCAGTTAACCCGTGACAGCCTGTTACAGCACCACACTTGTGTGGAAATGTTGTTTCTGCAGAAAGCCCAGGCCCAGCTGAAGCTGCCCATCGTCCCTTCCCTCCAGAGGCTCATGATTTACCGCTGGGCTCACCAGGCCCTTGCTACCCCTGCAGATCACCCTCTCATGCCACTGGTCTGGCAGAAATTCTTCCTCCTGTACCTTCACCGACCAGGACCACAGTATGGGTGAGTCTGACCTGCTCCAGAAGATTATCAAGCGCTAATAAAGTGCACAGCAAGCGAGAGTCAGTGTATTACACTGACTGCTCCTGAAAGCAGTGGGTACCAACAGCTTTTCTGGTGTGCCAGTTTGTCTGCAGAGATGCTGATTTGACATTTGCAACAAGACTTTGCAATGCTTTTTGGTTCATTTTTAGATTACCTGTAGATGGCTGTATTGGAAGACGCTTTTTTCAGAGTGCAGCTCATGTTAGCTTGCTCAATGAGATGAAGCAGCGGCTGACAGAGGTGGCAGACTTCCACCACGCTGCCAGTAAAGCCCTGAGAGTGGAGAGTCCTGAGGGCACTGACAGGTCACCAGAGAAGGCCAGCTGCTCACCTGATTACCTGACTTCACCTGAGCTGCATAAGGAACTTGTCAGGTAAAAAAAGAAAACCACAAACCTGCCCTGTTTCGTGTTAATCAGTGCAACTGCCTGAGTAACTGCTACAGCACAGTCATGGCTGTGTGAGGAATGGAGGGATGTGACCTCACATGTGCTGCAGGCACTTATTAAAAGCATAAAATCATAGAACATTCAGATTCAAAAAAGCCTTTCAAGATCCTCAAGTCCAGTGCTTAACCCAGCCCTGTCAAGGCCACCACTAACCCATGTCCCCAACTGCATAGTTGGGCTCAAATCCATTCCTCTGTTTGCATAACTTGTTTAGTTTGAGAGGGGAGTGGGAGGTTTTACTGCTAAAAATAAAATATTGTTGATAGGTTTCCTTTTAGGGGAATAGCTTTGCTTTTTAATGAATGGTAGCCCCATGCTGGCAAAATATTTATTATTTAGTCATATCTGTCACTCGTGTACATCACTAGCTATGAATGTAAAAGGCTAGTTGGTGTGTATATATGTTTGTCACAGACCAGAGCCTGAATTTATGTCTGAGTAATAGACAGATAATCAGATAATTTACTGTTGTCTTAAGCACATAGTTCAAGCAGTTTGCTTGGTTAGTGACCTAAAGGTTAGGTCTGCCAAGTGTGTTCTGTGCCACTTGAAAAATGGTAAATCTGCTTACCAAAACCTCACCACAGGACTCACTTTTTGTCTTGGAGTAGGCTAAGAAGGGAGACACTGTCACTCACTGCTACTCAGCTGGTGAATGCCCACTTTTGTGAGGGACAGTAGCTCCTGAGAGGTATCTATACCTCATGTACTCTAAACCTGAGAAAGTATATGAGTATTGCTAGGAAATGGTTGAAAGGATTATTTGAAATATTTGAAAAGAGTCCCTTGTTCAGGGGCCCTGGATGTGTGGAATTGGAGCTCCTGCTCTGTGCTCCCCTCAGCAGTCAGTAGGTACTGTACAAACAAACGAGGGAGATCATAAATCCCACTTGATTGTCTGTGAAAAATAATCCAGAGATGGTCACAGGGTGAACTTGATTCATATTTTCAGTCTTTGATTTCAAATAAGTTTCCCGCTCCAGCAGAAAACCAGAGTACTCTACGCCCAAATAAATCTTACACTCAGGAAGTTTAATGACCTGTCTGGTTTCCTAGACAGGAGGGAAATTATTGGTAGGGTTTATAGGGGCTGATTCTTGGAGTTGGTCTGCTTCCATTTTTTCACCAGTGACACTGATGAAGGAAGCAGGAGTTTGCTAGTGATATTTAATACCAGAGTGTGAAGATTTAATGGCACTCTAGTGCTTCCTTGTCAAGATGGCTTGGATGGTGTGACTGTGAAAATGGTACCAGTTGGTGGAACGATGTCAGCTGAAAAAGAGGTGTATTTATGTTAAAGTTTTAACAAAGGAGGAAATGAGAATGACTAGTCATGAATGAAACTCTGAACAGAAATTAAAAGATGTGGCTTAACTCAGGCATGACTTTTTGAGCAGGCACTGCAGAGAGGTTCTGGGGTGAGGAGCCAAACTTGCTTATGTGAACTCTCTTTATTCTGTTGGTCTTCTGAGTGGGATTGTGATGATACTTTCTGACATAAGACACTATTTCAGCCCTGGGTCTTATGCTAGTTTGCATAAATGTTTTCCTTTTCAGAATTTGTCTTCTTGCTCTTTGTTGCTGTCCTTTGTATTTTTCTAGGTACCTTCTTTCCACTGTGGGTCTTTAATATGGCAGTAAACAAGTGAAAATGCACCCGAAATATCTTTTTTTAACCATGCCACCTTGTAGCATTAGTTGTTGCCCTAATTCTAACTTCAAAACAATCAAATTCACACGGATTTTTTTCTCCTTTTTTTCCCCCCCTCTCCCCTCAGGCTTTGTAATGTTTTAATTTTGTGGTTGGAAGAAGAGAGTTTCCAGAAAGGAGATACATACATTCCCTCTTTACCAAAGCGGTATGATGCACATAGACTTGCTAAAGTCATGCAGAATCAACAGGTGGGTTGCTGAAAATCTGAAATCTAAAGTCCACTTGCTAAAATAAGTCTTTGAAATCAGTGAGAATTGTGTTACTGGTCTTTAATACACATACAGCATGTATGATAACTTCATAGTTCTAACCTTTTTTTCAAAAATCCTGTGCTATCCCAAACTGCCTTCCTTTATGTTTGAAAGAGGACTCAGATGTAGATTCTTTGCATATCTGTCATTTCTTGCAACACAATCCTTTTTCTGTACTGCTCTGTAATTCTTTTTATGTTCTATGTTAGTGTTAGACAATTATTTTAAGTTGCAGCTTTAAATAACAAAAGACTGGAAGCCAAAACCTACTTGTGTTGGTAGTCTGTAAAATGTCAGGTTCAACTATAAGTTAGTGAGTGTGTATTATTCTAGTCTTCAACTATTCTTCTATTATTCTATTCTTCAAGCCTAAAGACTTATTTTGGAAGGGCATTTCCTTATACTGGCTTTGTTTTCACTCCTCCAGTGTCTATGACTACTGGAAATGCAGCCTCCTTTAGGCTGGCTGCAGTTAATCATGCCATGATGTTTTAGACTGTCTTGGTCTCTTGTATTCCTTTTTTTGGAGCAGATTTTTAATAATCTATCTTTGTCTCTTATGTATTAGAAATTATACCATGTGTCAAGTTTAATCTCTAAGTCTCACAAATACTTTTCAGTAGATCTCTATATATGTTATAAAAATAGTTCAGTGTTTTTCATCAGTTTAATTTTTTGCCCTTAATAATAAATTTCCCATGACTTAAAACTGCAGGGTATATATTTTATGTAGTTACTTTAGTTTCACAGCTGCTAGAATGGGTGGACAGCACATGATGCTGACCAAAACAGAGATGATAATTTAATTCTTTTGTGCTCCAGGATCTGTGGATGGAATATGTCAATGTGGAACTCATTCACCATGAGTTTCAGGAAGCTCTGAACCTTTGGCTGCAGGTTCAGCTTGAATCACATCCAACCTGTACTTCTGCAGGGGAAACAGATTTCACCAACCCTTTGTCAGGTAAGAGATAAACATACTGCTAAGGAAACTGTGCCTTAAAGAATTACTGGGATGTCAAAGCCCTGGTTTCTTTAGGAGCTTGATGATGCCTGTCAGTAAAGATATTAATATGGTTTGTTTTCTGTGGGTACAATATTTTCCATGAAATTGTCATGGTTTTTTCACTCAGATTTTCATGACGACATGAAAATTATGACATTGATGCTTTTTGGCTTCAAGTTTGCCATGTCACAGAGCAGAGCTAGGGCATCATGGGTGAGCTCCCCAAGAGTTCCTCTGCAGAGAGTGTGCTCCAGACATTTTCCCAAAATTAGAGACAGACAGGTGAAAGCAAAAATAAAACCAGCTGTACTTGAACACATATTGTCTCTGTTTTTTTTTAGTTTAGTTTAGTTTAGTTAGTTAGTTTGTTTTTTGTGTTGTTTTTTCCCTGTGTGTTTTCTCTGGAATTTTGGCATAGCGAAAGGGTTGTTCTAGGACAGAAGGGGTGATAGTCACAGCTGATACATTAAGGATGTGGAGAGGTTGGATTTGGAGCTGATCCAAAGAAGAGGAAGGAGTGAGGGAATAGAAGGGAACTGGAATAGTTTCATAACTGAAACTGAATGGAAATCAGCAGGAGGAGAGGGCTGACCCAGAGAGAGGCTGTGCTCTGAGAAGGAATTGACACTGTTAAGAATACTGGTGATGATCAGTTTAGGGAAAGGAAGATGAATTTTGCTTAGAATTTTGTCTGGGTGCGTGTGTCAGATGTAAAATAAATGGAGTAACAGGAAAACTGGAAGATAGGACTGTTTGGGGAAAACAAGGAAACCAGTAGGTCTTTTTATCCTAATCTTTGTCTGATGAAAGAGCTGGTCCTGAAAATTAGCTGTGTGAAATAAAGTTTGACAAAAATAAGAATATTAGTTGAGTGATTTTTTTTTTTTCAGAGGGGGAAACCTGAGAAATATTTGCCTGCAGTTAAAAATGCTTCATGCAAGAAAACTAATGTTTTTGTTCACTTTCTCATAACTTTTCTTATTGACCAAACTTGCTTCTGCTTTTTTAAAATCTTTTTTGTAGCCAAAGTGAGGATCATGAATAATTTGAAGAAGCTTGACACTCCCAAGCCCCCTCTGCCTCTGCAGACGATGAAAGCTCCCGTGCCAGTGATTTCCTCGGCCACCCTGGTGAGCCAGAAGGACGCGATCCAGCTCCTGCGCAGGGACCTGAACATCTTGCAGCAGCACGCCAAGTGAGTCCTGTCTGTGCTCTTGTGCCTCTCCAGTGGGTCCAGCACTGCCTTACAATTATTGTGGAGTCACAGAATTGGGTGGGGAGGCAC
The DNA here is from genome assembly GCF_027887145.1 of Ammospiza caudacuta. Taxonomy (NCBI): domain Eukaryota; kingdom Metazoa; phylum Chordata; class Aves; order Passeriformes; family Passerellidae; genus Ammospiza; species Ammospiza caudacuta. The sequence goes on along the minus strand of NC_080632.1, from coordinate 85,097,823 downwards.
CTTAGAGCTCAGCCCATCTCACCCCGGCCATGGGCAGGGACACCTCCCACTGTCCCAGGCTGCTCCCAGCCCCATCCAGCCTGGCCTGGGGCACTGCCAGGGATCCAGGGGCAGCCACAGCTGCTCTGGGCACCCTGGGCCAGGGCCTGCCCACCTTCACAGGGAACAATTTCTTCCTAAAGATGGCCTTCACAGCAGCCTCATTTGTGGTGTCAGCACAAGACTGTCAGTACTTGACTCTGCTTCTTGTCCCATTTGTTTCCTCTTTCTTCTGATCTATCAGGTCATTATTCCACTTCTTCAACTGACATAAGAGTGCACAAGTCTTACCTAATGACTGAGATTGCATCAGATAGCATCTAACTTATTTTCTGATTTGGCGTATTTCCTGTCTAAATTCTCCTTTTAGGCTAGATTTGTTGACAGTGAGTTACTTAACCCTTTTGCACTAAGGTAGTAGTTGCAATGTGAAGCACCCAGGAGAAAAATCTGATTTCTGGTTTTGGTAGCTTTGTTAATGAGAGAGACTTTCTGTTTTTAATATTCCAACTCAGATAATCCAGCTGAATTGTTTTCAGTCACAACTGGTCAATCTATAGCTGTTCTTACCTAATTTAGTAATTTAATAACAGTATTTTGAGCCAGACCAAAAGCTACTAAGCCCATGAGAGGCTGTGTCTAAATAATTCCACTATCAATTTTAGCTGGGCTCTCTTTTTACTGTTTTCTGGTTTGTTTTGTTTTTGTTTTGGTCTGGTGGAAAATTGCATTTCCTGTAGAGATTATTCTGTTCAGTTTCCTTCCAGGTTGTCATATCAAGTAATTCAAAAGAACTCACACGTACTTGAGTAGTTTTGTTCTTATGAACCTGTTTTTTTGTTTTTTTTTTTTTACTTTGAAGTGCTATTACTTTGAAGTTTTAGCTCAATTTTATTTGATAACCTTTTATGTTTTCCAGGAATGTGTCATGAGTCTTTGTACAGCACATTAAATTGAAGTCTCCTCTCTTAAAAATTCTCAGCATTGCTGTTTTCAGGAAAGATTTTGGTAATTTTATTAATAAATGCCTTTCAGAACTGCAGCTCTCTGGGAGTCTCAGCATGTTGCTCTGAACAGTGAGATCCTGGACACGGTGCCCAAGCTGTATGTCAACAGGGAGGAGCAGATCACTCTCCACCTGGAGTGCCGGGGAACTTCAAATAAAGGCTGCCAGGGAGCAGCCCAGCTCACCATCCAGGTCAGAGGCATGGCACCACCTCTGTTTTGGGGCTGGTGAACACAGAGGATGACTGTGAAATGGCTGAATTATTGTAAAAGTGGTAGCATTTGAGTGAATAATCCACACACATATTAGTGATCTGAAATACCTCGTGTAATGCTCAAAAGGACAAGCAGATCAACAGCTGAAGAATAATTTTTTGCATAATTTGTTTTGCTCGTGGCATCCATTCTGAACTGCTTCCCAGTGTATGGATGTGGGAATTTGCTTGCTGATAGGAATAGAAGCATGAAAATGTTTATGGAAATACTCCCATGTTGCTTAGTAAATTAATTTTTTGATCCCCTCTAAGTTTCAGTCCCTGTGGATTAAAAGCCTTAGATAAAAGACATGAGTTCTATTAGTGTGTGTGATAATTAATTAGGAACATGACCAAGAATGTGTGCTTGGGCACTATGTACTAAATCTGATGAAAGCTCTCAGGGGGAAAGCCATCCAAAATCAGAGTTCTCTGACTGGACTCTGCTTACTTTTTGGAAATAGCTGCAACATGGAAGTCTTCTAGCAAAACCATGTTAATTCTGCAATTAATTTGTGTCTTTTTGTGGTTTAGTTTGAAGGGAAGCACAAAAATGAAGCAGTGAGCCAGCAGCTTCATGCTTTGCGTAAAGAAGTGAGGCAGCTGCAGGCAGAAGCCATGAAGCCACCTTCCCTGGGTGTTGTGGAAGCAGCTGTGCACGTGGAGAATTTCATAACGTAGGTTGCTCAGTGCTGCTCTGGGTAGTGGTGTTTGTGCTTCCATTTTGGTGTGTTAAGAGTTAAAATGTGGAACTTGTTTGTGTGTTTTCCCTGAGCTCATCAGCTCAGGCCAACAACAGAGCTGGAATCTTGAGACCTGTGTGTTTGTAAACCAGTAATTCTTATTATCAGAGGGTCACTCAGGCTCAGCAGGGCACACAGTTTATTGTTTTCTACTACTTTTTATTGTTCTGTGCCTTATAATAGCCCTCCTAATGCTGTAAAAGGACACTGAGTGATGACAAGGATGCTGTGCTAAACTTTAGGAAGTGGCAAACTTGTACCACAGCTGTCTCAGCCATAGACTAAATTACTTGGTGTGAATATGACTCTATGGGTTTTTCTTAATTATAGTTCAGGACATAAATCTTCATTAGAGTGCTGAAATTTGAAATAGTTTTTCAATACGTGAAACAAAATGGTGCTGTGAAATAATACCTAGATAATACCACTTTTTTTTTTGGGGGTATGAATAAAATGGGATCATCCTAGGCCCTCTTCCTCACTTTTACAGTTTATCCCAGAGGTCCACTTTAGCAACTTTATCCTCAATCTTCCAGATTTCTGCTGGGATTCTCTTAGTGCAGCTGGTTTACTATAGAGTGTAATGATTGTACAAGTAAAAGTGTTTATGTACTACTTCATGTTCATTCTTCATCACTAATCTGAAAAATTCTGTGGATGAACTAATTCTTGGAATTTGCGTCTGTGGAATTGCATATTCTTCACCTGTTTTAATTCAGATTTAATGAAGACAGGGGTTTGGTCTCAATGAAACATTTATTTGGCAATGCACAAGAAAAGATTGATTCTATTTTAATTCTTTTATTGTGGAGCCTGTGAAATAAAATGGGCTAGGTTTTCTTACAATACAAAGTCAGTTGAGATACTGTCAGAATATGAGGAGTACATGATTAAAGGGAGAAATAATCCATTGGAATTATGCTTTGGATATCTTTCACTTTCTGACTCTGATTGTGGAGACTTTGTAAGGTTTGGAAGTATCCATTTCAGGCAGCAAAATTACATGAGCTAAATCTGTGACTTTTCAGTCTGGATATGAGAAGGAGGGATACTCAGGGAGTATCACAAATACTTATCTCTAGGCTATATATTGACAAGAAACCTTTCTTTGTTGTCACAGGTTATTTTCCGTACATAACTTTAATTTGCCTTTTCAACTTAATTTTTTAGGGCTCTGATAAATATCTACAAGGTGCAGCCTATGCCTGCAATCAAGAAAGTTGGAATTGGTTTGTTTTTTACGCTGGTAGAATATGTGTGTGATGAAACTCAACGTAATCCTCCCACAAGGCAGTTCTTCACATCCTGCATTGAGATTCTGGGCCAAGTGAGTTTATTTCTTGAATCTGAAAATATTTTCTAAATTTTTAAAATTTGATTTTTCGTGCTTATTCTTTCCAATTTCACTGCTGTTAGTGGGGGGGAGTGGTTCTAAATGTGTTCAGAAGTTTTAAAGTTAATTTCTGAGCTTCTATCCCATTTTGTTTCCAGCTAATTGTATAATGTGCACAGTCTTTAGGACAGATGAAGTTTATATTTAAGCAAAATAAAAACTTGCTCTGTGGTGTCTCTGCTTAGTGTTTATAAATTGTCATTGTGTGAATTAATTTAAATGCTGGTGTTTTGGGCAGGTAACTAAGGTTTGGATACTTTCAGTTCTTAGAAGTGTTTCAGCATAGACTTTGCTTTTACCTGTTGCTTTCTGGTTGATGCACATCTTGTCAACCTCTGTATTTAGACTAAACCTTTCTTCTACAGCCTTGCAGTGTTCTCTGTCTAGTGAGTTATATCAGAAGTTTGCTGGCAGAGAAGACAAGTGCTTGGTGGTGTGGTAATGTTTGCTGTGTTTGTGCTCTGAGAAAATGATTAGCCTCTGCTTTGGGTCCAGATACTTATCTTAAATATAGCTTATTTCAGTGTGCTGCTGTCCTTGAGCACCTCTAAAAGCTGAAGTAGTGAGAAGTTCTTCAGAGCTGTAATTCTGTTAAATTTTTCCTGTTATTAAGCAGGGCTGGTGAAATCAGGATTCATTTTCTTACGCTATTCCATCAGAAAAAAATAGTATTTCTGGGTATTTTAGACAACATATGTTATCACAAATACTGGTATAAATTGAGCTAGGAAGACATATTTTGTGTTATATCTTGTGGAATAGCAGCATTTAGATGATGTTAATCTTATAATCTCAGTCTCTTGTTTTTGAGGAAAACTTCTTATAAAGTTTTCCTTTTTATAAAAGGACCAAAACTGTGGGTATCTCAACAACAAGCTTAAGAGGTATGTTTTCCAGTTGACTGATATTTGGCTGTTATTTTTTCCACCATTCCCACTTCTCTCAGGTGTTCATCAGTGGGACCAAATCAGAGTGCAAGCGTCTGCTCCAGACCATCCTGCAGAACCGGAGGCTCTGTACTCTCCTCTCTCCTTACTTCACTCCTGTAGCCTCTCCCAGTGAATTTGTGACTTTGTACGAAAAAGTTGTGGCCTTTCTGAGTGAGGATAACAGCGATGTTGTCTTCATGCTGCTGACAAAGGTGGGAGTTCTTTGCCTAAAGACCACGTCCTTAAGCTACAGAGGAAGGAGATACAAATGTGGTACTTTAAAATAGCATTGACAGGTTCTGTAGAGCTGTGTTGGTCATACTGGGTGTAAGTGTTACATTTAAGACTCAAGAGGGGCTGGAGTGAAAAGCAAATAGCTTAAGTAGCCTTTTCTAGCCCAGATAGTATCAGTTTGTGCTTCCCAGGGCTTACTGCTGAAATTAAAACCATCTCTTGATGACTTCTTCTGCCTGGTATCTCTGCAAAGACATTCATTACAATAGCCAGTGCATGCCGGGTATCTAACAATCAAAACAAAATTTGGGACAGTGTCTACATTTTCCAGCTCTGCTTGGCACCCGTGTCCTTCCTGCCTGTCTTAAAACAGAGTAAGGTAATAGCAAGATGTGATTTGCATATCTCATGACACTGCCAGTGGAGAAATTAGTGTAGCACTTGGCCTTTGATAGTGCTCTGATTTTCCTCTTCAGTTACAGGGAGGCAGCAGGCAGTCTGTCCTGGGCAGGACTCTGAGCTGTCCATGGTGGCAGTATTGACCCTGCTGACCAAGGTCTGAGCAGGTGCTCAAGGGCTACAAAAGCTTTGCTCCTCGTCCTGAAAATATATGGACTGTGGGCATCAGTCCAGTTTAATGCTTGTGTGGAAACTCTTGACACATCTTTTATGAATCTGAGCCCCTTGGGAAAGGGCTGTTCCATAGATTTGGAGCACTTCTGCAGTATGCTAAATCATAGCCTTTGAGACTGAGGTTGGGAGTTCGGGCTAACAACATGCAAATTCATGATGTTTTTCTTATATACATAGAAATATCATTATTTAATTTCCCTGGTGACTTCTCCCTCCTCCCAAAGGTGTTGTGTGTGCTGAATCTCCTGCTCACAGCTGCTCCCTGTGCTCTGTTGCAGTTTGACCTGACGCAGTGGTTGAGTGTGGCCAAGCCGCCTCTCGCGGAGCGCACCCAGCTCCTGGAGTCCATTCACCTGGCCCTCAATGCATGTGGCCTGGAACCTGAAGAAGATATTTTGATGCCATTTAATATCTTCTGCAAGCATTGGACTAACCTTCTCCAGTATCAATTCCCTGACCACTACAGTGATTTCTTAAGGTTGTTCGTGCAAAGTGAGTATCTGAGGTGATGCATCCTAAGCCTTTGTGCAGAACCCTTCTGGCTTAAAAACATGAACCCTGTGCGGTAGAGTTAAACTGAAGAATGTTTTACACTTCCTTAGGTTTCTGCCTTGGGTGTTTTTATGTGCCTTGCTATGTAATGTGGTTTTTTAGGACATATTGTAGTTCTTCTGTGGGTCGAGGCATACACATCAGTGACAACGGATTTTCATCCCATGTAACAGGAAAAGGATGGAGGAGAGTCTTCTGTTAGTGGACTATTAGTCCATATTTAGCACCAATTAGGCCAATATTAGCACCTATTTATGATGGTTATGCCATGGTCTGTAATGCAGAACCCTTGTTTTTGATTACCCTTCAATGTCAGGTGGAGAGGTGGAAGTGTGAAGATGTGTAACTGATGCTGAAATCTGCTGAAAATGTCCTGGTTGACATTTGATGCCACACATATTCTGATGTGCCCCTCAAATGAGAACAAAAGTGCTTCTCCTTGTCAAACCATACCTTGCTGAGGGAGCAGCTGTCTCTTAGTGGGTATTTGCAGCCAGTTATATACAAAGTGGGAAGCTGTCTAAGAAGAGAAGCATGTAGATGCCAAAAGGAAATGTTATGTTGATTACATTTGCAAGCTAGAGATGATCTCTCACCCTTAAACTTGGGGCTTTCAAACTCCCACTTCACCTAATTTTTCATGAAGCAGGGAGCTCTAATTTCAACCCTGTTTGATTTGTTTGGAGAAAGGGACTAACATCTTTCTGGTTTTCACAAATGCATTCCCTTCCTTCTCCTAAGGCTCCTCAGAGCAGCTTCTAAGCCCTGACTGTTGGAAGGCATCACTTCAGGCTTTGGGGTGTGATTCCGCAGTGGCTGAGCAGGGCAGTTTCAAGAAAAGTGATTCTGCTGAGGGTCCTGTGGTGAGGGATGCTGCAAAAACTCTGCTCTCCACAGAACAGGTGGGTGCCCCTTGGGTTGATTTGGGTTTTTCAGGGGATACAGGTGCCCTCCAGTGACAGATAACACTGCTGTGCAGCCTTTCTGCAGCTGATTCATAGCTTCCTTCTTTTTACAGGTCAGAGAGACAATAGAATGGCTTTCTACATCCTTCTGCAAGCTCCGGCTGGCCTCGGTGGACTTCAGGACTTTTGGCCTGTTTTCAAAATGGACTCCTTATGTGGCTGCAGTGAACACGTTCCTGGAGTACCTCATTAAACGACTTATTGACACTGAAGTTGCTAATGTAGCCCAAGAGCCTGTTGGCAGTAGCAGAATTTTAGCAGGTAATGTGTCTTAAAAGCAAATTACTTAAGAACAGACACCTGATTTCTCCAATTCCCTCTGTTAAGGGCCATTTAAATATACAGCAAAATCTTACTTTGCATTTGTGCAGTAATGATAATATTAAAATACGTATGGGAAATGTACCTGCTACTTCATGGCCATGTAGGACTTAATGCTTTATAATCTGAGAGGAAGCTTTTTCAATATTTGAGCTTCCTTCGAGATTATTTTATGAGGCGATTGTACTTTCTTAAGAAAAATAGAGTCTTTTGTACTGAGCAGAGGTTTGTAGGGCAACACTACTGAATTTCATCGTGCATTATTTAAATCTGAAAAGAGTCAGCTTTTACTTTTTTTTTTAAACTAATTTTAATTTTAATATTAATTAACACATTTTAATTTGTGCAGGTTTAAAGCATGGATCGTTTTTGCCCCCACAATCTCTGGTGTGTTATAAAAAGTGTATTAATAAAACATCTTAACAATGCAAAATGCCTACGATGGCTGTTAAAACAGCCCTATTGTTAAATTAAGCTATTATTAAGCATATTGTAATTTAAATTTTTATTTGACCAGAAATAACTGATTGAATGGTTGGACTCAATGATCTTAGAGGCATTTCCAGTCTTGATTATTCTATAATTCTGTGAATGTTAGAATGAGAAATGGATATTTTATCCACACTTAGAAAATTGTAATATGTTCACTGATTTTGATTTGAAGGAAAAAAGCAACTTTGTTTTGTTTCCTTATAGCATTGCAGTCCTTGTACTCAGTCATTGCTGGACTCTTTAAACCATGGATACTGGTCCTGGAGAAAGAAGATGCAAGGTATATATTGCATTTTAAAATTAAATGAATTTTTGCTAAAGTAGAGGCTTTAGTCCTGTAAGAATGGCTTTCATTATTACCTGTTTTTAATAATTTGTGACTGTCTTGCCTTCCATTTAAATAGCTCTCACTTTGTCATTTCCTTAATAATTACAGAACTATTTCATGACCTACATCAATTTTTCCAAGGTTTAGATAGAAATATTATTTTAGATATGAGAAAGATCTTGTAATAATACGAGCAAGACTTGATTATTTGAAGGGTTTCACTCAGTTTAAAAAACACTGAAACTTAAATTTTGGATTCCTGTTTTTTAACTTCCATAATATCTATAATACCTTTTTAAAAGAAAACAGAAAAGCCAAACAAATACAACCCCAAATGCCAGTGGTATGTACAAAGAAATTTAGGCTAAATGAATGCTGTGATGATTTATTGCCCTGTGTACCTCTGTCTTTGCATGAAAAGTTATTTATGCTACTATGCATTTAAATTCTGTTTTCTTTCAAAGTTTAAAGCTTTTTCTGTTTTCTTTCAAAGTTTAAAGCTTTTGGAGTTGTTAGTGCAGCCTTCAGCACTGAAGGTAGAAGGTTGATAGCAGTTGGTGAATAATGTTATTGAGAAACTGTTATTTAAACTCTGTTATGAAATATCAAACAAGTAATTTATGCTTACTCGGTGGATCTTCAGTGAGATAGTGAACTATGCAGCTCTTCTAAGGAAGAAGAGTCCCAAAAAGCTGAAATTGGGAGGACTGCTGATACCTATCCTTCACTGCTTTAGAGTATCTAAATTGCAAATATTTATGCTCAGGTAACTGAACACTGCAATTTGTGTTGTGCTTCTTTTCAGTAGCCAGCCCTGCTACCCTTGGCTGGAGAGTGACACTCCTGTAGCCTCCACCGTCGTCAGTCTGTTTGCAGATTGCATCAAGCTTTTGCATGAGAGCTTCAAAGGTGAGGATGAAATCATAAGCCTCCCCACTTGTTGATTTGGAGGAAAAAAATACTAAAGTTTGGTGTGCATTTTTTTCTTTGGGTGTATTTTAGTGTAACTTACAAGTTTCTAATCTGCAAAAATAGACTTTCTTCTGCAATCAGGTTTTATCTGAATTTTTTTCTGCTGTTAATTCAGCCATATTCTTTGATTCTAGAAAAGCTGTTTCCAAGCCACCATGGGGCTCTCTGGTTACACCTAATGCATTACTGTGAGTGTTGCACAGCCCCCAAAATGCCAGAGTTTATTCTCTATGCTTTCCACACTGAGTTCAGAAGGCTTCCATGGAAGGAAATGCATCCAGACCAGATGCTTATGGAGGAGTTCTTTAAAGTGAGTTTATGGCATCTGTTGAATTAAGTTAATATTCAATGCTACCCTTGAAAATAGCTGGAGAACAGTTCTGTTAGCAAGCAGGCTTTTAAAGTTTGTTTTTAGCATTCACAGCTGCTCAATTTGTGATGGATTTTTATGAAGGAGTGCTTTTGAGTCTTAGACAAAGTTGTGGGGCGCTGTACAGCTCCCTCTTTGTTGATCTGCTGGAGTGTCTCATTTATTGCATATGTATTTAATGGTTTTAGTTAGATTTAATATATTTTGCTATTGCCATGTTGTTCTCACTTCCAAGTTGTCTGAGACAAGGTAAAGCTGCAAGAGGGAGAATTAAATGATGGAGAAAAGACATTTGTCTACTCCTCTGCTGACCTAAAGTCCTGCTGTAGATTTACAGCTGGCTAACGAACTGAAAAGCATAAAAGTACTTATGTCCTACATCATTTTATGCACCTGTCTTTTTCCCTTTCTCCTTCCTAGATCGAAAGAGGCAGCCCCAAGAGTTGTTTCTTGTTCTTGGGTTATGTTTTATGTGAAGTAAACTGGGTCAGTGTCCTCTCTGATGCCTGGAATCCCAACCCTCACCCTCAGACACACAGCATGATTGTCTGCTTGCTGTACATGATGGTCCTGCTGGCAAAAGAGGAACAGCTCATAGGCGAAGAGGTAATTTTTGTGATGGTTCATACCCATCTCTTAAATGAAAATAATCCTTTACTAGAAATGACACGAGATCTTGTGACTAAATCCACTTCATTACTTCTGGAGGACTCTTCAGAGGGTCTTGATCATCTTAAAAAGTCCTATTTCACGTTTGTCAGCTTTCTTCCACTTGCAGAATCTTCTGCTCCCCATTTCCTCTAAGGCATTACAAGATGCTGCACCAAGATGTCACTGGCTGCCTTTGACCATCCTTGTATTTCAGTTTAGGAAAATTACCAGCATGATGTGCTTTGACCTGAATGTGTTGCCTTATCAGGAGCTTCTCAAGCTTCAGAAGACAGCTGTTTGCACATGGTGTGAGTCAGCCTCAGGAATTCCCTCCTTCCCTCCAGCAGTGTGTTAAACTGACCCACTGTTAGGAGGATTTTTGCCTCCCAGAGCACTCCTGTGACACCTTGATCTAAATCTCAGACTTTCTCAACCCTGTGTTCCAGGGCATGGGCAACCTGAGGAGTACTTGTTGTACCAGTGTCACATTCCTGTAGAAGTAGTGTAATTTGGGTTGGTTCTGGATTGTCCCCACAATTCCAGCATTTGTTCATTCTAAAACCTGTAGAAACATGGAATAGGATATAGAATATCCTTAGTTGGAAGTAATCATCCAGTCCAACCCCTGGCCCTGCACAGACCCCCAACAATCCCACCCTGTGCATCCCTGGCAGCGCTGTCCAAGCACTCCTGGAGCTCTGGCAGCCTTGGAATGTGCCCATTCCCTGGGGAGCCTGGGCAGTGCCAGCACCCTCTGGGGAAGAGCCTTTCCCTGATATTCAGTCTAAACTTCTAACAAAACTCCATATCAGTTGGTGTTTCTCTGTGTCCAGGGGGCTCTTTATCACTGCAGATGTTTGAGAACAGATGGGAGCTGCTCATAGACAGAGAGGCTTTTACATCTGCTGACTGGCACTACCTGTGTGAGCTGTGGGGCTGCTCAGGGTGGTATTTATGAGAATAACAATATGAGGAGTCCCCAGGTTGATGGATGACTCGCTAAATGGAAAATGAGGGACACAGTTTCTCCTGTGAACTTGCATTGATGTATTTTCAAAAATAATATTTTAATGCCTCTTTAAAGCATGTACTGAAGTGACTTTAACTTGAAGGGTCTCCATATATTTCCAGCTGTCTTTACATGTTTACATGTCAAATCTTAACATTTTTCACAGACTTTTTTTAGAGCTGCTGCAACAGACTGAATGCAGTTCTGCAAGTGCTGGAGATGAAGTACATGTGTTAGCTTACTGCTTGAATAAGGAATTGCTTTTCAGACACACTCCCTAAGTTCATCTATTTCTGTGGGTTTTCAGCTCCATCTCCTTCAAATTCTCTGAAGCTAGAGCTTCCTTCCAATATTGAGTACTGTGAGTATGAATTGAAAGCTGCAAAGAAGGTGCAGCTTAAACTGATGTCTTTAAATCTGCAGGAATCTCCACTCATAAAGCTTCTTGGACAGACCAGCTCCCTTCCTTGGCAGCTTGTGGGCATTTCATCCTATGAAAGCATCATCAGCTACTGCAACAGTCACTACCCTCCCTCTGTTATCCTTGCTAAGGATGCTGGAGCTGAACTGATTGTGAAGCTCCTGAAAATCTCAGCTGGCTTTGGGGCATCTTCAGATAGTCACATCCACCTTGTGAGTTGACCTACTTTTGAAGCATCTCCTTGCTGTTCTTGGCTTTTGTGAAGTTATGTTTGTGTATATTATAGAATATGGAAAGAGTTCTAGCTGTCATTTTTGTTTTAAATCTTTTTGTCCCAAATTGTTTTTAATTTTGTTTGACAGGATGCAACTCTAAAGTGCCGAGTGTACATTCGTCAGGTGGTTCAGTTCCTCAGCACCTTAGAACAAAGTGGAAAGATAACCCTTGCAGTTTTGGAGCAAGAAATGGCCAAGTTGCTAGATGATGTAGTCATCTTTAATCCCCCAGGTTTGTGTTGGGGAAATGGCAAATTGCTTCAAAGCTGTCAAAATCCTTTATTCCATGGAGTGGATTGATGAACTTGTTTGATGGTTTAATTATTTGCATTACTGTCAAGTCTCCCTTATGGGCAGCAGGGCATGGCGTTTTGGGGATGTGTACATAGGTGGTATATTAGCACAAAGCAAAAATATGAATCTTGCCCTACAGAGATGTCAAGAGTGACAGAACCAACATTAAAAATGGGTTAAGTTTGTGAGTAAAACTGGCTGACATAGAGGAGCTTGGGTGATTAATTTCTTTGTCATCTGGTGGTTTGGGTTTTTTTCTAATTTTTACTTTACTTGTCATTTACCTGTCTTTTAAAGGGAAAAAGGGCATGAATCCATTCTCCTAGTCCAGAGGGATTAGGAGCAATGGGTAAAAACTGAAATTGGGAAGATTATGTTAGGTATTAGGAAGAAATTCTTACTGTGAGGGTGATGATACACTGGCACAGGTTGCCCAGGGAAGTTGGGGGTGCCCCAACCCTGGCAGTGCTTCAGGCACTTACATTGGGTAAGGCCTTGAGCAACCTGATCTAGTGGGAGTGTCCCTGGCTGTGGCAGAGGGGTTGGAATCTAGACGGCATTTAAGGTCCCTTCCAACCCTTAATATTCTACGATTCTGTGACTCAGAAATGGTTCCAAATTGTAAAATCAGGAAAACTTGACAGTGTTGAAGTAGAAGAGGTATACTGGTGTACTGTAGTGGGAATAACACGTCCAGACATCCAGGATTGTGTGGTGAGATCCTCTAGGTCTCATTTTTAGTACTAGTACCATCTTGAGGTTCCTCTGTCAGTCTGTGAGTTCAGGTGAAATCGTGTCTCACTGTACTCCACAGAAATGGAGTAAATGAGGGGTTGTGTCTCTTCCTGCCCATGGGTGTGTAACGAGGAGGAGGCTTTTCCCAGTGGTAATCTGGGTTCCAGTGTGTGTCCCTGAGGGGATTCTGTGGTTTCTCCTGGCAGACATGGACCTGCAGACGCGCCACCTGGCCCTCAGCAGCCTGTTCACGGAGACGCTGATGATGCTCAACAACTCGAGCATCACCACGGCCGAGTCACTGCGGGGCAGCCTGCGCTGCTGGATCGAGGGCAGGGTGCAGGGGCTGCTGGCCATGCCCCTCCTCACAGCTGCCTGCCACAGCCTGGCCTCCGTGCGCCACATGGCCGAGACCACCGAGGCCTGCATCACCTCCTACTTCAGCCACGGTACGGGCCTGTCTCTGGGACTGTGGGAAATGGAGTTGTGGAGAGTTCTCAGGGCCTGGCTTCTTGCTGTGAGGGTGGTGATGTGTCGCAGATATCTTTTATGAAAAATCTTTCCTTAGGATTTTTCCTTTAGGATTTTGCTGTGGAATGCAACAGGTGCATCTGTGATTGGCCCACGTTGGTTGTTTCTAATTAATGGCCAATCACAGCCCAGCTGGCTCAGACAGAGAGCCAAGCCACAAACCTTTGTTATCATTCCTTATTGTTCTATTCTTTGCTGGCCTTCTGAGGAAATCTTTTCTTCTATTCTTTTAGTATAGTTTTAATGTAATATATATAATAAAATAATAAATCAAGGCTTCTGAAACATGGAGTCAGATCCTCGTCTCTTCCCTCAACCTGAGACCCCTGTGAACACCGTCACAGTGATACACTGGCACAGGTTGCCCAGAGAAGTTGGGGGTGCCTCAGCCCTGGCAGTGCTCCAGGCCACATTGGGTAAGGCCTTGAGCAACCTGATTTAGTGGAAGTATCCCTGCCTATGGCATGGGGGTTGGAGCCTAGATGGCATTTAAGGTCCCTTCCAACCCTTAATATTCTATGATTCTGTGACTCAGAAATGGTTCCAAATTGTAAAACGAGGAAAACTTGACAGTGTTGAACTGATGTACCATAGATGGCCCACACAGTGTGCATCTGTATGCAAACCTTGAGATAAGAAATGCTGACTTAGAAATGCCATGGAATAGGACAGACATTGTTAAGAGAGAAACAGAACCAGAAAAAGTTTCAAAGGATTAGCCTTGCAAATAAGACTGGCTACTTTGGAGAAATAGAACTATGAAAGATGCATTGTACTAGGACCCACAAAGGGTAGTTTTAGGTGATTGGCTTTAAGGCATTTACAGCATGATATGGCATAAGCTGATAGACCAAGAAACACTTATTAGTGTATTGTAATTAGGAAATAGTTGGCTTCTGATGGTGATGGCATGAATTATAATATCTGTATTGTCTCACCCTTCTCATGAGACTGAAAATAGAATAAAAGTTTTTAAAATGCCTCTCAGTTGCCCCATCTCTGGGTCAGAAAAGCGTTAATCTGACATGGGATGCCACTGAGTACAAATTGTCTGGAATTATGGACTGGTTTGGCTTGGAAGGGTCATTAAAGATCACCTTGTTCCAGCTTCTCTGCTGTGGGGAAATGCTTCACACTGTCACAAGGGTAGATGGGGTATCAGAGAGAAATTCTTCCCTTTCAGGGTGGGGAGGCTCTGGAACAGGTGTCCCAGAGCAGCTGTGGCTTCTCCATTCCTGGACATGCCCAAGGCCAGGTTGGATAGGTCTTGTACCAACCTGGGATAGTGGAAAGTGTCCCTGCCCATGGCAGGGGGTGGTATAAGATGGTCTCCTATGTCCCTTCCAACCCAGACCATTCTGGGATTCTGTGACTGTAGTTTGGGTCTTACAGCTGCCCTAATTGTGTGTGTTATTAATATCCATACCCATCTCTGTGAAAACTGATTTGCTCTGTGTAGTGTTGCCATTTTTCCAGATAAAGTGGTTTTATAAAAAAAAATCACCCCAGGAGAACCGAAGACATTTTCCCCCTTCTCTAGTGTTCTGTAAGCTAATTTAACAAAACCACTCTGGTCTGGTAAAACTCTCAAAGTGTGCATGATTTTTTTTTCTTTTCTTTTTCTTTCTGTTTACATAATCCTTGTAGAACTACATTTTTATTTCTTTCAGTGTGTGGAAGATTTCAGTACACCCGAGGGAAATACTTCTAATTCCATTGCTAGAATGTTCAAATTTTAGTCCTGGCTGAATGCTGGGAAAATATCTCACCTTGACCTCAAGGAGGTGCCCTGTGACAGTGGAATTTTCTGTTCTCTCCATCAGAGTTGCATGGCATGCTGATTACCTGAAAAACAGCTTAACCAGCCCAGATTCTCTTAACTAGGAGTTCTGGTTTTTTAGGTTTTATCAAGTGCTGCTTTCTCACATGCTTTCTGTTCTTTCCTTCTTCTTTCTTCAAAGATTCCCCTCACCACCAGGAGTTGGGCTGGGGCCCAATACTTGCTTCCCTCCAAGTTCCTGAGCTAACCATGGAAGAATTCCTGCAGGAGTGCCTGTCCTTAGGGAGTTACCTGACCCTCTATGTGTACCTGCTGCAATGCCTGAACACTGACCAAACCCTTACCAATGAAATGAAGATCCTGCTGACCATCAGCAAATGGCTGGAGCAGGTGTACCCCAGGTGTGAAACTTGGAGCTTCTGAATGGGCCTGGACTTCTGGATTATTACTATTGTTATTTAGATTAAAGTTCATTTAGGGTTTATTAGGTTATATAGCTGGTATAATTAGATAGTATAGCTGGTACAGTTAGCTAGCCCTGGTTAAATAATTAGAAGATACAGCAGGACAGGCAATTTCATCCAGAGTGCTGAATGAAATTGCCTGTCCTGCTATATCTCCTAATACAGCGTCTGTCCATCTGCAGTGCCAACTGAAGGTAGTTGTGGTGGTTAAATGGAAGAAGGAATTTAATCTGCTAGAAAATTAGTGAGTTTCAGTCATTTTTCAGTCAGACAAGCTTGGTTTCAATGGCAGCCTGGATTTGTGTTTTGTTAAAATGACTCAAAACAAACCCTGAATGATTGTGGGTTACACTTCCCAGTGTGTCCACAAGGTGGGATGGGTTATGTGCTGGATATTCAGTCTGGCACTCTGAGAGACCTGGTGTTGAAAGCTGCTGGGATGGAGACTGTGCAGCAGCTCTGAACCAAACCTGGAGCCAGTGCATCTGATGGGATGCCCAGGGTTAGCAGCCTTTGCTGCTGTAAAACATCCTAGATAACTGTTATTTAGATTGTTATTGTTATTGAGTTCTGAGGGGAAAGGATGCATGGCTTTGGGGTTAAAATAAAAATATTTAATGCATGTAGCAATGGTAGTTAGAATTGTTCCCGGTATTGCCAAGATTTAGTAAACCTGATTATTATTTGTCCATGTTAATGTTGATAATGTTCATATTTTCTGTAAAAGAACAATTTGGAAAAATGTATGTTCCCACTGTTCTCTTCAAATTCAAAAAATACTTTCACTGTGGTGGGTGCTGTAGTAATTTCATTGCCAGGATATGAAGGAGACAGCAAAGCCACCACATAAAGCAGATTAAACCTTGCTCTGAGCATAAAACGTGAGATTGCCTGTGATGGGAAACGACTGGGAGGAGGAATGTGAGGACAGTCTGATGCAGGAAACTCGTGATGGTGCTTTATGTGGAAAATCTGAGCTTGTTAACTTAAACTGCCAACTGTTTGGGGAAAGATTAAAAATAGCGTAGGGGGAACTTCACTTTGGGCTTTACTCAACAAAAAGCTTCAGTGTTTCCTTTACTCAAGGATCATATTAAACATCTTAAGTTGTTGTGGTAACAACATCCAGTGCTTCCTAAAGTGTTTTATTGGTAAGTAAAGGAAAGAACAAATGAGTAGAGATACAGCTTCATTCCTTTTGTGCCAAGTCTTAGGCAAGTTTAAATCCACTTATGACTGCAGTATCATTTATTTCCAGTTGTAAAGCTTAAAAGGAAGCACTGTTCTTTGTCCAGTTACAGGCCCTTGAAACCTGCTAGCTGGTAGATCAAATCCATAACAGTAGCAGTATAAAAACTGGTGGGGTAGTATAGTTATGCTATCCTCATGTGATAAAATTAGCTGCTATTAATTAACAAGCTTCACAGACCTAATGGGGAGGGAAATAAACTTCTTAACCTATGCTCTGACTCTTAAATTTTTATTTTCTCTTACGTTTTTCCTTAAATTTTACCTAAAGCTCAGCAAAGGAAGAGGCAAAGCTGTTTCTGTGGTGGCACAAAGCCATGCAGCTATCCTTGGTGCAGCTGGAGCAGGATGACCCCGTGCTGATTGAATCTGTCATCCGGACCCTGCTGTCCATCCAGGCCCGGCAGAGCCAGCTGGCTGAAGAGAGACTCACTTCTGGAATACTTGGTGCTATTGGGCTGGGCAGGAGGTCTCCTCTGTCACCCAGGTGAGGGCTGGAGCTCTGGGGAATTCATCGGTTTGAGTCATGGTGTTTAAAAACCTGGGTGCAGCATGCCCAGTCTGGGTCCAGCGCAGTGTTAAAAGGGGATCAGAATCCACATTGCCCCCAGATCTATAATGTTCTTTGGGCCTGTCACAGAAACAGCGCAGTGAGCGTGTTAATCAGCTTAAGAAACAAGTATGAACCTCTGCAAAGGTTGTGGTGGAAAAGGAAAGAAAATGCAGTTCTAAATCTGGCTTAATGTCCCCCCTCAAGCAAAGTTTGTAGGCAGAGTGCTGGTTAGAGGAAGGTACTTCCACCTGGTCTATAGAAAACTATTTCACTTCCCAAAATTTTGTATAAAAACAGACACATTGGAATTTCTGTCCTAACTTTGAGGTATTGGAAATGTTAAGTGATGCACAAAGGACCATTGTGATTCACTCTACCTTCTAAACAGAGACAACAAGTTTGATTGTTAGCAGTCAAAATCAAGTTCACTCTGGAAAGAATACTGAGGAGAAACCTCATAAATGCTTGTGGAACAGCAATTCAACCCCAAATATAACTTCATGTTTTTAAAGACCTTCTGGGATGCATTGCTGTTCAAATTGCCCTGAATTCTTGGTGTCATTCAACTCATCCCTTGATTTGGGTAATAGTAATGTTTTACATTCTGTCACCTGAGGAGTATTTCAGCTAGGCTTGAAACAGATGCAGGATTTCCTATAAGGGTATTACATTATCTTCTAGTATGTGTTGGGTCCTATTGTATGTATACCCAGAGAATTCCTAGGATCCCCTTCCACCCCTGGAAGTGTCCCAGGCCAGGCTGGATGGGGCTTGGAGCAGCCTGGTCTTGTGGAAGGTGTCCCTGCCATGGCAGGGGGTGGAACAAGATGTGCTTTAAGGTCCCCCCCAACCCAAACCATTCTGGGGTTCTGTGATACTGAAGTGGTTTCTGATGCATTGGAATAGATCCTCTCAAGCCTTAACTTTGTTCCTCATGCAAGAGATGCCTCGTTGGTAGCTTTTACAATTTTTCTGCTGTTGAGAGTTGCAGATGTGGTGTCACGCTGTCCCTCGGTGTCCCCGTGCAGGTTCCGCGTGGTTGCGCGCAGTTTGTCCGCCTTCCTGCTGGTGCAGATCCCTGCCGAGAGCCAGGTGCGCCTCAAGGCCGGCTCGGAGCCCAGGCTCTCTCAGAAGGCTCAGCAGGTGAGGTGTGCCCATCTCTGCCTGCTTGATATGCCCTCTCTGCCTGCTCCTTTAGCTTTTGGGGGGAGCTTTGTACGAGTCACAAGTATTTGTGACTCTTACACGAGAGTCGCAAGTATTTCTTCAAGGTAAATCCTGCTCTCACTTTGTTGCTAAACTTTGGCAGCGGGACTGTGTGTTTAACTCTGTCCTAAAGGTGATCTTTATACAGTGTTCTGTGTTAATATGAAGAATTAATTCTTTTTCAAAAATTAGTTTTTGAATCTTACACATTTAAAAGGGGCAGATGAACTTATGTCTGTAAAGCCGGACTGAGAAAGTTGGGAGAGTAGCAGGTAGAGGGAATTTAAAACAAACAGGAAAAAACAGTGCTGCTGTGATTTGCACTGCTTTTCAGTGATAAAGCAGGGCTACACTCATGCTGACATTTGTTTATGTGAGGTCAGGGCTTAAAAGGCCTGTGACAAATAAACATTCCCCCTTTAACATGTGCAGTGACCATGGTGTTCTTTCAGTAAGTTCTTGAGAAGAGGAAGGAGGAGTTGGTTAGAAACCAAAGTAAAGTAGCTTGGTACAGCTTGTTTCTCTAAGAAAAGAACAAAACTTGTTCAGAAATATTTTCTACATTTGCCCTTGCTAGTCCTGCCAACATATGATTTTTAACTTGACAGTTAATATTTAACTTTAATACTATTAATAGGAGCAAAACAATACTTCCATTAAAGTCAATATATTCATAAGAACAACATAAAGTAAAGATTTAAGTGTGTTGCAGCCTGTAGTTTGACATAATTTCTGTGAAACCGTGTCTTGAGTTCATGAAGTAGATATTTGACAATATTTGGTTTACAGAAAATTAGGAAGCAATAATAGGACAGTTTTTGTGTTGAACTTGGGGAGAGAACAGCTTGAAAAATACAAGTTGACTTGAAACACTATTAGGAGATGACAGTTTGCAACTGTTTTGTTCTGAGTACTCTGTGTTCTGCAGTAGGTGAGGATCCTTCAGGGGAATTGTGCAGATGGTGTTGTGTTATGGACCAAAATACACAAAACTAACAGAATTTTCCCTTTTCCCCATAGGCACTGAGTGCTCTCGAAGCCATGTCATCCAACAAACAATACATGGATTACCAGGAGCAGCTCTCCCAGGCCTGTGTGTTCATCAAGCACCCTGAGCACTGCCTTCAGGATGGCAATAACCTCCTGTCCCTGCTGGTGAACACGCTGTACCCAGAAGTGCATTTTTTAGACAGCATTCGGTAGTGGCGCCGGGTAGGCAGTGGCTCTGGTTTACAAACAGTGTCCTTATTGCACAAATGATTTTTACCTTCAGAGTTCCACTTTAATTAAGTCAGACCCGTGAATAAGAACAACTACACAGTGTCAGTTTTCTCCACTTCAAGATTTTCTTGCTTTCCATTTGAGTTTTAGGCCTGTGGAATTGCTTAATGGTTTGCAATTTGGGTTTTTTTTTTTTTTTTTTTTTGACTGAAAGCACTTGAATATCTTCTGCGTGTGGTGCCCTTTGGAGAGAAGGGTGCCTGGGGATAGGTGTACAAATCACTAGTCAGCACAGCTCACTGCAGTGTCTGAAGTTTTTGCTTGATGCCTTTTTTTATTTTCCAGTGTGTCATCATTCAGGCCAGTTCAAAAATGAGTGGAGGATTGTGTGTACAAGAGGTTTGACTTTCTTAACCAGGATCCCTCTGAGTCTTACCTGATGAGTGTGTGTCTAGCAATTTTTGTGAAATCCCTGTATTTGAAAGGATGGTATTTTAAATCTTGACTTTTTTGCTATCCCACAGAAATCCATAGTTTAGAGGCATGCCTACAATCTTTACCCACTTCTGTAAATATCAGCACAAATGGGAACTAAGAACATTGTTTTTTCCTGTTTTCTAAACATAGTGTGTCTACATCTATATTGCTTGATTAAATACAAGTAACTTCTAGCCAAGTTCAAGGGGATTTAAATCCAGAGACATATTTTCTGGATCTCCAGTGTCTGAGAGGGGAGCAGTCAGTTAGGATCATGTTAAAGAGGATTCCTTAATTCCTTAGTCTGATTGTTTAGGAAATGTTTAACCACCACCACCACATAAGCTTATTTTCTTCTGCCTGGCTGGACATGACATAACAGGATTTTAGATGACACTGTGAAGAGGTATTTTTGTTGTATTAAATTTGGTGATCACTTGTTAAAATTCCGTTGCCAAAGCATGAACCATGAGCCTGTAAATCTGTTGTTTCAGCTGAATGATCACTGGTTTTGTTGCCTTGTCTGATCATAAGATGCAGTTTTGTTCAGGAAAAGCAGAAGGCGAATTTTTCCTGGTGCTTGTTTTGATGTCCCTTTAATCACTGGTGTGTTTGAGCTGGCCCAAGGTCCTGCAGTCCCAGTCCCTACGGCTCTGTGAAGGAACTGATCACTTTTTCTCTTCCTCCATTAATTGTGCCTTTGTGTTTTTGACATGGTTGCACGTTAAAACATGAGTTCTGGTCAATAGGGGATAGAAATGTGCTACCTACTGGTCATTGATGCTTTGAGCTGTTGCTCTTAAACCATGGTTCTGGTGCTAGAGGACAGATCACCTTTTCCTTCTCGGCAGATTCTGCTAATTAAGCCAGCTGGGTCATTAGATCACCATCATTTCAATGTGGTCTTAGAGTTCTTTGCTCTATCTGCGAGCCTATAAATAAATATATTTATGTACATCCCTCTGTATAGTAACCAGATACCAATGCAGCATGGTTTTTAACAGACTCTTTTGGAAAATTCATGTCTGGAGGAATACATTCTGCTGCTTTTCCCCCCAAAGACTTAAAAAGCACTGGGTTTATTAGGTTAAATGTTATTGATCAGTTGCATATAAATGTGAAGAGGTCACAAGTACGTGTTTGACATGCACTTTCGAAATGAGGAATTGTTTCAGCTGTTGAGTTTTTACAAATGTTGTATTTATAACATGCTCTGTCTGCAAAGACCCTGCAAAATAAAAACGGAAATTCAAGCAGTTGGTGACAGACACTGTGATGTTTTCACCTTGGTAGAGGGATCCACATCAGACACCACATCATTGCTGGATGTGCCCCTGCAGACCAATCTTCTGGCAGTGGCTGGAGCCTGAACCTGTGTTGCACTTCTCTGTGCACACATGAACTCCAGAGCTTGGGGCCTTATTTTCCAAGTGGTGCCCCACAGATTGACTTTTTATTCCTTCTAGTTTTACTGGAAGGGCTTTGGCATTCCCTGCATTTCCCAGATGAGTTCAATACCAGAAGCATCCTGGTGGGTGCACTGCTGTGTTTTGTGCCTCCAGTTTATACTGGTTTGAGTGATTCTCCCATGAATACCAGGGGAACCAGTTGGTTTTGGGACACAAGGTCGGATGCTTCTATTTGGACCCAAACTACTTGAGTTAAAGAAGTAATTTTTTAGAGAAAAAATTCAGAAAGCCAAGCCTAAATCCCATGCACAAGGAGAAGTGAGTTCTCATTACTATATGTCTGTAAATCATAAGGGCTCAGAAATCCAATTCAGTTTGTCCAACTGATATCTCTGGGGTATCTTTCCTCTGTGACACCTATGAAACTGAGCTTACAGGTCTGTGACTACACTGTCTGCTGTAACTTCCCTTTTCTCTTTGCATCTCTTTATGTTTTATTAAATCTGATTTTGTCATTGCTGGAATTTTAAGCAGGGATTTAAAAGATCAGGTTCAAATATATCCTCCCATTTATTTTTTCTTTCCCCCTTACCGTTCTGGCCAAGTCATTTAAAATTCTGCTTTGCTCTCCCAGTGCAGATCTTATGAAGAGGTGAACTTTAAAATAATGATTCCCAGCCTGGGGTTGAGTTTGCAAGCTTGATGGTATTTCAGTAGCAGTTTGGTCGTTGTTACCTGGAGCAGGATTGTTTGGGGAACAGTTTTGGAGCTGCTGCACTGGGGTGGTTGCACAGAGCATCAAATCCAGCAGTATAAATGTGAAAGTAAGTTCAATCCACCTGCTCTTTCTTAATTCTTTCTCCTGCTTCTCATCTAAACCAGCCTGGTCCTGTCTCCAGCCCTGCCCTGGGCCTCTGCCTGCCTCTCCAGATTGACCCACATTGCCCTATACCATAAGCTGAATTTGTTGACCTGATTTTGGAGGATGTTCACAGTTGGGTAAGAGATTTCTCTGTGGTTGGCCTTTTTGACTTCGTGGCCTTTGTGATTTTGCAGTAGTGACTTCATCTCAGAAGAGAGAGATTTAAGAAAGGAGTAGTCAGACTTTAAACTCCTTTGTGCAACACAGGGATGGAAATTGTTTTGAAACATTTTTTTAGCTATTAAGAAAAAAAAACAACAACAACACAAATTTTGTGTATTGGAACATTTATCACAAAGCTCTGAGTTTCAGGAGCTGAAGCAGAGTTAGAACACAGACTAGTTTAGACTTCTGAAGTCCTGCTTTCAGCTCTACCAGTTTTTGGAAAATGTCTTTTTGCTTGGAGTCCTCTTTAAAGTTAAGGTTTCCTTTAAAATAAACTCTCCTGGGTGTTTAGAAATAATAGTTTTAAAAAAGGAACAAGCCCCTTCAGAAATTCCAGTAGCGTGTTGCCACAGCAAGGATTTCCATCATGTCAGTAGCCCACTTGGATGCGGTTGGAGAAGCAGAGTGGTAAAAATGCTTTTCAGAGCAATGTTTGAAAAATGCCAAAGCAAAAAGCTCTGAGGCAATTTTATACTATTGTATACTGTTGCCTGCTTGCCTAAACATTTGATAGGGGCTAAAAACACAGATAAGTGAATATTGACCACATTTTGCCCTTCCAGCTCCATCACTCTTCTCTTTTCCTGACAAGGGCTGCCGTCACTTGTGAGGAGAAGCAGGGCTGGAGCTCACAGCCTGGTGGAAGGGACCTTGGAGATGCTGGAGCTCCATCCTCCCCGAGGCTGGTGTGTGTGACCACGGTGCCTCAGGCAAGGCTGGCTCTGTGCTCCCTGGGCCGGAGAGCCGCGGGTGCCTCAGCTGCGCCGGGGCCGGCTCTGGCTGTGCCTGTGCTCGCAGTTCTCGTAGGTGCACTCCGGCTGCTGGGCCCTGCTGGGGACAGGTGGGAAAGGTGAGGGCATTCCAGGGAACAGCGTTCAGGCTGCTCTGGGATTTGCCAGTGTCTGTGACACTCCGAGGTAGAGCCTCTTCTACTTCACAGTAGTCTCAGCTGCAGCTGCTGTTTCACACCGTAAAGCTTTTACATCTGAAAGCATGCAGAGCAATCTCCTGCACCTTTAGCATCCACTGTGTTACTGTTCTGCCCAGAACCTCATGAGGCTGTGGCAAGCCAAGCTGCACCAAGGGAAATGTAGGTTGGATATTGGGAAAAAGTTTTTTACAGAAAGGGTGATAAAGTTCTGAAATGGTCTGCCTGGGGAGGTGGTGGAGTCACCATCCTTGGATGTGTTTAAATAAAGCCTGGATGTGGCACTCAGTGCCATGGTTTAGTTGAGGTGTTAGGGCATGGGTTGGACTGGATGATCTTTAAGGTCTCTTCCAACCCAGTCTTCTGTGAAACCTCTCCTGAGCAGGATCTTCTCATGTAAGTGTTGGCTTTAAGCCTTCCTATCTGTGTAGGTTTCTATGCAAATATAATCAAGGGTACAATGTAGTTTAGACCCTGATAAATCAGCAAAACTGTGGGTTTTTTGTAAGAAATTACAGATTTGAATGTAGGATTAAATTCCTTGTTTCTGTAGCTGTGGCACTTGATTGGAATGGCTGTTCTTGGGAATGGTCAGGGAAGGACACATGTGGGGTAACTCAGGAAGCAGGTATCACAAAAAATGACTCAGACTGAAAGGGAGTTGACCCTTGCAGATTTAATTACCCTTGACCTCAGATAAATCTTTACCATTAGGTCAAGGATTGGTTTTGGTGGGATTTGGATTTTTTTTTTTTGTTTTGTTTTTAATGTTTTTGTTTGCTTTGGTTTTGTTTTGTTTTTGGTTTTTTGTGGTGGTTATTTTGTTTGTTTGTTCATTTTGTTTTAGTTTTTAATTTTTTTTTGCCATCCCAGAGGTTCGGCCACCCCAGCTGTCAGGAGCGTCCAAGATCAGTGTTATTTATGTTGGGTCATGGGAAACACCAGGGGTTTGTGGGAGCATGGTGTGAATGCCAGCCCAAGAATCAGGCCCTGTCACACCTGAGCTGGGATATTTGCTGTCTCTCCATACCTTCCCTGCACACTTGGCTGAGCTCATCAGCTTTGGTGTGGCAACTTTTTCTACTCCTTTACAAACTGGGCAAAGAAGGAGGGGAAGATTTCTGTTTCACAGTGTCAGCACAGACCCCATCCCTTTCCCTTGAGTGGGTGATCCATTGTTGGTTTAATGTGGCACCATAGAACCATGGAATGGTTTGGGTTGGGAGGAACCTTAAAGATCATCCAATGCCACCCCCTGCCATGGGCAGGGACACCTCCCACTGTCCCAGGCTGCTCCCAGCCCCATCCAGCCTGGCCTGGGGCACTGCCAGGGATCCAGGGGCAGCCACAGCTGCTCTGGGCACCCTGGGCCAGGGCCTGCCCACCCTCCCAGCCAGCAATTCCTAATTCCCAATGTGCCAAAATCTGTGCCTGCCCTGTGGCAGTGGGAGCCATTGCCTGGGTGCTGTCCCTGCCTGCCTTGTCCCCAGGGGCTGTGCAGCTCTCCTGGAGCCCCTGGAGGCCCTGGCAGGGGCTCTGAGGTGTCCCTGGAGCTTCTCTGGTGCAGCTGAACAGCCCCAGCTGTGCTGTCTGCACACTTCAGGCCATGCTCTGGGTCTGTGGCACACCTAAACCTCTGTCGGCCCTTTGCTGGTGCAGCAGCCATGTGCTCTGGTCTCTCCAAATTGCTGCCCAGTCCCCTCTCCTCACTCCACTGGGGTCTCCTCTCAGCTGTGCCCAAGCCAGAACTCCTCCCAGCAGTGTCCAGCCCTTGTTCCCTCACACTGGCTCACCTGGCAACCAGCTCAACCCTCTCCTTGCCCCAGCAGCCTGCCCTGAGGCCAGGAAATTACTACCAAGAGAGGGACACGCTGCATTTCTCACCTGGGCCATCCTCCGAGTAGAAGGCAAGACATCCTTACCTGGCCAGGCTGGGTGGAGCAGAGTGGGGACCTGTGGAGTGGAAATGATGATGTGGGTTAGCCATGTGGTCAGAGTGGGCTGGGGAGCCAGGATTGACCTAGAGCTGCTGGGAAGCTGCACTGGAGGGTGGTTGTGACACTACAATGAATGGGAAGAAGCTCTGATGTCTGGCATGTGGCCCTCTCCGTGTGCTTGGGAATTTGGCACTGGAATGTAAGGAGCAAAGCATTTTTGGTTGGACTGACAATTTCTACTGTTCAACACAAGTGGTGGCTTCCATGAGTGTGACACCAGACTGTCCCTACCATGAGTCACAGTGATGTGACATCTCACTCTTCTCAGTCCCCTCCTGCCCGTGCCACCACTCAGCAGCACTGGAGGGCTGGGGATCAGCTGGGGACCTCCTGGCTGCTTGGGATGTGGTATCCCTGAGTCCATGGGCTGATTCCCATCTCCTGTGAGCTGGGCACTCCCTGCTCTCACAGCCTGGAAGGTGGGGTTTCACAAATGCTGGTGAAGTACTGTCTGCTGAGGCCCTGAGGGACTGACACGGGAGGTCTGTAAAATGACGATCTCCGTCCCAGGAGATTAAACTTGTGTGGGATGCAAAGGTAAATCCTGGCTGTGGGCTACAAGGGAAGAGAACCTGCTAATTAGCCTGCTTCAAGGGAAAAAATAGAATCAGGTTATGTAGGCAGTAGTCTCTCCACTGATTTCCCCTCAGTTGCTTTATAAACATTTCTCCTTGGGCACAGGGAAACTCCTGCTCCCTCTAAACTTCCAAAGGAAATTTCCAAATTTCCTCTCTCAGCAGGCTGTGACCAGCCAGCCAAGAGCTCTTGGCTTTTCTTGGGTTTCCTGCTAGAACTGTCCTTCTCCTAGGGCAGAAAATCATGAAATCATTAACACTCCCTCCCCGCAAACAAACCCAGAACCTGTTTATCGACAGTTCTGCTGTCTCTAAAACCTGCCTTTTGCAGCTTTCCCAAAACCCTCTAATTTTACAAATACCCTGGTTTATCTGCGCATCCCTCCTGGCCGCCAGCCGGATGGAGGCACACTGGGACACTGACCTTCTCTGGAGAAAGCAGCGAAGCTCAGGATCACCAGCAGGATGACCACCTTGATTGCCAGCGGGACGAAGATGAGGATGAGGAAGGTGGAGCTGTCAGAGGCCCTGAACGTGTAGAAGTAGACGGCCCCCTCTGCGCGGCCGTGGCTGTTGACGGCGGTGCAGGTGTATTTCCCGTCGTGGGTCAGCGAGCGCAGCTCCTTGGTGACGCGGTGGCTGGAGCTGCTGCTGGAGCTCAGGTTGCTGTAGGGGGGCCCTGTCCAGGTCAGGGCAGGCGCTGGCTCCCCCTCGGCCGTGCAGCGGGCCTGGAAGGTGTGATCCCTGCTGGAGCTGACCGTGATGTTAATGATCCTGGGGGCGGCTGTGGAAATGGCAACGGGAGAGGGAAAGCGGGTCAGGCTGCACAGGCAGAGCTGGGGTAAAACAGCTGCAATGAAGATTTGGTTTTGCTGAACCCTCGGTGTTGTTCTGTCAGGGTGAAGTTGGGTAATGGTGGGTGAGAGCTGGGCCTGCCCCAGGCTGAACCCCCTGCCCTGGGCTGATCCCCAGCGTGGGCAGCAGGGCAGGGGGATCCTGCCCCTGTGCCCCTGGGCTCAGGTGAGAGCCCACCTGCAGAGCTGCCCCAGCCCTGGCTCCAGCAGCACAAGGAGCTGGAGCTGCTGCAGCCAGTGCAGAGGAGGCCACGGAGCTGCTGCCAGGGCTGGAGCCCCTCTGCTCTGGAGCCAGCCTGGCACAGCTGGGGCTGTTCAGCTGCACCAGAGAAGCTCCAGGGACACCTCAGAGCCCCTGCCAGGGCCTCCAGGGGCTCCAAGCAAAATGAGTACAAATTTTTTAACAGGACTTTTTGTGACAGGGCAAGGGGTTGATGTTTTGAAGCCAAAAGAGTAGAGATTTTGATTTGATGTAAGGAGGAAATTTTTTGAAAAGAAGGTTGCCCAGAGAAGCTGTGGCTGCCCCTGGATCCCTGGAAGTCTCCAAGGCCAGGTTGGAGCAACATCATATCTAGTGGAAGCTGTCCCTGCCCATGGCAGGGGAGTTGGACAAGATGAGCTTTAAAGGTTCTCTTCAACAGAAGCTATGTAATGACTCTGTGGATGTTGGGCACATCCAAGCCCTCTCCTTCCTCGTTTTTCTTGGGACTTTCTTCTAGATTTCCCCACGCAGCCTGTGTTGGATAGAGGGGCAAAAGGGTTCACACAATGCAATGCCTGGATGCAAAGATGTGTACTCTGTTTGTTCTATCCCAGCAATGGCTCACACATTTTCCTGAACTTTGCCCAACTTCAGCTGTTGTGCCCTTCCTCATTGGCAGAAGGCAGAGAAGTGCCACCAACCATTGTAAGCACAGGTGCAGCTGGTGACATTTCTGCACTTGGCTGCGTCTCCACAAGGTCCAGGACATGTCACCCACGGTGTTCTGCAGAAGCATTTTGTGTCTGTTCCTTTGATCTCTGACCTCCAGAGTGCACGTGGATGGACTTGTTTGTGTGAGCCCTTTGCTCAGAGCCTGAGACTTGCCAGATCTGGCAGGTTAGTTATAGAGGAAATATCTGCTTCTGGCCACAAACTATTTTTAATTACTTTTTATTTCAGCCCCAGAGTTACCAGATCACTTTCAGGCTGGACATTGGGAGGAATTTCTTCACAGAAAGGATGACCGGATATTGGAAGGGGCTGCCCAGGGAAATGGTGGAGCCCTCATCCCTGGAAGTGTTCAAAAAGGTGTTATGGAAAGTGAAGGGCACTAAATGAGTGTCCTCACAGAGAAAGAGCAGAATTTATTATTTTTTCAGACTAGACAGCATAAACAGAGTTTGCAACCACCTACTACAAGTTGTCCTCTTTGTGCACATAAGTGCAAGAGTAATCTGAGGCTGTATGTCATGGGTCTGTGTGTTTTGGTGTTTAAATTAACCTTTCAAGCACTAATTAACCCCTCCCAATCAGAGTGTCAGGGCCCATTCCCAAGCAGGGTACAGTATCTGTGTGTGTTGTCATTCCTCTGGTGTTAAAATCCAGGCAGCCCCTGAGAGACAGGTCCTGCTGCCCTCCTGCCCTGGTCCTGCTGTGTGTGGGTGTCAGGAGCTGGTGCAACTCAAGGAGAGCCTCAGCTGTGCAGAACTTCTCAGGAAACCAACCAAGTTCATCCTCAGGTCCCATCTGGACACCCACACCACACAGCAGGCATAAGGAGCTTCCCTCTCAAAACCAAAATCATCCAACCTCATGGCCTGGGTAAGATCTGAGTCTGCTTCTCTGCTTCTGAGGCCGCCTGTGTCTCCTAGCTCCCCCTTGATCTGTGACCTTGCCCTGGAAAGTGGGATTAGCATTTGACATTTGTTGCTCTGAGTTGGTTTTCCAGGAAAAAAAAAGGTTTCCAGGTTTGTGTTTCATGCTCCAGAGGATTCTGGATTTATGGGCACCTGGGTACCAGGTATCTTGTCTTTCCAATCCCCCGTTACCACCCGGGCCCTGTAGTGCTAACACCAGTGAACTTGTGCTCAGCGCCTGGGCTGTCCACTTCAGGGTCTGATGGAGTTTTAACAGATGTCTTTAACCCCAGCTTAGCTAACCCCAGCTTGCCTCTGCTGTCTGCCCTGATCCTGTGCTGCAGGGATAAAGTAGGATGCACAGCTTTGGGTGGGATCTCACCCCAGCTGCCACAGTCTCACCATTTCCTTATCAGTTTTGTTCCTATTCCCTTCCCTTCCTTGTGCTCACTGTCTCGTGTTGGAGGCCTGAGGAGGACAAGGAATTTTCCCTGTTATAATGGGGAAAGAAAACGCAGCCCTTTAGAAAATCAAGACTGAGGAAGACAATGAATTTTCTGTTATAACAGAAAAAGAGAACACAGCCCTTTGGAAAACCAAGGCTGAGGAGGACAGTGAATTTTCCCTGCTATCATGGAGGAAGAAAACCCAGCGCTTTGGAAAACCAAGACTGAGGGGGACAATGAATTTGCCCTGTTGTAAGTGAGAAAGAAAACCCAGCCCTTTGGAAAACCAAGAGTGAGGAGGACAATTAACTTTCCTTGTTATAACGAAGAAACCCAGCTCTTTGGAAAAAGAGGAAGACAATGAGCCCTTTGGAAAACCAAAACTGAGGACAACAATGAATTCTCCCTGCTATCATGGAGAAAGAAAACTCAACCCTTTGGCAAACCAAGACTGAGGATGACAATGAATTTGTCCTGTTATAATGGAGAAAGAAAACCCAGCCCTTTAGAAAACCAAGGCTGAGAAGGACAATGAATTTTCCCTGCTATAATGAAGAAACCCAGCCCTTTTCAAAACCAAGACTGAGGAGAACAATGAATTTTCCCCCCTTGCAATGGAGAAAGAAATCTCAATGCTTTGGAAAACCAAGGCTGAGGAGAACAATGAATTTTCCCTCTTGCAATGGAGAAAGAAAACTCAACCCTTTGGAAAACCAAGACTGAGGGGGACAATGAATTTTCCCTGTTATAATGAAGAAAGAAAACCCAGACCTTTGGAAAACCAAGACTGAGGATGACAGTGAATTTGTCCTGTTAAAATGGAGAAAGAAAACCCAGCCCTTTGGAAAACTAAGGCTAAGGAGGACAATGAATTTGGCCTGTTACAATGCAGAAAGAAAACTCAACCCTTTGGAAAACCAAGGCCGAGGAAGACAATGAATTTTCCCGTTTATAATGGAGAAAGAAAACCAAGACTGAGGAGAGCAATGAATTTTCCCTGTTATAACGGAGAAAGAAAACCCAACCCTTTGGAAAACCACCTCAGGTAAACTCCTGCTGCCATATGTCATTTCCCACACCCTGTGGCTCTTCCCTCGAGGGTGTCTTTGCCTCCTGTGCCTCTCAGGCCCTCTTACCAATCACGTGCAGCCTGATGCCGTTCCTGCTCTCGTACTTGTCCTGGCTGTCTCCAGCCAGCTCCACCCGGCAGAAGTACCTCTCGCTGTCGCTCCAGGTCAGGTTGTCCACCCTGATGGACAGGTCCTTGTGCCGGGGGTTGCCCAGCAGCTTGTACTTGTTCTTGTGGCTGATGGCAGTCCTGCAGAGCTCGCTGCTGCTCTGGCTCACACACTTGAAGATCACCGTGCCGTTGTAGGGCTCCCTGATCCTCCAGATGGCCGTGAGCGCCCGGTCAAAGGTTTTGTAGGGGTGAGTGAAGGTGCAGGGCAGGATAACCGTCTTCCCAAGCTCTCCAGTAACGTCAGATGGGACGTGGACAGACCAGCCATTGCACTGCACACCTGGAGGAATCATGGAATTGCACAATTGTTGGCTGTAAAGGGCCTTAAAATTTGTTTCATTCCACCACCAGGGACAACTTTCACTAGCCCAGGTAAAGGCTTGAGAGGATCTATTCCAATGCATCAGAAACCCCTTCAGTATCACAGAACCCCAGAACCCCTTTGGGTTGGAAGGGACCTTAAAGCTCATCTTGTTCCACCCCCTGCCATGGCGGGGACACCTTCCACTGTCCCAGGTTGCTCCAAGCCCCATCCAACCTGGCCTTGGACACTTCCAAGGATCCAGAGGCAGCCACAGCTTCTTTGGGCAACATATGCCAGGGCCTCACCACCCTTATAGCCAAGAATGTCCTCCTAATATCTAACCTAAATCTTCCCTCTTTCAGTTTAATATATAGACATGTCTGCCTACCCACTGTTCTGCTGCTGTCAACAGCTGTAGCAGCAGATTGTGGCTTCAGAAACACATCTGTGCCTACATTCCTGTCTCATGAAACTCCATTAGATCAGGGGCTCTCAGTAGCTGAGAATACCTGTAAAATGTAAATGTAAGTATTTCCACCCATCCCTAGTCTGGTTGGCTTCACCGTATGGGCATTCAGCTCTCGGATTGCTCCTGCAGACTCAAAGATCAGATTTGGTTTTTGTTCTTCTATCTGTGGCCCATAACACTTGACAAACACCTGCGTGGCAGTGCAGCTTGTATTGACCTATTGTGTGTTACACAATGGACAAAGGCCATCCCAGGGCCAGTTCCCTGTTCAGATATTTACACAGAGTCAACTCCATGCCAGTATTTTGATTACTGAGATCTGGAGTCGTGCTGCCCTGTCATACACAATAATGGTATGGGCACCTTTTCCAGCCCAGGTAATCTAATAAACAATGCTGCAGCACTGCAGGAGCTTCATGAAGCTCATGGGCTTTGAGCACAAAGATCTGGCACTGAAAACAGTAATTGCTATTGCTTTCTAGCTTATTTGCTCTTGTTTTAGTTCTTTTGCAGCATGTCACTGTAACCTTTACTTTAGGAGAATTGTAGATTGTGTGCTTTTGAGTATGACTTGCTTCTCTCTGCCACCCCTTTGATTAGCTTTTCTCTTTTTTTTGTTTTCAATCTTAAGCAAAGCACACTTTTTTTTTTTAGCACATAATCTCCCCTTGCCTTCCAGATGAAAAATAATGTTAAAAATAAGTGCTTTTAATGTTAGCATCCCCGCCCATTTCCATGGAAACACAGTTTGCCTAGTTATGAGTGGAGGGAGCTGTCAACTTTCCCTGTATAATTTACCCTTAACTCTAAAGCCTCAGCATGGCAGGTCTTTCACATTCCTTTTGTTAATATCCAGCCTCCATTTGCTAATGGAACTGAAGGAAGAGAGAGGCAAACAGCCGGCACACCTTGCAGAAGGTAACTCCCAAAAAGAATTGTCAGGTCAGTGTTACAGCTGGTGGTCAGTGGGAAAGGTCATGAGGACAAACAGCAGGAGCTGGGGACCAGCTCACAGCTACCCTTGCTCTGGCCAAATGCTGTTTGGCAGTGAAGCTAAGCAAATCCTATGGAGTTTAATGGAATTTAAGCACATATTTGAAGTAATGCAAGCTTAAGTGCTCCGTGGAACTGGAAAACATTGTGTCTGTTGCACAGTATGACACAAGGAATATGGAATATGAAGCAGGGCGGGGATGAAAACACTGCATCCACCCGACAAAGCTGGGGAAAAGTCAGATGGACTTCCTGCTCAAGTTAGGAAAACAGAAGAATGCCAAAAAACCCCACAAACTGAGGGCTCCTCTGAACTGCTAAGCCTGAGTCTTCCCAGTGTTGTCACGTGCACTTGGAATTTCAGGATACCTTTAAGAGAATGCAATTCCTGTAGAGTTTGCCGTGGCAGGCAGTTCCCTGGCGCTGGGGCTGGGGTGAGAGGAGGAGCTGTGAGCAGACAGGAGCAGGCTCGGGACTCACCCTTCCTGGAGATGCGGAGCAGGCACAGGAGAACCAAGCCGAGCTCTCTCATGCTGCTCGATGTCCTCCCCTGAGGGGCATCAGCACAGCAGAGCCATCTCCTCACATCTGAGCTGCTGGCCCTGCAGTGGCAAAAGGTTTTTCCAGGGGTAGGAGAAGTTGTGGTTTTCTTCTCCCCGGAGGGAATGAGTTGTTTAGCTGAACCAGCTCTGGGCTCAGGTATTAATAGTTCTGCGGTCAGTCATATGAAAATTACACCAGAAGGAATCACACTGTTAACCACTTTCCAGCTAAAGGGAGGGAATTGCAGACTGGAGCTGCAAACATCCATGTGTGTGATGGGGCAGGAGGGAATGGCTTTTGTTACCTACTCACTCAAGGATTTCCTAGAGGAAATCCTTGCAATCTGCCTGAGGTTGTGACAAGCAAGGCTCTTACTGTCCTGTCCTCCTTCTCCTGTACCTGGAGCCTTCAAACCAACTGTGCTTTACCCCTTGCCATCCCTAGGTATAGAAAAAAACCCCAAAGCACTCTTCTTTTGAAGAAGAAGTGTGTCTATTCCGAGGTTCACTGGTGGATCAGTGGTTTGGTGTCCCCTGGCACCCCGCTCTGTCTGTCCACACTCACATGACCCCAATGAATGATGACTCATTCCCTCCTGAGAAATAAGATGAACTCCAGCTTTTTGCCCAGCACCTTTGTGCAAATGCTTGCTGCTTTCCTGCTGGATTTAGTTTTAGCAAATTGACTCTGCTCATCTGCAGAGCCTGTGGGAGCAGATCATGTTTTCCCCCCACCATCTCCCTTACGGCGATCTCGTGCTAAGTTTAACAACCCTGGGGTGTGAATTCCTTGTCTGGGTCCACCTTGAGGTTTGCTGCCTTTGCTTCAGGCCACAGGTGTGTGCCTGGACGATCTCACCTTGTCTGGGGTGCTGCTCTAGGATGCTGACAGGGACAGAGCACCCACAGGACTCCCTTGGGCAGGGCTTGCAGCATCCTGGCCCAGCGGAAGGTGTCCCTGCCCATGGAGGGATGGGGTGATGTTCCAGGCGCCTCCCATCCAAAGCATTCCCTGATTCCCGCTGCAGCAGCCGCTGGAGGGCTCCCAGAGCCAGGATAAGATGCTGCTGGGTCGCTGCTGCCGCTGTCCCTGAGTCCGGAGCCAGCGCCCACCCGCAGGAGCCACGGCAGGGCTCCCCTTGGCCCTTCTCCCCTGCTCCTGCGCCTCTGCTCCCCTCTGAGTGAGAGGAATAGCGGGCTTGTCTTTACAAACCTGGTAGATAAAACCAGCACTGGGAGATAAAAGAAACAATGGGAAGGACTCTGCTGACTGATGAATGGAAAAAGATATTTGCTTTTGCAAGTAAACTTTAGGTTTGATGATAAATGAAATTGGACATTGAAAGATGAAGAGAAACAATGGGGAACAAAAACCCCTAAATTCCATAAGAATTAAAAATTGAAAGGGAGGGTTATACATTAGAGGGAAATCTCTGATATCAGGTGTTTTGGGAAGTCTGTACCTCTCAAGTACCTCAGCCAGTGGGAAAAGAGAGAAGGGAAATGTGGCTGGGAAATTGGGGTAAAAAGGGAGGCTGTCCCCTCCAAAAATTTGAGAGATCCCAGGGGAATGCCCCATGGCCTCTCCCTTTATTTGAATAAAGCAAAAAGGACTCCTCTGTCTCCTTTTTGGACATAAACCTCTAGTGTTTCTGGATTAATTTTCCTAACGTGGGCTTGAGGAAAATCTCCTGGGGGGGAAACCCTAAGGTATGGTAGTGTGCAGTGTGTTCACTGCTTCCTGATCCCTTGCTTCCTTCTGTTTACAGTGTTTGTGAAAAGAGAGATTCCTGTCTTCCCCAGGCTTTTTGGAGGAGGCTCTGAGAGTACCCCGCTCTTATTTAGGTTTGTTTGCACCTGTTGCCACTCAGCCAAGGGTGTCAATTTTTCAAACACCCACTTAGATCCCTGCCCTGTCCCCTCTGCATGTCACCCTTGAGCAGCAGCATCAGGACCAGTGGTCTGATTTACTTTGCAAACTGCCCTTAGTAGCTGTTAAACATAATTCATGCCACCAGCTGCTGAGAAACCTGAGGGTGAAGGTGATGGAAGCAGCAAGTAGGAGACCTGTAATCCCTATCACATTTGTGATATGTGCCTTTTCTGTGTACCTCCCCCTTCCTCCCCTATGTGCAGTTTGATTTCATCTATTTGAGATGTAAAGTTTTTGGTGGTGTGACTCTTTTTAAGCCTTTCACCACTCATGGCACAGTGGGAC
This sequence comes from Ammospiza caudacuta, assembly GCF_027887145.1. Taxonomy (NCBI): domain Eukaryota; kingdom Metazoa; phylum Chordata; class Aves; order Passeriformes; family Passerellidae; genus Ammospiza; species Ammospiza caudacuta. Next base: position 85,062,827 of record NC_080632.1, on the reverse strand, counting down.
TCAGTGGATTGAAGTAAAAGATTAAAGTGAAATCCATGTTAAAAACATCTTGTTACAGTGAGGCATAAATGATTCATGTAAAGAATAGCTGCAGTTAACACCAGTATGATCCTCTTCCTCTTTAATGTTTTACTGCAGCATCTCCTAGAAAAATATCTGGTAAATCAGAGCAGAATTACAAATCCTTTGAGTTTTATCTGTGGACTGATTTTCTTCTTGGACTATGGCTGTTGGAACAATGCATTTTAATGTTTAAAATACAGACTTGGTAAGGTATAGCTGAAAAGATTTACATTTATTTTAATCAGCCAAAAATTTTTGTAAACTAAATCCTCCATGGCTATGATGATCCACAGACTCTGTGACCTTTTTTCCCTTGTCTGTGATTAAATAGTACGTAAGATTTCTGTATGGAAGCCTGCTTCTGGTCCAGTACCAAAACCAGGATGCTGTCCATATTTATCAAATACTGGTTTTAATAGTAGTAAATTTAAACGCTGCAAATAATGACATTCCTCCTGCCTCCCTAAGAAATTCCTGCAGAGTTTTGTGATGAGCTGGATGGTTTCAGAGGGCATTTCAACCTAAACGAGTCCATGGCTGTGTGGTTGGGTAGTGATGATCTGCACCCAAATTGCAATGTGTGGCTGGAGATGAGCATAGCAGAGCTCATCCCTCCTGGTCCCAGGTTCATCACTAAGGACCAGAGCAAAGAGTTATTTGCATAGCTGTACCTGTGCTGACAATTCACCCACTTACTCAGGGGCCAGAGTAAAAGCAAGTGTTCCCCCTCCCTCCCTTCCTTTAGGTCTTAGTTTCAGCTCCAAGGTTTTCCACTTCAATTATTTCAGCATCCTCTGAGAGTGCCAGTCTACACACATTCAAAGCAATTCCTCGTGTTTTGTTACATCTGGCTCTCCTCCCTGAAGGGATTGGTGTGACCGTGTTCACAGGGGTCTTAGGATGAGGGAAGAGACGAGGATCTGACTCCATGTTTCAGAAGTCTTTATTTATTATTTTATGATATATATTATATTAAAAGTATACTAAAAGAAGAAAGGATTTCATCAGAAGGCTAGCTAAGAATAGAAAAAGAGAGAATGATAACAAAAGCTTGTGGTTTGGACAGAGTCTGAGCCAGCTGACTGTGATTGGCCATTAATTACAAACAACCACATGAGACCAATCACAGATGCACCTGTTGCATTCCACAGCTGCAGATAACCATTGTTTGCATTTTGCTCCTCAGGCCTCTCAGCTTCTCAGGAGGAAAAATCCTAAGGAAAGGATTTTTCATAAAAGATGTCTGTGACAGGATTGGCTCTGTGAAGTACTGGGGAGTGGAACTGGGAGGACAAAGGAGTTTTCCTTCTGTCTGGTCCCTGTCAGCAGCAGAAAGTGGAGCCATGCTCCCCTTTTTGTGAAGGTGCTGTGGGCTCCCCATCTTCCCTCTGAGTCCACTTCATCCTCACCAAGCAAGAGGCAGAAAAAAAAATTAAAATTATGGGTGAACCTACAGAGCAGGGAAAGTAGAAGGGGACGGAGGGTGTAAAATGCAGGCACCATTATTGCTGGTGACACTGATGCTGTTTCCTGGCTTTGAGTGTTGCTGCAGAGCATTGTCACCACCGCCTCAAGCTCCTGCTGATCTGGTTTGAAAGTCTGCAGGTTCTGTTTTTTTACTGTGGTGTCTGCTCAGCCCCTGACCAGTGCTCCTGACCTGGGCAGCTCTCCTGCCTGCCATCCCATTGCTCCAAGCCTGGGGGTGTTCCAGCACCAAAGCTGGGTTGGCAGGCTGATGGAGCTGGAACACCAGTGCTGGTGAACCCTTCTTGCCTCTGGTGAGCATCAGCCAAAGCAAATTAAGTGTATAATTGGGTAATTTGCACCCAGTGGGCAATTACTGCATGAAAACCAGCTCGTGTTGTGGGCAGTGTGTGACAGTGGAAAAAGGCAAAGGAAGTGTCTCTCTCCAAGCTGTTTGTGGATGTAGCTGAATGTTGTCACATCCATGGAGGTGGATGAGCTGCTCTGATCTCCCAAACTTCTACATTCCTGCTGCCTGTGCTCATCCTGAGCCCTGCTCTGAGTGTGGCACACCTTCAGGCAGGCTGTGCTGTGCTGCTCCCTGCTCTGCCCACACCAAGGCAGGGCAAAGCCATCAAGGGACAATCCAATTCCAACTTTAACAGAAAGAGAAAAGAAACCAAGAACCAACACTCATCCTCGTTCAAGGGATGATCCAATTCCAACACTCATCCATCATCAAGGGATGATCCAATTCCAACTTTAACAGAAAGAGAAAAGAAACCAAGAACAAACACTCATCCTTGTTTCTTCTTTCATTCAGAGGTGTGAGCAACAGGCAAGATTTCAGTGATTTAGTTTGAGTCTGCAGTAAAACAAAAGATATTTCCTCTTACCTACTCCTAAGTTAGTACCAGCTCAGGGTCACTGAAGCTGGAACAAAGCTCCACTGTGGACTGTGGTCCCAATGGTTAATAGACATCATGAAGTTCCACACTCATCTCCTGGTTTTCAAAACAGGGCTGCTGCTCCCTCCTGCAGACTGATCCTGCTCCCAAGCCAGCCAACAATCACAGCTTTGTGATGATGTGGCCACTGATTGCAGGAACCCCAAGAGACCTCTGACTCACAAGGGAACTGTATTGACTTGCTAAATGGCAGCTGTGGAATGTTTTAGGACTGCCAGCCCTCCTCAGACCCATGTCATCTCTCCAGGGCTGAGTGTCCCCTCCTGGCCTGCCCCTTCTGCCACCCAAACAAGCACAGAGGGTCTGGCTTGGTCTCTGTGTGATGCTGGGATCAGCCTGAGCCAGCTGGCAGGGCAGAGGCACCACACATCCCTGCAGACTAATCCAAATTATGTGTCTGATCAAAGGCACTTGAAATGCCACCAGAACAGAGGTCCCTGCCTACCCTTCCTACTGAAAGTGAGCCTTTGGGGATTTATTTATGTGCTCTGTCTCTCCCTGCTGAATGGGCACAGCTGGTGATTTAAGAGATTTATGCTCCTCTAGCTGTAGATTTCATAGCCCTTCTCTGGGATGGGAGCTGCTCTCCTTTGGGAAGCAGTGTGGGCTGGTTTTTCTCACCAAGCCACACAATACCTGAAGCACATCCTGAACTTTCCCTTGACAGAACCCTCTTGGCCAGTGAAGGGCTGGGTCTGATCCACGATCTGAGCTTTGCTGCCTCACTTCACAGACTGCAAACAGATTCAAAAGCACTCAGAATGAGATCTGTGGTAATGAATGTGGCACCTCTCTAGGATGTGTCTCTGGAGAATAACTCTGTACCTCTTGTTGTCACTCACCCACCCACATCCACCTGAGATCCTGTGCCCTTTGGAATGGCATTTATTGTGGCATCTTCTCTGAGAAATGTTCCATCCTCTTGTCCTTTGTCCTTCCTAAGCTCTGATAGCTCTGTAGTGTTTTCACTGATTTAAATGCAAAGTTTAACCAGAATGATGTAATGGTTTTTGTGGTTTTTCCTGTTTTTTTTTTTTTTTTTTTTTTTTTTGGAACCTTGGTGGTTAAACCTAGAGTGTTTAGCCATTTCCCCTTGCTGGTGAACTTCAGCTGAATTTCTCCACTTGGCATTACCAGCTGTTGTGTGGCTCCAGAGGTGCTTTGACTGCTCCTCAGCATCTATCAGCATCATCCACAGGTTTCTTGCCTTGCAAGGGTACCCCACCATCACCTCTACTCTTAAATATGGCCCAGCACGAGTCTGAAACTAATAAAGGCCAGAGGATACCACTGTGTTGGCTAATCTGTTCTGCTATGTAATTTCTAGCATGGCACAGAGGGTTTTCATCCATTTTCTCCTGAACTGAATTCCAAATCTTGGATTTGAGGTGGGTGCTGAGTTACCACAGCTCCCAGAGCCCCTGCACTAGGCCAGTGTGGGGGCAGAGCTGCAGCTCTGGAGCCAAGCTATTGAGATAATAAACGAGGCAGGGCTGAGTGATCACTCTTCTCCACCAGCTGTGTCCAGAGGCAACATTCACTGACAGCCTTGACCTGATTGTCCCAGGATTGTCTGTGCTGCAGTTAAATCTGCAGCTGAGTTATAGGCAGAAGCAAAAGCATTTTAATGGCATTGTAGATACTTGTGCCTTTAGGGAGACCACAACAAATAATTTCTGTAGGTAGCACATGACCTGGGTGAGGAGCAAGCAGTTCTGAACTGCTGTTGGAACAGGAGACCTTCACTTGAATTCTTGGCAGAGCCTCTCAGTGCAAGATCAGCTCCTTTCTAGCTGGGACAGGAATTAGATGAGAGAGATGAAGGCAGCAACTTCCCTTGCCCTGATGGAGGGATCTGCCCCTGGCAGAGCCAAGAGAAGGAGTAATTTTTGCCCTGTGGCAGGGGTTCCCCAGAAAGCAGTTTGGTGGTGGGCTTTTCCTGCAGTTTAACTTTCACTGGGGCTGTTCTTAGAGTTTGGTTTTCTCAGTGGGTGGGGATTTCTGATGCAGGCAGCAGGGTTTACAGAGGATTTGATAAATCAAAATCACAGAAATGCAGAATCACAGAATCAGGGTTACTGCCCGTGTGCTTACTCTTTAGCCTAACCTCCACAGAAAACATTTCTGGTAGAGAATGGAACGTTTAGTGGCAATAGGTGGCAAAATACACGAAAGTGTCCAAAACCTGCTGTTTCTGCGCTGTTTTTGGATCAGAAAGTACCAAAAATTGAAGTAACGTGAATTGTAGCATGTAAAGGAATGTGTAGAATCATAGAATGGGTTGGGTTAGAAGGGACCTTAAAGATCACCTATTTTCAACCTCCCTCCCATGGATAGGGACACCTTTCACTATCCCAGGTTGTTCTAAGCCCTGTTCAGCCTGGCCTTGGACACTTCCAGGGATGGGATGGCTGCAGTTTCTCTGGGTACCCTGTGTCAGTACCACACCACCCTCACAAGGGAGAATTTTTCCTAATATCTAACCTAAACCCACTCTCAGTTTGAAAACAACTTTCCTTTTTTACTTTTGCTTCCTCTGATCTCTGACAGCACAGAAGTGTTCCCAAAAAAGCCGGTGCTAACCCTTTCAGGCCAGAGTAACCTTTACTTAATTGCAAGAGTGACATAACCTCATGTGGCTCTGGAGATGCAGAGCGAGATAAGGCCCCTGCCTAGGGGAGCTCGCTCTCATTAACAGTGATTGATGGCGGCATTGACTCCTGGGATTAAGATCAGGGGCTGATAAGGTGGAGGAGAGGTGCTATGGGGAGTGCATTGTTCATATCAGCCCTCCCTCATGCGGGTTGGAGCACACAATCGATAATTTACATTCCTCGGTGCTCCCCGCCCACAGCCCCGTGTGCACGTTGCCGGCTCACTGGCAGGGCCTTGCTGGGAGCCCAGCGTTCCTGTCCAGGCAGGATTGGAATGGGAAGCTTCTCCAGAGGAGGGAAGATGCTTGACACAGGGCTGGCAGGGTGAGGGACGCTGAGGAATTGTGGTGGGAATGGGGGATGGAGGAGAGGGGCAGCCTGGGCCTGGTGCAGGTGGGCCTGGGCCACTGCAGCATGCTACATGCTGCAGTGTCAGGGAACAGCAGAGCCACGGAGCTGAGGGCAGGAGGGACCCTTGCATGAGGATATTTTATGGAATATCCTGTGCTGGGAGGGACCCACAGGATGACGGAGCTCACAGCCCTGCACAGACACCCCAACAATCCCACCCACAATGAGAGCATTGTCCAAACCCTCCTGGAGCTCTGGCAGCCTCGGGGCTGTGCCCATTCCCTGGGGAGCCTGGGCAGTGCCAGCACCCTCTGGGGAAGAGCCTTTCCCTGAGATCCAACCTAAACCTCCCTGGCAGAGCTCCAGGCATTCCCTGGGTGCTGTCCCAGCAGATATTGCTGCCTGCCATTTCCATACAGTCATTTCTCTCCAGTCCTGAGCCCCCTTCCTTTATGGATTGTGACCTTTGTGGAGAGACTGCCTTAAAGCACGGAGGGAGGGGATGGAGCCAGGGCATCAGCACAATGGCATTTGGTCAGGCTGCAGGGCAGATAAAACACTGGTGGACTAAAGCTGGGATCAGGCAGAGCAGGTGGTGAAGGGCCTGTGCTGGTTGGGAGTGGACATGATGGATGGAGAGAGCATTAAAGGCACTTCTTGGCAGCCAGGGCAGGCTGGCTTTGCTCTCACAGAGCTCTGCTTCTCATGTGACATCCTCAGAGACCTGGGGCAGCTAACTGAGAGGCTCTGCAGGCCCTGGAGGCAAACTCTTTCTGGGCTTTCCACAATCCACAGGGCTGGAGCTGGGCTGACCCTGGGGTGTTTGAAATTCACCCTGCCGTGTTTGTAGCGTGTCCTTAAGCGTGCAAAGGGTTAAAAATACGTGGCCCTGGATTGCCCATGTTGTAGTTCCCAGCATGTAAGGTGGAAAGGAGGTTTCTCTTTCTGTTGGGGAGACTAAGGCCGTCCACAGGCAGGCTTGGAAGGAGTGGAATGCAGGTCATAGCATCAAAAAAAGTTTGGTTTAGAAAGAACCTTTAAACCTCTTCCCATTCCACCCCCTGCCATGGGCAGACACATTTTCCACTATCCCAGGCTGCTCCAAGCCCCATCCAGCCTGGCCTTGGGCACTTCCAGGGATCCAGGGGCAGCCACAGCTGCTCTGGGCACCCTGTGCCAGTATTGTCACAGAGAGAATTTCTGATTAAGCCCATGTTGATGAAACAGAGCCAATTTCTTGTAGACAAAGAGCATTGTTTTGTTACAGATATTCACACTGTGGGAAGATTAGCCCATGATTTAGCAATGAGAGGAAGAGCAGACATGCACATCCTCTGAGGTACAATCACTCATTTGTCTGTCAGGTTCAGTTATTTTGAATAGTCAGGGTTTTGCCCCTTTTCTCTGAGTATATAAACAATTCCGAGTTATCTTCTGAATGCTTTTGGATAAGTTCCCAGGAGAACTTAAATCTCGTAACACGCCTGTAGGCAGCTGTCTTCTCCAGTCCTGGTTTGTGGTTAGCCCTCCTGTGACCAGTGGAATATCTGGTTATGTGTACATGAGGAGCACTGGAGCAGCCCCACGTGTCTAAGCCAGGCTGTTTGGGTGCTTTCCTTCTCTTGCTTTCTCACAGCTTCATCTAAAAATCACACACTTCTGCAAGTCTTACAAACAGCCATCATTCTTTGGAAGGAAAATGGAACAAAGCAATGTGCAAAAATTGCTGGCATGATTATCAGTCACATCACAAATGGGGCTTCTGTTGCCTCCCTAGATTTATTACCTAAACCTGCAGCAGACAAGTTAGCAGGCTCCTCTGGGAGAGGCATTGTTGTGTGGACAATGTGACTTTCCTGCATGGCATTCCTGTGGACATTCCTCCTCAGCTGCTTGGGCTCCCAAATCCCCTGGCCTGCCACGTGCTCTAGCTTGGAGGGTGGCACTGGTTTTGCCTGGATGGAGTGTGCAAGCCTGGTGGGTTCCCTGCAGAATTCCCGCCCTGGCAGGCAGGGATGTGCTTACAGCTGAGATTTCCAGCACTGGGAAGGAGCTGATGGATGGCTTGATTTGCTGTGAAAGACCATCCCACAAAGTCTCAGCAGAGTTTAGGCTGGAGCTGTGCAGATTGCATCCCTTGTGTGTAATTCCTCTTTTGCTGAGGGTGAGAGACAAGTTCTGCTTTCAGCAGGTACGAGTCAGGGGGAAAATGTTCTTCTGGAATTTCCATTGCAGGCAAAATATGAAAAAATGAACTCCTCTGTGATAATGAAAAAAGCCTTAGATATTCAGTGGGTGAAGCCTGGGTGTCCCAGTCTCACTCAGCCTGTGTCTGGAGCAGGACATTAGATGTTAGATGTCACTGATTTCTGTGACACCCCTTTGCTGCCTCTCAGCACATCTAAAAACCCCTCAGGGATAAGCACACATCTCCTTTTGTGCTCTTATTCCCCAGCAGGACTTGCAGCTCACAACATAAAATCATAGGCTCATTAAGGTTGGAAAAGAGCTCTGAGATCATGGAGTTCAGCCCTTAACCTGAATTAGCACTGAATTCAGCACTCAGCCATGTCCCCAGGTGCCACATGCCTGTTGAACACTTCCAGATGCCACCACTGCCCTGAGCAGCCTCTTCCAGTGCCTGACCATCTTTTCTGTGAAGAAAATTTTCACAATATCCAGGCTAAACCTCCCCTGCCACAACTTGAGGCCATGTCAAACATCTCTCATTTTGTTTTTTAGGGGAATTTGCCCTTTCAAAGCTATTCTAACTCCCCTCTCTGCCTTGAATCAGCATTTACCCTTGTCTTAGTAAAATAAAAAAACTATAACATGGCAAATTAATGCCAAAGCTGTATCACTCATGTTTGTAATCTTGTGTTCTGTTATTTAAAACCTCATTAGGTTTTGGTCTTTTGTTGCACTGCTGTGTGCACCCTTTCTTTCTTGAATCTGTTTGGTTTTATTTTTTGTATTTTCCAGTTAATTTTTTTTTGTATTTTCCATTTTTTTTTTTTTTTTGTATTTTCTAGTTAAATGTAATCTAAAAGTGTCTTCTCTGTCATGAGATTGAAAGGCGGTCAAATTACACATGATCTGCCCTTTCTGAATGCCTCAGTGATGGTTTTGCTGATTTCCCAGATCTTTGGTGTTGATCCTGCACCTGGATGGAGTCAGTTGCTGGAGCTGTGGAGCCTTTTGTCAGGTTACATGTATATAATATAATATAATATAATATAATATAATATAATATAATATAATATAATATAATATAATATAATATAATATAATATAATATAATATAATATTATATTATATTATATTATATTATATTATATTATATTATATTATATTATTAATAATACAATGCATTACATATTTATTATTCTCCATCCCATAGAAATGGAATTCTGTGTCTTTAGGGTTTTTTTCATGAGGTAAATGGATGGTATGTGCGTTCCAAGAAGCTGCTGAGGGCATCTGGGCTGGGGTGAGCTCCAGTGAGGGTCCTGCTCATGGATGACTGCAGATGGACAGTGAAGGAATGGGGTTGCACGGAGACACTGAATAAGCTGTGGTAGAAGCTGGAGGTGCTGTGGATAAAAAATGTCAAGGATTAGTGGATTTGTAATATATAGAGGTGTGGAGAAGTCAGAATTCTTTCCCAGAGGGGTTGGTGACCCTGTGCACCACCACCAGTGCACTGTGAGCAAACAGGATTGGGGAAATGGAAAAGGGAGTGATGGCTCAAAGAGCCATTCACGATGGGACAGACAAAACCAGGAGGTGTATCTTGGGGCAAAGAACAGAAATTCAGTGTCCCTCAGGGGATTTGTTTGGTCTGTGGACAAAACTGTTTAGTTTGTGTAGCAAGCTTGCTCACTGCTCATGTGCCTGGCAGAAAAGCTGCAGAAAGCTGCCTCTGGCTGCTGAGCCACCACCACAGGACGCCTGCTGTTGAGTGGTATTTCTCTCTCTGGAAAGGGAGAGTTTGTGTTTTAAGGTATTTTGTGTGTGGGCAGGGCGGAGTCACCCACACAGTTCAGGTAAGGGTGAGTTGGAGATAAGTGATGTGTTGGGTTATGCAGGAGTGAATCCATTGGGAGAGACCATCCTGGATCCTCAGGTTGGGGCATCCCCAGCTGCCCTGGGCACCTTGGGCCAGGGCCTGCCCACCCTCCCAGCCAGCAATTCCTAATTCCCAATGTGCCAAAATCTGTGCCTGCCCTCTGGCAGTGGGAGCCATTGCCTGGGTGCTGTCCCTGCCTGCCTTGTCCCCAGGGGCTGTGCAGCTCTCCTGGAGCCCCTGGAGGCCCTGGCAGGGGCTCTGAGGTGTCCCTGGAGCTTCTCTGGTGCAGCTGAACAGCCCCAGCTGTGCCAGGCTGGCTCCAGAGCAGAGGGGCTCCAGCCCTGGCAGCAGCTCCGTGGCCTCCTCTGGATTTGCACTTTCCTACAGTGTCACACTCTTCCCCCACCAAAATGATATATTACAATGAATTTTGTAGCTGCTTTGTGACTGAGGCACCAGGACTGTTTGCTGGAAAATTCCACTTGAAAAAATTTGTTCCTTTCCTTCCCAGTGCACCATTCCCGGGCCACACTTTTCCTAGAATTATTTCTCTAAGTGTTCTCATTAGCAAATCTGATCCTTAACCTCCCACTGATCCCAGCCTTATCCAATTAAACTGATGACCAATCCAAGAATGTTTAATCTAAAGTGAAGGGATTTGTAGTTAGTCAGTTTCTTAAGACCATGGCTTCTATCCATTTTCTTCTAATCTATATATTTTCATTAGCAGTAAAAGGGAAAAAAAATACACTTTGTAAAAAACTGTTTGTGTTTGAACTTCCATTTTTGCAACTGCACATATGTACTTTTATTTTACTGAAAAATTACTCTTGATGACATCACTGGTTCTGAAAATAAAAGCAATTGCTCCAGTGTTCCAAGTACAACTGGGTTGTATTTTCCCTCACAAGTGCTTCTGTCTGTTCACAGGATTGATTTTGTTGCTCCCTTCTAAGAGTTTGAATTTTTTGTGGGAAATCCTCATGCCAGTGATCTTAGAGGTATATTCCAACTTAAATGGTGAAGATTATGAGGCTTTAAAAATTTTTTTTGGTTTGAGGAAACAGCCTCAAGATGTACCAGGGGAGGTTTAGATTGAATATTAAGGAAAAATTTCTTCACTGAAAGGGTTATGCAGCCCTGGGTCATCCTGCAATGGTGAAGACCCCATCTCTAGAGGGATTTAAAAGCTGTGTGGATGTGGAATTTGGGGACATGGGCCAGTGGTGGCCTTGGCAGTGCTGGGGGGAACTTGATGATATTTTCCATCTTTAACCATTCTGTGATTCTGTTCTATGATTCTGCTATGCACTGGAGTGTAATAGCAATCAGGGGGCCTCAGCCTCAAGGTAAGTAATTTAACTTTCTCAGCCCCTTTGCAAGTAAATCACCTTTGGGGACCTAAAATGATCCTTCTGACCCACATCCCTGAAATGTTAAGGCCTCCAGCTCCTGTTTAAGCAATTTCTGTTTCAATATATGTGAAATTAATTGCCATGGTCTATCTGTGCCTCTGAGAACGTGGAGAGTGAGGGCCCCAAGTCATGTAGGTGTATTTGCTTTGAGATTTGTACAGTTTCCTCATCTCATTCCTAATCTGGAAAAAGCTCAGCTGCTGGTGACAAAGCAGGCCTTACTATCTGAAGGCAGTTTTCCATGGCAAGACAAAGAGAAACTTCAGAGAGGTGTTAATTTGTGCCTAACAATTCACCTGTCATGCAGTGAATGAGGGAGAGGGAAACAATCAAGCAATAATCAAGAATAATCTTTTCAATGCACAGTCCTGCTTCGTCGTGGGTAGCATCTTTCTTAGCAGGTGAATTATGCCCAGCTATGGCCAAATTCTGTGTCAATTCATCCTCACTTAGTGTCAAGATTCAAAAGATTAGATAATTATCAACACCAGCATTCTTTATACTGTTTATATTTCACGTGCAGCCCAGTAAAACCAAACAGAACCTGCAGCAATCCTGGAGGATCAGATAAAGGACATTGCATTGTTGCATTTCCCCAGATTTGAGCACTTGACATCAAACTGGGAGTCTTAGGGGAGAATTATGCACATCAGACATCATCAATGAGAGCAGCTTAGGAACTGGCACTCAGGCAGTTCTTTTGAGTCAGACTTTTGGATAAAATGTGACTCCCAGCAGATGTTTCCCAGTAGTTAGGGGTTTTTAAAACTTTACTTTTCTTATTTATTTATTAATTTTTAGGGTTTTATTTATTTATATAAATTTTACTTATTTACTTATTTATTTTAGTTTTTGTGCGTTTTTTTTTTTTAATTTGTGTTTACTAATTTCTCCCCCATGAATAACTTTTAATAGCATTTACTTATTTTATTTATATATGTATTTCTTTTCAGAACTGTAAACACAATGGCATCTCTGCTGGCACTGGGAGGAAGGTAGTCCAGGAAAATACCCCAAAATTTCTGCTCTGTGTGTTTCTTATAAGTCTGGCATCACCTGTGTATCAGAAACAGCATTGAAAAAAGAATGCTTGAAAAAGAGGGGTGATGTGAATGGTATTTATTTGATGTAAAGAAAAAAAAAATTAAAGCAAAAGCAAAAAACCCAAACCAAACCAAAAACCCCAAAACCCCCAAAACTCCCCAAAAAACCAAACAGCAAAAAAACCCAGTTTCAGTAATAAGATAAATTAGTCCTGTTAACAAATACAGTGCTTTGAATGACAATGGGAAAAAGCATATATGCATGTTCTGACTGACTTACATGTCAAATTTCCAAATAGCTGTTATTTCCTGAGTGGTGATGGGAAGAATAAATTTGCTGTATAGTGTAAAATGTAGAGTTAATTCTGAATGATGTGCAAAATCTTTCTAAATTGCTGGGACATAGCCTTCATCTTTTGTTGTTTTTCGGTTCTGTGTGTATGATTTCTTTATGGTACTGCCAAAATGTCCCTGTTGCTCAGCAACAGCAGGCTGGAATAGCACCAGTCAGAGGAAATCTGCTGATTTACACTGGACATAAACTCTGTTCTCTTGCTCAAGTGCATATTTTGACAGAAGGGTGAAAGAATCCTCTGTTGGTTTGCCTCTCTGGGGCACTCGTGGTCCTGGGTGGGGAGATCTCAGTTCAGGCATTAAAATACCCTTTTGCACTACAGTTCATAAATCACAGAACCAAGGAATGGTTTGGGTTGTGCTGGACACCTGAATGTCACCAGCCCAGGCCCCTGCAATGGGCAGGGACATCTCCCACTGCACCAAGTGGCTCAGAGACCTGCCCAGCTGGACCTTGACTTTTTCCAGGGATGGGGCATCTACCGTATCTCTGGGCAGTGAGCCAGTGCCTCACCGCCCTACCCATGAAAAATTCCTTCTTTTTATCTGGTCAATATCAATCCTCTTTTACTTTAAAACCATCAACCCTCTTCCCATTGCAACGGGCGCTGATAAAAGTTTGTTCACCTTTTTATTAAAGACATCTTTAAGTACTGAGAGGCCACAAAAAGATCTCCCCAGCGCCTTCTCTTCTCCAGGTGAGCACCTCCAGCTCTCCCAGCCTGGCTCCAACGCAGAGGAGCTCCAAACCCCAGAGCATCTCCATGGCCCTCTGTGCCTGCTCCAGGAATATTTTAGAAAAAACCTGACCTCATCTAGCCCCATCTGGGGCCTGTCCAGCATCTCCCCTAGGAATAATGAATCCCTGCCTGGTCTGGAGGAGATTTCTGTAGCTCTGTTGACCCAGTGCTCTCCCTTGGGCTGATTGTGCCTCCTGTACAGAGCCAGGCTTTGCACTTGCGGGTTTAAGGAGGTTTGATGCCCAAGGAGTGCAAAATGCCAAAGGACTGAGAGAGCTGGGGCTGTTCATCCTGAAAAAGGCTCTGAGGAGGCCTTAGGGCTCCTTTGAGTGCCTGAACTGGCTCCAGGAGAGATGGAGGAGGATTTTGGCTGCATTGGGTGGCAGGACAGGGGGAATGGGTTTACACTGCCAGAGGTAGGGATGGATGGGATATTGGGAAGGAATTCCTAGCTTTGAGGTTGTGTGGCCCTGGCATCAATTTCCCAGAGCAGCTGTGGCTGCCCCTGGACCCCTGGAAGTGCTCAAGGCCAGGCTGGATGGGGCCTGAGCAACCTGAGATAGTGGAAGGTGTCCCTTCCCTTGGCATAGGGGGTGGAACAAGGACCCTTTAACCCAAACAATTTTGTGATTCTATGGTTCTGTGATAAGCACAAAGAGCAGAATTTAAAAGTTTCCTGTGTATCCCCCACACACTGATTTAAAAATTTTATTTTCCAGTGTCTTCTACACTACTTGTTTAAGAGGTAACCTATGTTTGGAAAAACTTAATGATAACAAAGAGAGAGGAACTTGTAGCAAACTCAAAAAAATATGAATGTTTGTTCTAGAAATTGACTCCACAGAACATTATGTAGATATTTATTAAGTAAATCATGGAAATGCTACATTTTACAAGTGAGTGTCAGTCATACAGAAATACTGTTGAACATCTGAAAACCTAAAACTTCACCAGAAGACACTGCCAACAGTTCATCACAAATATTTTACACTCAGGCCTTTGTGATGTTTGCAAAAATACATGGTTTGGTTTTTTCCCCCCCCTTCCTAAACTTAGAAATCATGTTAGATTTTATTTTATCTGCTACAAGGAAAACAGGTTGTGGTTTGCTTTTCCTGGTGTGATGTTAATGCTTATAGGCTCCTGTCAGCTGAAGGATCTGAGCACAAGGAATATTTTTGGTGAAGGTATGAGCTTCAACATGAGACAGAGCATGTCGGTGAGGCAGGCAGGGAGGCTGATTCCTGTTGGGGTGATCCACACTGCTGGGTGCAGGGACAGCTCCCCTCTTCCCTCCCTGCACACCCGGGGAGCCTGGGCACAGGTGGCACCTGGCTGGCGCCCTGCAGAGCTCTGCTCTGATCTCAAATGTGCCCTTCCCACCATGGGGCAGGGAGAAAGGCAGAGTAGCAGCTTCACAGGACCACAGAGTCACTGCAAAGGCCACCCCTGATCCTATCCCCAGGTGCCACCCCCACAAGGCCTTAAAACCCTCCCAGGATGGGGACACCACTGCTGCCCCAAACAGCCTCTTCCTAGGCTAGATATCTATCCATTTCTACAAAGATATTATCCCCAATAATCGAGTCCATTTTATCTCAATAATCCAATCCAATATTATCCCCTGTAATCCAATCCAATTTAAACCTCCCCTGGCACAGTTTGAGGCCATTCCCTCTCCTCCTGTCCCTGTTCCTTTGAAGCTGTCCCTGGCTGTCCCTTCCTGTCAGGGAGCTCTGCAGAGCCACAAGGTCCCCACGAGCCTCCTGAGCTTCAGCAGCAGGCTGGGACAGTGCCACATTTTGCTGTTTGATATTCCTGGGCTGAGTGGGACTGTGTAGGGAGAGGAGTTCAGAAGATCAGCTCAAATTAGTTCTATTTGTGCACTGACTGAACAAAGCCCTTTTATTGCATAGGAAAGGGACAGCAATG
Source organism: Ammospiza caudacuta (assembly GCF_027887145.1). Lineage (NCBI taxonomy): Eukaryota > Metazoa > Chordata > Aves > Passeriformes > Passerellidae > Ammospiza > Ammospiza caudacuta. The sequence goes on along the minus strand of NC_080632.1, from coordinate 85,047,774 downwards.
ACTTTCTTGCTGCCCCCTCCTTTGCTAACCCATCACCAAGTTCAAGTATTAGAAGAAATCATGACATTAACACAAAAATCACAGAAATCATGTCTATTTAATGTTTGTTGATTGCTAATAAGCATCGCCCTCCATGGGGTTTAAGAGGTCCTCCAGGTAGAATTCTTCACAGCCTATTTTCTACTTGGCAAGGAGTGCTCTTTATTCCATTTCTCTGCTACAGTGAAACTCTCTAGGATGCCTCCTATTGCTGTCATAAGATGTTTAGCCATTAATTTGAAGTCCCCTCATATGCTGAAAGATGCTCTTTATTTCTTTCGTCTGATTTCGGCGTCTTCAATTTCACAGAGAGATTTTTCTTTTCAGCTTCTAAGTAATTTTCCCATTGCTTATAATTCAAGTGTCTTTTCAGACGTGTGTGCTTTACAATCATAACAGGTTGATATTGGGAAATGGTTCCTCCAGCACAGCCCAGTCCTACCTAATAGAGATCTCCTGAATAGAACAAACAGATGTGGTGGGAAAAGTCTCTCCATGCAGAAGTGGTGTTGGACGTTTTAGCACACAAATCACAGTCTGTTGGGCAAACCCCTCGTGCTTTTGCCTTAAAATGAGCTGAGTTTCTCTCACCTTGGGTGTCTATGCCTCACAGCAGGACTTCTCATGTTTCTTCATCATCAGGTAATAAGCTCTGTTGGCTTCTGGGTAGGTGACTTTGGAGAGTGGCAGCCTGCAGATCCCAGAGTGGTTCGTGGTCATTAGCAGGAAGGTCAGGGCAGACAAGCAAAAGGGCCAGGTTCCAGATGGCACCCCAAACTGCAAAGAAAAACAACAAACCACCCATTTACTGCGTGTCTTTCTTTTATTAGACTAACACCCACAGCCAGCCACCTCGGAGCAAGGTTTCTGGAGGAAGTCTAGACTCGGTTTTGCTTTGAGTCTTTCCTTAGGGGGGCTGGGTTTCCTTACGATGTCTTGACATTGTGCATCAGCCTGAAACATCTGCCAGCTCTGGTGAAAGGGCTACCTCATCTGCCATGGGGTAAGTTTCTTGGGTGCACATGATGTAGGAGAGGGTGACAAAGAGACAGGAGAGCAGATACCAGAAACATTCAGCTCTTCCCTGGGCTGTGGTACTGACTGACTTTTGGCAAATGCAAAAAGAAGTTAACCCAAATTTAATGTCTCTTTAACATGTGCAGGGCCCTTTTCCCAATTGCTTCAGGCATGAAGTACGTATCTGAAAGAAGGGAGATATTCTAGCAGCCTGGCAGTGCCTAAAGCAGGTCAGGAGAGCTGGAGAGGCACTTTGGGGAAGGACCTAGACAGGATAAGGGGGAATGGCTTTCCTCTGACAGAGGGCAGGGTTAGATTGGGTATGGGGAAGAAATTCTTCCCTGTGAGGGTGGGCAGGCCCTGGCACAGGGTGCCCAGAGAAGCTGTGGCTGCCCCATTCCTGGAAAGGTTCAAGGGTAGATGGGGCTTGGAGCGCCCTGGGACAGTGGAAGGTGTCCCTGCCCATGGCAGGGGGTGGAACTTGATGAGTTTTAAGGTGCCTTCCAACCCAAACCATTCCATGATTCTGTGATCTCACAAGTGTCTGGAGCTGAGCTATGGAAGTTCATGCAAACTCCAAGGATGGAAAGTGGCAAGGGATAATTCCAAATCACCTGTTCCAGTGGGAATCACACCAACCCCCTAGGCAGACAGTAACCCCTGTCCCAGACCATTTCTGCCTTTGGCTGAGTTTTTCTCCACATCTTGGTGTTTTGTCTGACAGGCCAGGGAAATCAGCCCTTAGCTGACACACTACTTACCACAGACAACACGTGGGTCACTGCTGCTCCCAGGTAGGCACTGAAGAGTGCTGTGGAGAGGAAAGGCAGTTCCTGGTGAGTTCAGCTGCTCATGGGGTACAACAGCAATGACAAACATCTCTCCTTCTGCCTTGGGGAGCTCAACCAATTATTATGACCCTGTCTGGGCACAACCCTGCTAAACCCCTCCCTGTGTCCCCTCCAACCTGGAGCTTATGGCAGGGGCAAAACAAACAAACAAATAAACAAACAAAACTGGACTGATGAAAAATGTGCAGTGGTATAATGGGCTTTTGAAAAATGCACTGACGTGGAAAGTATGTAGCTTGATGGATGGGGTTAAATAGGAAAATAACCCTTCTACTCTCATCTGTCCTGCCTCCAGGGCTTGAAGGTGGGTCAATGACATTCAGAGCTAAATCTCTCTTATATGAGCACTGAATGAGCAATAGTTTCACTCCCAGCTCCCTCTGATATTGAAATTTCATATGGAATTGCCTTATAAATAATTCTTCAACCCTGCTGTGTTGCCCAGCTCATGCCTTTGATCCATTTCAAGAGAATGGGGAGTGTGTACTGTCTAACTAGAGCAGAGCCCCACTCTTCTCAAAGATTAGGCATGTCCCTCTTCAAAGAAGGAATTTGAGCCGGTATCTGTGGCTGGAAAAAAGCCCCCACCCATGATTCATCCAGCAACGAGCGGGCAAACACAACTAATGACTCAAAATAAAGCTGATTTGATTTCAAAGACCTCAGTTAACACGTGCCCACCGACCACAGCTCTTTCTTTAAACACAGCTCTTGGCCAAAAATGAAAGCACAGAGTGCGTGAAAGCCGTGGCTCCAACACCCAACCCCACCACTCGTCAGCCTCACCTACATCCATCTGCCTGCCTGGGGTGCCCATCTGGCTCCAGCACACCTCTGCTGCAAAGAGAGGTCTCTTCTCACCCTGTCTCACTTCAAGGAGAGGTGAAAACCTGCTGGGTACCTACCACAGGCCATGGCCAGGAGGTGTGTCTGCCAGGTGAGAGCCAGGAACATGCCCCCGATGGCAGCGCACGACAGGGAGCTGTTGTAGCCCCACAGCCCCGAGTAGATTTGGCTGAACGGCGTTGCTAAGCTCAGCCCTGGAATATAAAGCCAGAGAAATGTGTCATTCCTTGGCCAGAGGGATGAAAGCAGTGGAGAAGTGGCATGAATCCAGATTTTCAAAGGTTCTGGCCAGCATTTGTGCATCGGGCTGTTTGTAGTCGTGTTGCTAGGGTCTAAAAGGGAATCGTGGCAGAATTTTCCTGGTGCTGCTGAGCTGGCTTTGGTGAGTTCATTTCAGCGGAACACACATGAGTGAATGAGCCTACATGTGAACCGACATGAATCCCTGAGGCCTGCCCGTTCAGGCTGATGGCTATGACTTTCATTGATCTGCCCCTAAACCCACCAGGATACACCCAAAAATTAAGCATTTTGTGATAAAAATTAATCTCAGCACAACAGACACTTTTTTGTTCTGAAGGTTTCCACCCTCATAAAACAAGGTAAGAGAATGGGGAAGTGAATCAAAAGAATTCTTAAAGCAGAAGTTTGAGTACATTTTGTTTCCAATTAGCCATTCTCCACTGGATGAAATACTTGTGACTTTAATTGCTCCAGTTATTGTAGTTCCTGTTTTACTCTGCATGCTTTTGTATAAATCTGTGGCACAAGCCAAACCATTACCTGCCAGCATCCCCACTGCTGAGCCGATCACTGTGTGGACACAAATGAGTGGAGAGGAGATAAATAAACCAATCAGGAAAATTCCCCCAGTCCAGGGGTTGTCACAACCATAAACCTGGCCCACGCCGACTGGGATGGATTGCAGGAGCTGTAGAAATTAACAAACCAGACAAGACAATTTGTTATCAGCTTTGTAACCTTTTTTTTTTTTTTTTTTTTTAACCTATTTTTCTTGGCCAGGCTCACGTTTGGCATTTGTTGGATGCAGTCCTTCTTTTTAATTGGAATATTTGGACAGGTCTCAGGAGACAGCAGGGCATTTCCACAGGGTTTCCCCTTCCATGAAAATGACTCATGGCTTGTTCCCTTGCCCTGAGCTCCTCTGCCAGGCTTTTGCTCTAAGATGAAAGGTAAAGATTTTGTGAAAGGGTTTTATCATCCTCTTTGCATGTGCTGATTTTTGCATATCCATAGGGACCACGAGAGTGAACTTAGGGGATGGTTGGGAATCCACTAGGAATATGAGCAAGAGTTGCTGGGCTCATGGGACAGCTTGGTCACAGCTTAGAGATGGTTTTGAGGCACTTTTTGTATACAGTCCCCATAAAACTATGTGCCATGGTAAATGTTCTTTGTGAAATGTCACTTGTGGGTTTCTGTTTAGTGTCAATTAACTTACTTTTCTTAATCACTCCCTGGGAACCCCTTAAAATAGTCAGCTGAGCCTTAGGAGAAAATAGTTACTCTGGTATCTGTATTGTTTATGGTGTAATCCAGGAGAATAAAATGTTCCTTGGGAAAGGTCCCACTTGAATATAAATTAAAAATGTGTGAATGTGTACCTGCACCCAAATTTTTAACCATTTCAACACAGTAATATCTGCTTGCTCATGTCTAATCAGAAAGATGCAATTTTATAAACAGACTGTATCTGAAAAATTAAAATTACCCAGTGAGTTAAATGGAATTCTCAGCACAACCTTAGCTATGAGGAGATGATCAGTATATGCATAGAAATAGAAATGGGTAATTAGATTCAGGAGGGTATTTGAAGATTATAATCTATACAATTGGATCCAACTGCATGTGAAAAGATTCTCCTTTTCAAGCTATCAAAAAATATACATTCCTAGAGTAAACCCTTATATTTTGGATAATAGTTCTCTTATAAATCAGATTTTGTACTGCCCGGCCATAATGCAATAACAAAAGGGATGGACCCATTTGAGCCAGTGCAGAGGAGGCCACGGAGCTGCTGCCAGGGCTGGAGCCCCTCTGCTCTGGAGCCAGCCTGGCCCAGCTGGGGCTGTTCAGCTGCACCAGAGAAGCTCCAGGGACACCTCAGAGCCCCTGCCAGGGCCTCCAGGGGCTCCAGGAGAGCTGCACAGCCCCTGGGGACAAGGCAGGCAGGGACAGCACCCAGGCAATGGCTCCCACTGCCAGAGGGCAGGCACAGATTTTGGCACATTGGGAATTAGGAATTGCTGGCTGGGAGGGTGGGCAGGCCCTGGCCCAGGGTGCCCAGAGCAGCTGTGGCTGCCCCTGGATCCCTGGCAGTGCCCCAGGCCAGGCTGGATGGGGCTGGGAGCAGCCTGGGACGGTGGAAGGTGTCCCTGCACATGGCAGGGGTGGACTGGATGAGGTTTAAGGTCCCAGCCAACCCAATCCATAGGAATCTATAAAGGAAGACAATACATTTTTGTAGTGTTTTTAACTGTAAATGAAGGGGACTGTGACCCTTAAGACACCCTACCATTGTGATTTCAGCATCGGCCCAGGTGATGTTCGGTGTTGCCATTGCAGGACGAATCACAGTCGTGGGGAAGAAGAGGTTGTGTGGTCCTGAAGCAGCCAGGTAGAGGGTCAGGGCCAAGTTGAAAGGCAAGGTGAGAACAGGCAGGTCCCACTTAGAGAAAACTGCACTTAAAGCACTGGTGAAAATAGGGCTAGAAGAAGAGCAAAATGAAACTTGTCAGACGGGCAAAAATCACACCAGAACCACATCCAAATATACACCCATCTGCAGCAAATTTGGTCTATTTAAACAAACAAAAAAACCAAACCAAACCAAAACAACCTTCTCCTCCTTCTATCTGTTTAATTTCCTCAATCTTTCTGATCAGATCAGAGACAGAAAGGGTCACTCCATAAATTTGCTACCCCTCCAAAGGCAATTATCAATGTACAGATTCCTGTCGTGTTATGTATGGTGAATCTGGTAAAGAATCTGGTGAAGAAGACAGGATCCAGTGCTTTAATGGAGTTATTCCCCAGCTCAATCTCAGTGCTTACCTTTTCTTTTTAGCACCTGAGCTGGACTGAGACTGTGATGCCCATGCTGGGTCTGAGTGAACTGTGAATGAAGCTGTGTGCCCTTGCTCAAGCTTGTGGATCAGCAGTAAAAGCTGACATCAAAGTGACTGTAACACCACATGAAATTCAGGCAGACAAATTACATGTGTGGTTTTAGCAATCTGCAGCTAGACATTTTGGGGTCAAAGACCAGGTTTCAAAATTTTTTGCTGGCCAAATACCTAGTGGATTATGGTGTCATATATGCGAGTAAAATATTACTAGTTGTTTGTTTTGATTAGTGTCAACCATCATGTCTTGGGACCACTGAACAGCTTCTGTGCTTGGAGAAGTAAATTTTCATGACATTTTTATATGGTGACTTAAATAGATGAAACACTTGTGGTTGATGATGGTAGGAAATAGTGAAAATAATGTTCCTCTTGAAACAGAAATGAATTGAAGCATCACAGCAATATGACTCACGTTCAGAACATTGAATTACACATGATCAGCCACTGATTTTTGTTTTCCACACCGGGATTATTTGTGATTATGTGGGTATTTTTATTTGTTTCTGGATTACATCTGAGTTTAAAAGTGTAAATAACAGCACAGATTTAACAGTACATATGTGTTAGTTTTGTTGCCTTTCCACTGCTGTCTGCACAGAAATGCAGCAGCTCAGACTCATGAGTGGGGACTCTAGGGATGGAAGGAGAAGCAGAGGAGCCATCTATCTTACCAGGTCATGGACACCAGTGCCACAGGCAGGAGGAGCCACCAGTTGTAGTCTCCATCAGCGGAGAAGACAGCCATCAGCAATCCCACCAGGACCCCGTTGTATCCATACAGGCCTGCTGCTATGGCTGATCTGTGGGGAGGGAACAGCTGTCCTGAAGCCCTCTCCCCTGAGGATGCTTTGCTGACACCAGCCCTCCCTCCCCACCCAGCTGGGGCTCTGTTTGGGGATGACCTGCTGGAACTCATCCACCGAAATTCGATTTTTCACACCTCGGTCAGCACCTACCCCCGTCCCCTTCTGCAGGTTTGTCCAGTGTCCCCCTGTGCCAGGTGCAGCTGCTGGGAGATCTCTCTGGCCCTAACAGACCAGATACATGCCCAGTCAAGGCTGGGCCACACAATCACAGAAGGTTTGGGTTGGAAAGAACCTTAGAGACCACCTCGTTCCAATCCTATGCCATGGGCAAGGACACCTCCCACTAAATTTAGGCTCCTCATCCACACCAAACATCTAACACATAAATCAGCACTGAAGTGGCCACCTGAGGGGGAAAAGCATGGACTTACCTGTCCTGACCCAGAATGAGTGCAGTTAAAGTTGAGACAAGTGTTCCCACACATCCTGTGAGTGTCCACCACGGGTTCTGCAGCAGGAGCCCGGCCAGGATGACCAGCCCAGTGAGGGGGTTGTTAACAAACATCACCTGGGATATCCCACGCAGCACCCAGTCAAGGAGCTGGATCACAAGGGGCTTGTCTGGAAAAGATTAAATCCAGCCATAAAGCAAGCCCCCTAAAGTCTGCAGTTGGTACTGATTTGGGGTGTATTTTTGAAACTCAGGAAAAGTTTTGGCAGGGGGACTTGGCACGACGGCTGAAGAAATGAATCAACAAGACTGTAAAACCTGACAGGGATTTATTATGGTCCACAGTGAAGGCTTACAGCTGGAAAACTGAGATGAACAGTGAGGTTGCCAGAACCCTGTGTTATAAAGTACCCTGGACCAGATTCATATGAACCAGCTAATTTATGATGTCTGTGGCTCAGATGGCAAATTGTGTGTGTATCCCACTGCTGATTTATTAGAGGGACCAAACACACCTACCCATGTGTAATTTAACTTCACAGTGGCATTAGGCTTGACAGAAACTGCTCAGCTGAAAGGACAGGGAGTGTTAAGAAGAATGGCAGAGTACAGAATAACCATCCAGGGCTATGTTCTGTGGGACTAAATTCACTTTGTACATGGCATGCTGGGAGGTAAATGTCATCTCAGACATCCCCAAGATTTAAGCACTGTGTGGATCTCTGCACAAAGCTGATTTTTTCCCCCTACAAAACGGACATAAATCAGTGTAGAAGGAGTTTCTATACTACTCTAAGTTGAATCACATCACTAAGAAGTTAGTTATTACTCCTTTGATGTACTTTTTTTTTTTGGAATCCGCTGTCATTAGTCACAATGAAGTAGGTTTACCTTTCAGCCAGGTTCCAAAATCCTTCATGTCTCCAGTGAGGTAACCCACAGCTCTGCAGAAACTCTTCCCACCCGTGCTCAGTGGATTCTGCTTCATTGGCATTCTTTCCCCCTTGCTTTCTATCTTGACATCAACACAGTTTTCCATGTTGACGTTCTGAACCTTTGGTAAAATTCAAGGGAAAAGAAAAAAAAGAGGGTTCATTACAATGTCTCTTTCTGATCCCTGTTTATTCTCTTTGCCACATTACTGCTCACCACATGTTACTTTGGAACCAGAAGGAGGAAAATCCTTGCTCTGAGCACCTGATTCTTTTGTTTCCATGACCACATTCCCTCTTCGCATTCCCTGTCCTCCCAGACTTCCACACAGTTATAAGAATATTTCTCATTTATTAAGCTTCTCTGCTGCTTAACCCATACTTCCAGTTTGAATTTTTCCATCAGCCATCAATAATAGGCACCTAAATTCAGTTTTATAATTACCTATTGGGATCAGTTCACCCTTCTCGTGAGCACAGGTTTAGCCTGGGGTTGTCCATGGTGCCTTATTCCATAACTCACATGCATTCATACATTCCTTTTTCTCATTTGAACTGCACTTTAACCTGACCAAACTTAAGAAGTAGCCAGCATTGATTCAAGAGTTTCATGCCAGAATTCACCGTTCTTGCTTTCCACTCTGCCTTAGTCATGTTGCTTTTTTCTCTGCTGAGACAATTTTGGGGACTGCATGTTGGAAGCTGTAGTAAGAAACCCTTGAAGATAAATGAAAATACACTTATTAAATTTACCAGGTGCTATAAAAAGTTTAAATAAGATAGGGGGCTGTTATAGGCCCAGGAAAGGTGTTTAGGCCTAAATAAGGTGTTTGGGATGCAGGACTGGGAAATGGGGTCCCCTCTGGGACACACACCCTTTGCATAAGGGGTTGCTGGAATAACCTTTGGCACCTCATACAGCCTAGACAGCATTGTTCAGGCACATGGATCAGAGCCTTACACCTAACAGTAAAAATCAGTGCCTATAGCCAGTTTATTGTTTGTCTAAGAGTCACCATATAAATAAAAAGCCCTGTTTCTGGAGCATACTCTGTTTCCTGAACTAATTCCTGGTGATTATCAAGCAAACACCAGTCAAAGTGTGTTGTTGTGTGAATACAGAACCACTGATGCTTCAGGTCTCGCTGGTGAGTGCCAGCTTGTGCAAGAAGTAATGAATTTATATTGGGAGCTGATAGTCTAAATAGGATGATACAGACACATAGGTCTTGTGTTAGTTCCTGGTAAACAGTGGGGGGAGAGAACCCATAGCTCAGAAATACAGGTGCTGAGTACTAAAGGTGCTTCACCCCTGGGCATTGCACTTCCAGACCCTTCCAGTGTGGTGAAGCATCTCTGAGTCTGTGTAGGGGAAAGCCTGGTGAATGCACCATTGGTTAATCCTGGCTATTTTCTTGTTCTTGTGGTTACTGGAGGGATGGTGGTGACATTTCAGGAAGCAGTAAATACTTGCACAAATAAAACATGGACATTTTCTGCCTTCTGGAAGAGCTCAGCTAATAAAAGGACAGGTTCTATATGAGATGCTGATTACAGGACCAGTAAATACAGAAGAGTATTGAGTTTGGCTTTGTGTAGGACATGAAGGTAAGGACCTGGAATAAAAAGGCTAAGGAAGAAAAGAAGAGGAGGAAAGAGTGGTGCTAGGGATGGTGTCTTGATAAAGGAAGGCTTTTTTTGGTGTCTATTATAACTTATTATGTTAATTCATTAACCTTCACTTTTTTCATACTTTATTCTGGAATAAGTGAACAGAATGTACTTTCAGTTAAATCAAAATTTCCAGCCAAGATAAACGCTCTCCATTTGGTGAAAGTGCATTTACATTTTCCTTTCAAAGGATCTCCCTCTTTATGCAGGTTGGGCTTTCCCTGTTGCCAGCCTGTAAAATGAGTTGCTGCTGCAGTGCAGAGCAGTGCTGTGAGACCCTGGGTGTTCCCCTGCACGCTGGGTGAGGAGCTCTTTGCACTCAGGGGTCTGCAGGGTGGGATGGAATGTGCATGTGAAGTGTTGCAGTCACTGTCCACTCCCCTTGTACAGTGGAGATAAAAAAATGGAAGAGGCTGAGGGCCTGAATTCAGCAAAAAATGGATGTATTGCTTTGCCATATGAAGGCAAGAGTGAGCTGGCAGCGCTCCTCTGCCCTTTCCAGGGGCAGAAATGAAGCCAGCTCGCTGCAGCTGGCACGGCAAGCAGACCAGGTGACCTGGTGAGTCACTGGCACTAAGCTGCCTCCAGCTTCACACCCAGCGCCTGCCCAGCGCGTTCCGGAGCATTCCGAGCCACAGAGGCTGCAGGGTGATCCTGGTTACCCTCTGTCCTGCAGGGCTGCCCACCTCCTGTTCATTATGTCAGAATGAATCACAGAGTACTTTGTGCTGGAAGGGACCCTTAAAGCTCACCTATTCCACGCCCTCAGGCACTCCCATTTGGGCTGGGCATGAGTGTCTCTAGAGGGACCACAGGAATTTCATTGTCCAGTCGAGCTTGTGGTGAGTAACAGGACAAGGGGCAGTGGCTGCAAACTGAGAGAGGGCAGGGTGAGATTAAACATCAGGAAGAAATTGTTTCATGAGAACATTGCCCAGAGAAGCTGTGGCTGCCCCTGGATCCCTGGAGGTGTTCAAGGCCAGGATAGACAGGTCTTGGAGCAAACTGGGATAGTAGAAAATGTCCCTGCCCATGGCAAGGGGTGGGAGTGGATGAGCTATAAAACCCCTTCCAACCCAAACCATTCTGTGATTTTTTTATTCTTAGGGAGAATGAAACCATTATTGAACAGCCTTCTCACCTGCAAAACAGCCAAGTGGGAAGTGGGTGTAGGCCAAGAAAACCTTTGGTTTGGGATGGGGCCCTCATGACACAGTGAAGACCCAGATCCAACCCCACTGGTTTCCCTGAATCCCATCCCAGGCACTGTGTGGGGGCTGCATCCTGTCTGAGGGGTTTTGGTGTCACCACAGCCCTGAGGCTTGTGAAACACAAAGTATGAAGGACTTGCACTACTTCAACTGAGTTGTCCAATAAGAGCATAAAGAGGTAGTGAAACATTTGGAAACTGACACCAGCATAAACTTTTTTAGGCATTTTTAGTGATTTTACAAAGCAGTACCTATATATATGCATAGATTAATGATTTGTTAACATTATGTTGCTTCAGGGAGTAGGTGATAGCAGGAATTTAGGAAAGGAGAGAATACAGAAGGTGTCTTATCTCAGAATTGTGGATATGCTCAGAGAATTTAACACAATGATGTCTGAATAATATTGCAGACTGAAGTGTACACGTTCTGATGGGATTTCATGTGTGCTGGTCTGCAGCAGGTCTTTTGAAGACCTGCAGCTGAAGTTATGTAAACACAAGGTTTTCACTGAAAACATTATTTTTCCTTAGTGCACAAAGCAAGGAAATGGAAATAATTGCAAAAGGAGTGTTCTGCTGCAACAGACTGCTTGGCTTCTGCAGGGGGGTAGGTTTGGTAATTTTTGTATTTTTGATTTCTATTAGTCCAAGGAAAAAAGAAAAAAATTAAAGACTAAGTTCTGTTCTCAGACAGACAGCTTGGAGCACACTGCCTCGTCTCACATAAACTCTCGAGAGGTGCTCCAGCCCTGCAGTGCAAACTCCCAGTACTGGTGTGTAACTGGTGAGATACAGGAGCAGCAGCAGAACCCAGGCAGAGCCAGGCTGAACACACTTTTGATCTCAGTGCTGTAAGTGCCAGTGGTTTGTAGTGTGCTGTAAGTGCAGAGAAACTACTGAAAAACCATTTTCATGGGAAGTGAGAGCTTCCCATGAAACAAAGCAGAAAACACAGAAGATGTTTCTCTTTTATGAAGGTGAAATCATCACAGGGCCGAGATGTTTATCTACCGTGTTTTTCTAATCATCCTTTCAGAGTTAATAAATGTCCTGTAGCAAAGTGCTGACGTTATGCAACCCCGTGTCTCCCTAAATCAATTTTCCTTCCACTGGTGTGCACTTCCTCCCTGCCAAGCCATACCCACGGCATCCCAGTCATGCCTTCTAGAGCTGTGGCTGCCCTCCTGCAGCACCTGGCCCTGCAAACACTCCTTTATCCACCTGCTGAGGAGGAGACAAGCCTGGCCACAGGTTGGTTTTGTGCTGTGCATGGTAAGAGCAGAGTTGTGCTTGCAGCTGGGAGAGGGACAGAGCTTTTAGTTTGGCTGATTAATATTCCAGGTGATGGGTGTTTCCAAGCTAGGACACGGGGCTTTTACCTGTGGAAATGCAGCAAAGCTATCTAGTGCTTTGTCTTCTTTCTGGAATTTTCCTCTCTCCCTGCCAAAATCCAGGTTTCTCTGAGGGTTTAATTTATGGTGAGGCATTTGTTTGTGCAAGGACCTGCTACCTCACAATCGCGGCCATTGTATCTTGCATTCTCCGAATTGTTGCTGTGAAGTCTGCGGGCAGCCCAGCTCTGTGAGCAGCCTGTTTTTAGAGGAATTCCTGCATCCAAGCACAATAGGAGGAAAGGGCCAGACTCTCAGCAGCTCTAATTCCAGCACACCCCTTGTGATGTTACCAGGGGTGTAGTAAAGCTGGATTAATATTGTGTTAGGCATAGGAACACACGCAAGCACAAGCACAGTCCTTGAAACAGGTTATAATGCACTTGACCCTCACTGGAAGAAAACAGCTCAGGTTCTCCCACAGAAGATATATTTCAAAGTATTAGATCAAAAGAAAACTTACACCTCAGATTCAAATATTCATTAAGCTCACACGCAATTCAGTTTTCAGAGACCTGTCTCTTAGGGATAGAGAAATACAGAGACACTATCTCATCAGCTGTGTATTATTACTATCTGGGCATTTTCATTTGGCAGAATGTAAAGGCAGTAAAAAGAAATGTTAAGGAGTTCTGGTTATTTCTTTTAAAAATTTATTTCTTTTCTCTATTTCCTCCAAGGCTCGGCCACCTGGGCTATGCAGTACTAATAAATCCTCACCCTGCTAGAGACTCCTTGATAACTCATATTCTTGTGCTCCTCCTGAGCCTCAGCTGCTCTCCTTCAGCAGGGCTGCTCAAGTGCTGCTTGCCAGGTGTTTTGAGGAGAGGAAAGACCCAGGTAAGTCAATAACAGGGTGCATTAAAAGGAAAGAACAGAGTGCTCTTACCTCTCAGACGAGCTTGGGAGGAGCTGTAGGTTTGCTGGTTAGGCCAGAAGGAAAGTAGGGAAAAAGAAAATGTCCCACCAGCTTATATAGGCTAGCATGGCTCCTGTTCTGATATTACTGATTTGTTTCTCCTCCCACTTAGTGAGCTCCAAGTGAATGTTAAGAAAGTTCCCCTTTGAATTCTCCACCTTTCCTCTTGCTCTGTCCTGGGTCTCTTGCCAACAATCTATCCAAATGTTGTCTTTCCTGCTGGATTTTTTTAAAAGTTTTTTCTCAGTTTTTAAAATTATTTTATTTTTACTTTTTCCTTCTTTTAAAATTAATTCTCCTTTAACTTTGTCCTTTCTCCTTCTCTACCACTTAAAATAACAGAAGGTTTTAAAATGGACTCTCAGTATACCTGAGCTTGACCTCAAGTTCATCCTCAGCATTATCTTCCTAATCCAATACAACTTAGCATCCTTCCCTACCAAAATTCTGACCTGAGAAGGTGCAACACAGCATTTTGTGTTCAGCAGCCCATCAAGTTTTCCTGTTTCTGGGTACCTTTCAGAAGCGCTGTTCTGTTAATGAAATGCAATGGAAGACCTGGTGACTTTCCAATGTTTAATAGCTTTTATATATTATTTGAGAAATTCAAGGGGTATTTTTCTTTCTCTTTTTATTTCTTTTTATTTCTTTTTCTTTCTTTCTTTTTTCTTTCTTTTTCTTTCTTTTCCTTTTTTTTTTTTTTTTAACCTATCCTCCCCATCTCACTGGAGGAATCTGAAATATCAGAAGTGTGGCATATTTGAGAGGTTTATAAGGCTGTGAAAGTGCTGCAAATGACAGAGAAGGCGCTGGAGAGGGAAGTCTTGAATAGCAATGCAGGAGAAAGGACAGAGAAGAACTTAAGGATGAACTTAATGGTGAACTTAAGGGACTTTATAGGCTAATTTAATCCATAGTAGAATTCACTTCAGGACTCTTTCACAGTGATGGCTGAGAGAAGCAGCCTCGAAAATTGATCTGGGTGCTGGAGAGAATGGTTTATTGTTAAACCAGAACCCATCTAGCTGTATGACTTTGCTTCCCCCAGCCCTGTGGCAGCAGCCTCAGCATGCACATGAGCTGGAGGGATGTTTTTCTCCCTGCACTCATTCCCAGGGCTCATCTCTTTTGATGGAGATGTTTTTCACAGCAGACTGGATTTTTTTCCTCCCCTCAGAGGAGGGCATCTGATCTAAGCTGTCAGCTTAGCATTGCTGCAAGAGCTGGTTCTCCTCTGATCAAACAGGCAGCAGCCCTTGTGGGTGAGCCAGACACTGCCATCCTACACCTTTGCACCCAGCAGAACGTGTAATTTTGCAGGGGACTCTCCCTCACTCTGGTGTAGTTAACATATTTTCCCTTTACCATTAATTTCTCCTCGGGCTGCCTTTGCTTTCTCACTGGTAAAATGAATCCTTGCATGTCCAAAGAAGGGAAATTCATTGAATGATTTGGATGGGAGAGCCTCACAGGGAGTCTGTTCAGACTGAGTTTTGATCTTCACTCCTCTCATATTTCAGGAATGCCCAGACCTGGCTTCAAATTATTTCAAGCAACATCTCCTCAGCTCTCCCTCAAAGGGGTGCAGCACATGGGGCAGGCAGGGCTCACTCCTGGGCTGGGCTGTAGGGTATTTATTACCTCCAGGGAATCACAGTTTCACAGGATATTCTGAGTTGGAAGGGACCCACAAGAATCATTGAGTCAGCTCTAAAGTAAATGGCCCATACAGGGAATAAACTGACAGCCTTGTCCATGTCAGCACCATGCTCTGAACAACGGAGCCAATTCCGGGTGAGGGAATGGGAAATGAGGAATTCCAGGCGTGTTATTAGGAATGGGAGTGGGAAACGAGAGGATGTTACTGGGAATGGGAGTGGGGAACACGGGAATCTGAGGGAGTTACTGGGAATGGAGAAGGAGAAATGAGGATTTAACTGGGAATGGGAATGGGAAACGGACACGTGGAATTCTGGGTGAGTTCCTGGGAATGGAATTCTGGGTGAGTTCCTGGGAATGGGAAATGAGGATTTGGGTTGGTTATAGAATCCCAGAATGTTTTGAGTTGGAAGAGACTTTAGAGCCCACCTCATTCCACCCCCTGCCTTGAGCAGGGACACCTTCCACTACCCCAGGTTGCTCCAAGCCCTGCCCAGCCCAGCCTGGAACACTTCCAGGGATGGGGCAGCCGCAGGCAGGGGCTGTGCCAGGGCCTCCCCACCCTCACAGGGAACAACCTCTTCCTCACATCTGATCTCGACTGCCCTCTGTCTGCATGAAGCCACTGCCACCTGCACTGTCACCACCTGTGCAAGGGGGCCCGGTTCAGGACTGCTCTGTCTGATTCTGGTGCCTTAATGAGCTGCTTGGCAGGTTGGAGCGACACACAAAGGAGGCAGTGGCTGTCGGGTCAGTGATGGATATCTTGGAGTGGAGCATTGTTTGGATTATCAGAGCTGGTTAATCAGTAACAGGATCACAGTCTGCTGGTGGCAGTGAGGTCCCTGGCAGAGCCTGCTCTGGGATGGAGAGCAGGGAAAGCCTCCAGTGCCATGTGACAATCTCTGGATCCCAGGTGCAGCCAGCTGCTGGAAAGGTGGATGCAGGAATGCCTCCCTGCAGCTGTGTGCCCTAGGTAAAGCCTCCTGGTTGCCCGAGGACTGAGATTCCCCCTGTATAGGATTGGTGTAGACAGGTGGGAATGATAGAAAACCTCCCAGTGCCAGTTCTGGTGCCCAGCACTAACCTCCAGTGCTGTAAGTGATTTAGGTATCCTTTGGGGTTCTTGGTGGGAAAACTGAACTTGCAATGTCCATTCCTAGGGAAAAGGATTGAGACGTGCCACGTGTTTGTCACGTAGCTGTCACTTATCAGTTATCACTTATCCACCTGCCTGGGAGTGGGCCACCAGCTCTGAGAGACCAGATAAATGTGTGCAAATTGATCATGCAGGTGACACAGGGCACTAGAGAGTTTCCTCTTGATCTTAGGCACGTGTGAAGACCACTTGGTGCTGAGGACAAGGCAGCTGGTGTTGGTGTCTGGGAAGGTGTCTCTGAGGAGATCCCTTGGACCAAGCCCAGTGCTGGATGTGGTCAGAACCATGTCACCACTGGATCTCAACCAGACACAGCACCAGAAAAAAGCTGAATGATCCCTGACTGGTTCAGCTCGCCCGGCAGGAGCTGCCTGGCTGCATCAGCTGGGTACAAAGCTTGAACTGGTCAGCTGTGCCAGGAAAGATTCTAATGGCCCTAATTCAGCTTCACACGCTTTGGCTTCACTCCTTTCTCAAGCCTAAGTGGCCTTGAAGTGGTGCATTAAAACCACTTGGTAGCACATTGGCTTTTACTGCTGTTTTTGGCTGCACTCCTTGACTCAGCTTTTACCGATGGGAATAGGCCTGCTCAGGGAGCTGCATCAGCTGTTGGACTCCAACAAGTGCTTTAAAACGGTGTAAATCCATGTATGGAGCTTTGCAGGTGGCTAAACCCCAAGTCCTGACCTGCTTTTGCCAGGTTGGGGTGTGGATTATGTGATACATGTCCAGCGTTTGTGAGAGAAAGGGAGAGATCC
The DNA here is from genome assembly GCF_027887145.1 of Ammospiza caudacuta. Classification (NCBI taxonomy): domain Eukaryota; kingdom Metazoa; phylum Chordata; class Aves; order Passeriformes; family Passerellidae; genus Ammospiza; species Ammospiza caudacuta. The sequence continues at coordinate 85,030,913 of NC_080632.1, read as the reverse complement.
CTTCCCTGGAAATGCTGGCAGCATTCCTCCTTATGGAGCCCACAGAGAGATTTGCTGTCTTGCTACAAGAACACCGTGCTGCACTGTGGTCACCTTGGTGACCACCAGGACCCTCCAGACCTCTTCTTATGCTGCTTTCCATCTGGAGGGCCACCAGCATGTACGGATGGAATTGTTCCTCCCCAGGTGTGGGACTCCACACTTCTTCTGGAACTTGAAGGGGCTCTTGTCAGCCCATTTTTTCCAGCCTGCTGAGGACCTCTGGATGCCAACATAGCCGTCTGGTATTCCCAACACTACTTCCAGTTTTGTGCCTTCCACAAATTTGCTGAGGGTGCGCCAACATTCTGATCCTTAGTTAAGAAATTAAACTTAATATTCCTGGCTTGCACCACTAATGACTGGGGTCTACATGTAATTTGTGCCACTGATTATAACTATTTGAGCCCAACCATTCAGCCAGTTTTCAATCCAACTTTCTTCGCATTTATTTAGCCCATACTCCATTAACTTGTCTGTGAGGATGTTATGGGACAGAGTCTCAAAATGAGGTGATGCTCCAAATTTGCTACAGCAAGGTAAGGGACTTTTGCAGCTCACCTGGGCTGGCTGTGAGCAAATCTAATGTTTCACTTCCAGAAGTGCTGCCAGTCTGTGGTTCTTCTGCAGGTGTGTGCAGAGCTGGCAGTGGTGATGGAAGCATGGCAGGAGTGAGAGAGAGCCCGTGTCCTGGCTGGGGACACAGCTGCTCTGGCCAGCCGTGGTCTGTCCTGTCCCTCAGGCTGGAGGAGCAGGTCAGCCCCCACCAACATCTGTGGCCACCTTGCTTTTCATCATCTTGTTTTTAGAAGTGAGTGAAGAGTGGAAAAATCTGTTTCAGCACAGAGCACCACAGGGTCTGTCACAATCTTGGACTTGTTTGCTAAGAGCAATAGTTTTGGGTTTATACAAAGCCAACAGCTGGATGGGAATGGGAAGGTCTATCCCTGCATTTTGGCCTGTGAAACTCTCTAGAGAAAGCTGCTGTTTGCCATTCCCCTGTGTGGCAGGGGACGGGGCTGGGTACAGACTGCTCTGCTCCAGTGTCCGTCTCCCTCTCGTGTGTGACTCCAGCACACCCACACGTGCAGCTGTGGGAATTGCAGCAAATATTCAGATCTCCAGGTTCAGAGGGCTCACAAACAGCAGTTCCCTTGCCCTGGCAGAGTCCAAACTCTTTGTGCTCTATCTGCTGCTCTGTGCTCTGCTCCTAATGGTGTATACTCCCAAAATTTCCAGTTGTCCTAATGCATACACATCGCTTCCCTCCTCCTCCTGCCTGCTCTGGAGACCCACTGTCCTTTCTGTCCACCTGGACATGCTCTCATGACTCACCTGCTCAGCCCATGCAGCTCCAAGGGTGCATAAGTGATACCTGGAAACCAGCTTATTGATTAGGAGTGGCAGTCTCTGCATCCTGGGGTAGGAGTGGGGCAGGAATGTGTGAAGGGCAGGTTGTAGCTGTCCTACAGCTACAGCAGTGTGTAAAAAAGCTCCGCTCTGTCATGGCAAAATAAGTGGCAACTTCAGAGAGAGGTGCAGACTCTCTGGTTCATGCCTGAGTCTGAGCCTCAAGGCTGTTTGTTTTTCTGGTCATCTCTAGCATGGCAGACTGGATCATCCACTTTAGAATCACAGCATTATAGAATAGTTGTTCAGAGAAGAGCTTTGAGATGATTGGGTCCAACCATTATATTGAATCAGTCTGAAATACTGGAGGGGTTTGAAAGCCTGAGGTTGATTGTATTGCTGTATTTCAGTAAAGGTGGGAAATTGAAATTGAAATAATTCTAAGTTTCAGCGTCAAACCCCTCTCCTGTTCTCCTGGTTCCAAGGAAAAGCCCAAATTCAAAAAGGCTCTTTTTCTAAATCTATCTCGAGACAGCAGGATCCTGTTAGAAATAACAAAGCTGGCCAGACTTGTCTCTTTTTACAACACAAGGCAAAATGTTTCTCTGCTTCTTCATTTACTTTTGCAATTTGAGAGTCCATTCACTTCCCTGCATCCACTCTCAGCTTGATAAACTTCCCTGCCCTTTCTGCTTCCCTTGCTCTGATGGTAGGGCTGTGAGTGTCACCCAGGGTATGGCTGCTTCCAAGGAAATAATCCATTCTCACAAAACTGTGTGTTGTAGGAGATGTATGTGTTAGGCCTTAACATAGAGCAGAATGCTATAATTTTTCCAGCAAAAAACTCTTCCAGCCTATAAATCCCAGTGATTACTACTTTCTTGCCAAGTAGTTCTTATTAGAAGTGGAGGATGCTGTACACAGCATGGGTTGCTGATCAACAAGAGAAAGAGGACTGGTAGCTTCCAGAAATGAAGCATCAGACAGGAGAAACAACTGAAAATTAATAGTCAGTGCAATGGATAGAGGGAGAGTTACTCTGGCTGTGGGATTTTGCAAGCAGTGCTACCAAGTGACATTTTCATGCACAAGCACAAATAGGTATAAATCCATTTGCAAAAAATTTCACATTTTGGGGTAGGCAAAAGAAAAAAAAAGTAATATCTATTGGGTAACTCAGTTTCTGTGAAGGAAGATGTCCTAAATGTGATTTAATTTGCACAAGTGAATGAAGCTCACTTGGCAACAGCAAGAAAGCATTGCTGGCTGACAGTTTGTCATCACCTCTGACTTTTTGTTTTCTCCAAAGACAGGAAATCTCTCCCTGATTTCTGGCTGAGTGCTTCTGCAGAGCAGAGATTTTTGGAAGACAGAGCAACAGACCTGTCAGCACTTGGCTGAAATGAGGGAAGTGTGGAAAAGCAGTGTCAGGTACAGGACAGGGTGTGCTGGGGGAAAAATACTCCAGACCATCCTGAGCTGCACAGGTCAAGGATGCCTCTGCCTCTCTGCCTTTGCCTTTTGCAATTCAGTGCTCAGCACAGTTTAATTTGCAGGGGCTGGGATGTGCTGCACAGCCCCAAGAACTGTGCATTTTGGGTGGTGACATAGCTGGATGCTTTTGGAAGGGCTTCTGCGCACACGTGGTGCTTCAACCCTGCTGTGCTGTGTGAAGATGCGCATTTTGGGAGCAGGGATTTTTGTCAGCCCCAGCTGTCTATGCAAAAAGCTGCCCCTTTTTGGATGAGAGGATGTGAGGATGCAGCTCCGTGAGACTTCAAGCTCTTGAATGCACAGAGGTTCCTGAGTGCACTCAGGAGCTGCTGAATGACAAGTCAGAGATACCCAAACTCATTGTCAGGCAAAACGTGGTGGGAGAAACCTTTGCTTCCCATACAGCTATCGCATGTCTCATCCCACCACTGGAATGTGTGAATTCCAGCTGTGGCAACAGCTAGGAATCTGTAAAAGCCCCCTGAGAACTGTAAAATCAACTGCAATCAAGGGCTTGTTTCCTGTTTGAGCTCCTTCCATCTCCCAAATTAAAACTGATGTAGAGGAAGAGGGAGAGAGGGAAAGCATTCAGCAAACAGGTTTCCCCCTCAGAGTGGTGACATTTCTGCAACCCTGGCAGATGTGATCTACAGAAAACCTAAATAATTCTGCAGTGTTGGACAAGCTGTCTGTCTTTGCAGACTGGAGATGTCTGGCATGGACAGAGCACAGGGCAAATCCCCAGCAGCTGGATGTTTTTAGCAATTATCTTATTCTGACAAGTGTTGGAGTTTTGGGTTTTTCAGCTTGTAGGAAGGTTCCATGTTGTTTGACTGCCCCCCTGGAACACAGAGCCTTTCCTGGTATTTCTGGTGCCTGCTGGGATGCTGGCTGGCTCCCTGTGCCAGCAGCCTGGGTGCTGGGGAGAGATGCACACTCTCCCTGTATCTGATGATTTCAGGCTCCTGAATCAGTGCAGGTCTGGACTGATTGCTTGTAGGTATGGGAAGAAGAGGTGTCACATTGCAGAAGGGCTGAAGAAAAGGACAATATTTATTTTAAGCTCACAGCAATGTTGAGTGGAACAAGGAGCAGGGCCCAGGCTCTGCAGCAAAGCAGCTCTGGTTGCTTGAGAGTGGAGTCCAACAGGGAAATTTGTTCATCAGGCTTTAACCCACTGTGCTTTGCTGGGCTGGGAGGGCAAGCAGTGCTGCAGCCACATCTGCCCATCATTGTTTGGAAGCACAGCACTGCGTTTTCCAGGTCTGCACCTCCCTGGTGCCACCACCTCCTGTTGTGGTCTCCCTCTGTGCTGCTCTTCCCATCAGCTCTTGACCTCTGACTTTTTGGTTTTCTCCAAAGAACGAAAGTCTCTACCTGATTTCTGGCTGGGTGGTTCAGCAGAGCAGAGATTTTTGGAAGACAGATTAAGTCTCCAAGAAGATCAGATGATGGAAACCAGTTTTAGAGTGGAGATCAGGAAAAAATTCATTTTGGAAAGGGCTGTCAAACACTGACACAGCTGCTCAAGGCAGTGATGGAACTCCCATCCCTGGAAGGATTATAATTCCATGTGGATGTGGCACAAGGGGACATGGACTAGTGTCAAGTTTAGCAGTGCTGAGGGAGTGGTTGGAGTTGAGGATCTTAGGGGGCTTCTCCAGTCTATAGGATTGTGTGCTTCTGTGAATCAGGAGGGAAATTTTGTGCTCCAGCAACGAGGATGCTCCAGTGCAGCTTGGCAGCGTGGCTCTGACCTCTGTGTAAATGTCCACTGGGAAAGCAAATCCCTTCCCTCCACCTTCCCTCCACGCAGCTTTGCTAATTATTCATGAGGAGTCATTGCCAGGTCAGTCATCCTGGAGCCATAAATGCCCAAACCAAGATATCTAAAGGGCTTGCCCCTGCTTTTTCCGTATGAGTTCTGTGGCTGATCTTACCAGCAGAAGCACCTATGTCTACAGGAGAAGAGTTGAGAACTTCCCCTCAAAAAGCAAAGTTGCCTTTTTTTTTCTCTTTTAAGGGGTATGAAGCAAATGCAAAAGTAAGAAAAATAATATTTGAAAATAATATTTGAAGCAATAATGTAAGCATTTTTCTTGGAACTGCATTGTGTACTTACTGTTTTTTACATTGAACTCCACTTAGAATTGTCTTAATTCACTGGGAAGCTCTCTTGTAATTCCTTCACTTTGCTAAGTCTGTTCTGCTTTTTTAATTTTTTAAGGCAAAATTTTAGGGGGTTGGTTTTTTCATGTGGTATGGCTAGGCCAGGTGTTGGTTTGTACAGGAATATTTATTTAATGCTGTTTAAGGCGGAGGTGAGCTGGGTGGAGTGATGACTCTAACTGCAGAAGAAACTTTTTTTGTTTTCTCCTTTAAGGGTCATATTTGTTTTATGTTAGACCTCTGGGAGCTGTTGCAAAATTATTAGTCCCACTGAAAACTGTACATTTTTTCTCTCTTAATGAAAATTTTTGTAGAAGTCTCTAGGTATCAGACTGCTGGGCTACCACTGATAGTTTCAGTTAGTGCTTTTATTGTCTGCTGTTCCCTTGCAGGAGACACTTGATTTGTCTTGCCTGTTTTCAAGAATTATTAGTACTGGCTATAGTTACTGAAATATTTTGATTAGCTAGAGACTTAAAAAAGCTGTTTATACTCTATTTTTTATGGAAGGCTTCAACTCTAGAAATTGCTTTACTAATTGACTTTAGGATGGATTTTCATGTGGCTGAGGAATTAATGCCTGCAGTGGCATTTGGATGACAAATCCTTTCCAATAGTCATATTGTGCCTGGGCTTCACTGTTATTTTTAGGAAAACAAACAATATGTTTGGCATAACTAACTGCAGTTGTGGTTTTTCTTCACATATATGATGAAAAAAACATTATTTTGCTGTAATTTTCCCAGTAACCTTGCACTTCTAGTATTCAAATATTTCTCTAATGCTACACATGATCTAAATTAAACTGTTCATGAATAAGCTCTCCTAGTTTCTGTGTGCTTCATATTTCATTGACTGCTGCAGAGAGGTCTTCAGACAGTTGTGTGTCACCTCCTGTGTTATTCTGCCTCTCCTTATCTCTCTACAGCAGCAGCAACAGGGGGATGTCCCTGACCTTGCAGTTTGCAGTGACCTCAGGAGATTGCTTTGGTCCTAGCATTAGTTTGCCGATATCATGGCTCAAAGGATGTCTTGGAAAAGAAAGGAGGAAGTAGGACCTAAATTTTACCAGAATTCCTGGAATGGCCTCCCTTGTTTAAAAAACCCCAAACATCTGAACTTAAACAACACTGTGTTTTTGTCTCCCAGGATAAATTCATTCTTGGATGCTGTTCTATGGGATATTTAGAGGGGTGGCAGATGCTGGTGCTGCTGGATTTTAGGTGATTAAGGCACAAATAATCCCATGAACACAATCCAGGCTCACCTTTTTAAAAAGTGGTTTTTGGAGGTGGGATCCCACCTGCTCAAAAATATTCACATGGATCTGTAAAACAGCCCAACATCGTGAGGCAGAGAGGGCAGCTTCTGGTCTGAATGTTTGTGGTTGCGTAGTCCCTTTGGATTTTAAATCTTCACATCCCTTGGGCCTGTGATTTTAAACTGACCTTGTAAAACAACTTTAGAGTGAGGAAGCCTTTCTGTCAGGCCTTCTTCACAGAGGTTCCTGAGAAAATCCTTTGCCAACTCCTTAGGGCAGTTGGAGCTTCCCTGCTGTATGGATTTTGAGGAGGCATAAAGTGGCAGTGGTAACCTTTGCCTTGTTAATTTCTCATGGTCTAATGGAAAGGATCTGCTCCTCTATGAAAGAGAGAGAAAGAACTGACACCAGCAGTAAATGTTTATCCTATTCTTTACATGAAGTTTTTTTCATTTCCCAATGGATGTGTGTATGGATTCAGACTTGCTATCCTGCAATCAGCAGGAGAGAGAGATCTTCAATTTGCAAGACAGAAAATTATTCAAGAAAAAGAAGAATGTTTGATCACTGCTAGCTAGTCGCTCTTCTAGTCTGATTAAAGCATATATATTCATTGCCTTGGCACTTAATGAGGAGGCAGGAGATGGCACCAGAAGTGCTACAGGATGTGCTCTGTAAGAATATTTACCTGTGTGTGTTGTAGCTGTTAAGAGGTATTAAATGGGTTAGACATTGATGGCACACAAGAAAGGAAGAGAACAGTCTGTTTATTTCACTTTCAAATACACATGCTCTTAATTTGAAGTGCAGCTCTTGACTTAGTTCTTACATTATTTATTATTATTAGACACCGATGCCTTCTCAGCATATTTATTTTGTTAAATTACACCTCTGAAATTAAATGCAGCCTCTTGTCAGCTTTAATGTTCTTCTGCCTATTCTTATAATTATTATTGATAAGAGGTGACTTTCAAGTTAACAGCCAGTGGATTGATAAGGCAGCTGTTATTATGTTACCTGAGTGCTTTTTGGAAAGCTTAGCTCAAGGGCAAACCGTGATTTCTCCAGTGCGGAATGCTGAATCCCCAGCCTGCATACTGCTGGCAAAAGTGATGCTTGTGGCTGTGCTGCACCTGGGTGATGCCTGAGAAGCTGCCCCCAGTCTGCCCCAGGCTGCAGAGCTGTGGGTGCCTGCAATCAGTGAGCGTGGCGGCTCTTGGGGGTGCACAGGGGGGTGCCCCCACTGTTAACCCCAGAGCCGTCAGAGGGTTCCTGCTCCCTTCGCTTCTGCTCCTCCCGCCGGCTCTCCGAGGCCCTTCTCCTCATCCTCAGGTAGTAGATCCGGTTGGCTTCTGGGTGGGTGACCTGGCAGAGGGGCATTTTGTAGATGGCCGGGTTCTGGGAGGTGATCAGCAGGAAGAGGAGTGCCGAGAGGCAGAAGGGCCAGGTGCACACTGGCAGCCCGAGCTGGCAGGGGACACAACACACAAACAGCACTTTGGTACCATTTTTGGTCTCTGTGCTTATTCCTGCCTGTGGCTACACTCTTCCATGTGGGAAGCTGGGAGAGCCTTGGTTTCCCTGAAGGCACAGTGGGCACCAAATGCTGATTCAGCTGGCCACACAGAGGTCTGCTTTTCAGCTGGAGGGCTGCACAAAGCATCTGACACTGCAGACCTCAGTCCTGTCAGTGGTGCAGCTTCAATGCCAGTGCTGGATGGAACCTGGCACCAGCGTTGAAGCAACTGAATCAGGCTCTGAAGCTGTGATCACTTCAATGAAAGCCAAGACAGCCAGCTCACACATGGACACCTGAATTCTCTAACAGAAGAGCCAAATTCTACCCTCTCTGTTCTGTAAAATATGTATGGAGTGTATTATTCATGCATATTTCCACTCCCCAGTGACAATATCACACTGGCATCACATCTAATCCTCAGCCCTCTCCGTTCCCCCACCTCTGGACCTGAATTGAGGTTTTCCAAAAGCAAGATCACAGGGACAAAAAAGTGGGTGTCCTTTTTCCTGATGACTCCCAAAAGCAGGTGTGCTTAAAGCAGCCCATATGTGGGGACCTACACAGTACTGAGAGGGTGCCACATGAAAATGTTCAGTGCATGAAGCTGCTAGTTCTAATATTTTTTTTCTTTTAAGTTAGTAAGTCAATTTAATTAAAATATGGTTTTGCTTTAATCTCTCAGATCTTAAAGAAGAAGCAGAGCCTGACATTTCTGTCTTCACTCCTTTCTTGATTTGTCCAAATATAATAATGTTGTACTTAAGAGAACAGTCTCCCCCTCATTTTAGTTCTCATACCCAGTTCAAACATCAAGAATATCTATGAGCAGTGTTGGAGAAAGAGATTGAATGAAGAAAATGAGAATTTAGATAATTTGGAATTGCTGAAAGATAATGTTCAACTAAGTATTTAATCTCAAACCATATGCTGTTGCTGTAACTCACATATACATGCGCAGCCCTGTTGTGGATAACATGCTCCAAAGGTCTTTGAAATCTTATTATCAGATATAAAGTCTTCAGGGGCACAATTCAGCTGACACAGGGTTTGTACAAGACCTGCCAGCTGAGTGCAGCATTCTCATTTCAGTGTTGTCAAAGCTGACATGGAGAATTTTGAGGCATTTCCTTAATGTCATATTTGAACAAATCAAGATGCAGTTAAAAACAAAAATAAAAAAAACCTTAGGTAAAACAGAAAAGCCCATACTTACCACAGAGAGTGCATTAGCAAGAGCTGCTCCAGAGTAGGCACAAAATAGTGCTGAAAAGAGAAGACCAAAGAGAGCTCAGGATGAGAAAAACATTCAATTCTCAATTCTCAATTCTCAAAAAACAAAACCCCAAAAGAAAACCCCCAGAAAAACCAACCCCCCCCCCCAAAAAAAAAAAAAAAAAACAAAAAACCCCCTAACCCAAGCAACATTTTCCAAATGCACAGCAAAATATCCTCCCAGATACCTAATGTGAGGATCACTGCTAGTGTTCAACAATTAGTTGAAATGCCCCAAGAGAAAGTGGCCTAAAACTGCACCAAGGGCGATCTAGGTTGAGTATTAGGGAAAAATTTCTTCACAGAAAGGGGTGTCCCACCCCACAGCTGCCCAGGGCAGTGGTGGAGCTCCCATCCTTGGAGGGATTAGCAGCTGTGTGGATGTGGCACTTGGGGATGTGGGTTAGTAGTGGCCTTGGCAGGACTGGGGGCACATTGATGTTCTTGGAGGTATTTTCCAACACAAATGATTCTGTGACTGCATTTTGTTCTTTCTTCTCTGTAGAGATGCATGGTGAATGAAGAACAAAGTTTCGTCAAGATGGAGTGATGGTGGCATTTCTTTTATCTTTAATTTTTTTTTTAAATTTGGCACTACCTGATCCACATGCAGTGGGAATTTCTGAAATTCTCCAGAATTCTTCAGAAATTCTCTGTCCTGTGCCTTCATACCACAACCAGTTACCAAAGGGTCTCTTTGCATCAGGATGCCAGAATGGCAGAACAGGAGGCAAGGTCAGGCACCCAAGGGTTAAATCAAGGAAGGAAAAGCTACTGAGAAACCCAGAAACTGTGCTCAGGACACTGAGATAAAGATAATTGGAGCCTGGGCATATCTTCACAGGAATGTCTTAACTGGGAAATTTCTCCAGCTGTTCCCACAGTGCCTGGTTTTGGCTGCTGTTGCGTGTGGGGTCTTTGGGTGGATGGGTTTTAAACTGACCAGGTGCAACAGCTCCCTTCTTATGACACATTTCCCCCAGTGACACATATAATCAGGAAAAGGCTGCTTCTATCAATCTGTTGAGTTGCTAACTGGTTAAACATGCTCATGGATTAACTTGAGCTCATTCCACAAACACTACTTCCACCCTTTCTAGATGTTTCCATGTTATCAGGGTCTAAAAGTATTCTCTCTGTACTTGCACAATCAAGCCCAATGCTGTTGCTACCAGAGAAACAGCCCTTGCACAGTACATATTTTTGGGACACACAGAGTGATGGCTGGCTCTAAGCCTGTGCTCCTGTCTTAGGTTGGAAGTGCAAGATGTGGCTGGGGTTGTGTATTCTATTGCCATCTGTTAGAGGTGGGGCAGTTATCTTCTGTTAATTGGGCCACCCTTTAAAACCTGGTGGGGCAGGTTTTTTTCAATCTCTTCCACAACCAATCCTCCCTCTTCTGTTCATGGGACAGTGAGTGTCCCTGCGTGGCTGATAAAATTACATCATCCCATTGGAAGATGCTCTGGCCAGGGGGAGGAGCCAAGCATTCCTACCAGGATATAATCTGATATTTGGACCACAGAAGCCTTTTCCTACTGCATTCCCAGAGGAGCAGCTTTCTCCTCCCCTGCATGGCCAGAGGGAGACCAGGCCCATCTACACCACCACTGGACCTTCAGAGGAAAACTCCTCCCTTGTGCAGGATCCCTGCTGCAGCAGAACCACAGCTGGCCCTGCAGGAGGGCTGAGCCCCCATGGGATGGGGTTGGGACACCACCCTGACCCACAGGGGGGCAGGTCCTATTCTGACTTTGTCAGTGTTGTTTTGTATTACTACATTTTATTTTTATTTTTATTTTTATTTTTATTTTTATTTTTATTTTTTCTTTTAATTTTTATTTTTTCCTAATAAAGATCTATTATTCCTACTCCCATATCATTACCTGAGAGCCTCTTAATTTCAAAACTATAATAATTCGGAGAGAGGGGGGTTTGCATTTTCCATTTCAAGGGAGGCTCCTGCCTTCCTTAGAGGACGCCTGTCTTTTCAAACCAAGACAGCTCTTAATAAACTGCCCAAATTTTTGCCTTCCCTTTATGTAAAAGATACTTACCGCAGGCAAATGAGAGCAAATGTAGAAGATACCACAGGCAAATGAAAGCACATGTCAAAGATACTCACCACAGGCAAGTGAGAGCACATGAGTCTGCCAGGTCAGGGCGTAGAACATGCCCCCGATGGCAATGCACGCCAGGGCACAGTTGTAGTTGTGTAGGCCAAGGTAGATGCTGTCAAAGGGGGATGCAATGCTCAGAGCTGCAGGACAAAGGCAAGGCTGTGAGCTCAGGTGTGAGAGGAACATGCAGGAGGAGTCTGTCATCTCTTCCTCATAACATCAGGGTGGGTTTGTCTGTTCTCACACACGCATACATGCAGGAAAAAGAGGATGTCAAAGGAGGCTCTCATTATTTTAGAGTTCTGATAATGTCCCTGCGGTGGAATTTGGCCCAGTCTCAAAGGCTTAATTCGGACAAAACTTCCTGTGTATTCACTGAGTGTGTTGTATCCACACACACAGATGGAGGATCCAACCAGAGTGTGGGAAAACCTCACCTGGGTGTCCTCCTTGCAGAAAGCTGTGCTCACACACACACTGTTTACACCTCATATGTACCCTAATTTTGAATATCAGAGGCACAACTGCATGTCCTTTGTGGGAGCAAGCAGAGTTTTCAATTTTTCCTAGAGATCTTTGTGAGATATGGTCCAGTTACAAGAGGTAGTCACTCCACCTGTGCAGTGGAAATTCTCCACGGGGATGGGAGTTGGGGGATCTGCCCCAAATTTGACCTCTCAGAAACTTCTGTAGGATTTCTCACAGGCTTCAGGAGTACCAGTGAAAAGGAGAGTTCAATATGTAGTGCACAGACCACTAGCAATATTAATGCATTTCCTTCTGTATTGTCCTCATCTGTACTCTGTTTTATCACCATGCTTGTCCCCAGAACTTTCCCCTGACCTTTCCCTTCTAGACTGAATGCCATACCTCTGCAAGTCCTGCCATATGCTCTTAGCCATACAAGTTTTGTTTAAAATCATGAATATAACACAGCTACATCATGTATAAAGTGCTTCAGAGCACAGAGAAATTTTTGGATCACTGCCTTTACCAAGGAATCAGACTACACTTATTCTGTCATCTGTATTTATTAAAATTGGTCTCTTAAGTGGCATTAATGTTATCTAACTTCTAGGGTCTGCTTCTTGTCTCTCAATATTGTTTCTCTCTGGAGAAGTGGAGAGACAGGACATTTTTAGTGGCATTCATTTTGCTATTTTGACAAATCCACAGCAGGGCTGAGCAAACTGCATCCCAGTAAAGTCTGTTTCTCTTCCTTGGCTGATTAGTTCTGGGCCAGACCTTTGCTCGTGGTCATCATTTAAAGCAATTGTGGTGGCAAGAAATCAGTTCTGAAAGTCTTTCTCCAGATTTCCTTATGGTCTCCGTGAGATTTATCACATCCAATGGCTAGAGAGTTAAGTAAGGTGGAACAAACCACCTGTCTGAGTTACAAATCTAACAAAAAATGCAAAGTTTAAAGAAAACCTGCTTCTGTTGTTCCTTGCACTCTGTTGTGTGACCTTTGCTAAGAGCTTTCAAATTTAGAGACAGTTTGAAAGATGAGTGTTTTCCCCACTACGGCCAAGATCATACAACTTTAAAGTCTGGACAGAATCTGCCTTGGATCAAGATACCTTGGTTGCAAAAATAATTTGGTCGGTGTTTCTTACCTGCAAACATCCCCACAGCTGATCCAATTGCAGCATGCAAACAAATCAGTGGGGAGGAGATGAGCAGAGCCACAAGGAAAATCCCTCCAGTCCAGGGGTTTCCACAACCATACACTTGACCAATCCCAACTGGGATGGATTGTAAGAGCTGCAGCAGATGGCAGAAAAGTGCTTGTTATTTATTGTCTGTTTGTGCCCTGAGGGACACAGCAGATGTTCTATCCAAGATACTGGCTGAAAAGGGAAGGAAGAAATCCTGGCTCGGAGCTGGACTCGGAGCACCTCATGGAATCTCAGAATGGTTTGAATTGGAAGGGACCTTAGAGATCATCTCATTCCACCCCCTGCCATGAGCAGGGACAGCTTCCACCATCCCAGGCTGCTCCAAGCCCCATCCAGCCTGGCCTGGGGCACTCCCAGGGATCCAGGGGCAGCCACAGCTGCTCTGTGGGGGCCTCACCACTCTCACAGGAAAGGGATTTTTCCCCAATATCTAATCTAAACTTATTCTCTTTCAAATTGAAGCAATTTCTCCTTGGGGGGAATGCCTTCAAAAGTCCCTCCAACTGTAAGTAGTCTTTGCTACACAATCTCTTCAGGTATGGGAAGGCCTTAGGTAACCCCAAAGTCATCTTTTCCAGGATAAATAAACCCAGTTCTCCAAGCCTTCTCTTATAAAAGATTTGCTCCATCCCTCTGATCACATTGGTGCCTCCTCTGGATTCCCTGCAGCAGCTCCAGCTCCTTGTGCTGCTGGAGCCAGGGCTGGGGCAGCTCTGCAGGTGGGCTCTCACCTGAGCCCAGGGGCACAGGGGCAGGATTCCCCTGCTCTGCTGCCCACGCTGGGGATCAGCCCAGGGCAGGGGGTTCAGCCTGGGGCAGGCCCAGCTCTCACCCACAGCACCCCCAGCTCCTTCTCCCAGGGCTGCTCCCTCTGCTCAGCCCCAGCCTGGGTTGGTCCCAGGTTTTGCCCTGGCCCAGGTGCAGCTCCAGCTCTTGGCCTTGTTAAACCCCATGAGATTCCCTGGGCCACTCCTGCAGCCTGTCCAGGTCCCTCTGGATGCCATCCCATCCTCCAGGAGTGTCAGCTGCACCTCTCAGCTTGGTGCCATCTACAAATCCGCTGAGGGTGCCCTGGATCCCTCTGTCTGTGTCATTAATGAAGATATTCAATAACACTGGTGCCCAGAAGGATCCCCTGGGACCCTAAACCATTCACCACAACCCTCTGGATCTGTTACCCTGTTCTCCTCTGGGAAGGTGACCCTCCAGAGCTAGAGCTAGACATGAGGGGACTGGGTATAAATGAGTTTCTGTCACTTTGAAATCCTGATGTTTCCTCTGAATTTTCAGATTGCCACTGACAGTGTTGCTGATGTTTTTTTTAACCTGGACAGGAGGAGGTCATATCCAGATGTGTGCTGGATGTACACTCAAGACTAGTTTTGGGCCAAGCCAAGTTTGAGGGGAATGAGAGGCTCGGGTTCTCTGCTCCCTGAGGCTCCACCAGCCTTTCTGCTGGAAGAACCAGGACTGTCCCTGGGGATTCTGTGGCACCGAACCAACCCATGTACTTCTGTGAATTCTGACCCACATAAAAGCATCACCCAGAGGAGAACGCCTTCATGCTCACCTTCTCAGTGAAATACCACAAACCTGTTGGTGTGAAGCTTACCAGAGGCACATTGATGTCAGACCAGGTGATATTGGGCACTGCAGCTACGGGCTTGATGAGGGTTGTGGGGAAGAAGGGGTTGTAGTGTCCTGTGGCTGCCAGGTACAGGGTGACCACAATGTTGAAGGGCAGAGTGAAAACAGGAAGGTCCCATTTGCTGAAGATGGATCCCAAAGCACTGGACAGTACTGGGCTGAGAAAAGGAGAAGAAATAGAATTATAACTTGCTCATCACAATTTATAGTGGTGAGACAGCCTGCCTCTTTGGTCACAAAATGATAACTTTGGCAAATAAAGGCCAATACAGTTCCTTGTAGCAATGCCAGGTGGTGAATACCTTAATAATACCTTAATACCTTAATCTGCATCAAACAAAGAGTTGTCAAAAGCTGTTTGTCTTTCTGAAGAAAATAAGGTCCCATCCATATATGCATCCAATACAGCATTTGAGCATGGACAGAGACAGGGAATCTGACTTACTATTCGGTTTAAAATTTGAACAAAAAGCAGAAAAGGAAATTTTGGGAATGTTACGTGAAGAACTGGGGAAAACTTCAGGTGGTCTAAAAAAGCTGCTGTCTTGAGGGGGCAGGAGGGAGTTGGAAATTACCCAATTTGCTTTTTTTTTTGGCCTTTTTTTGTTTTGTTTTGTTCTTGTTTAAACAGTTTGAAGGGTATCACGAGATGGGTCTGGAAGAGAAATAAAGCAGAAGAAGTGATCAAAGGTAGTGGAAAATCTTCCATTAAGAAAGATAAAAATATTTACTGTGCTGGACACTGTTTCTGGGGACTCTGAGGCCCAACAGAGTGTAAGATGAAATCATCACTGTAGCAGAGCTGGGCAAGGTGCTGGTACTTGACTTCACTCAGACCCTGACTGATGTAATTTTGTGCTGCCCAGGTATCATCTGAAATCATACACAGTTTACTGAAAACTGAGACTTGTTTTTAAGTAGCTTAATTGAATATTTTTAGTATGTAAAGTATTTGGGGTGAGACTCAACCTAGAGTCAAAACACAAAAACCGTATAAACCTTGAAATACCATGGCCTTTCCCAAAGTTCTTGTCTGTAGAACCTGGAATATAATCTTTCTTTGATCTGCTTTCCTCAGGACATTTCCAGACTCCCTGATTTCCACTTGAAGTGTGTGTCCTACATGAATGTCCTACTGTATGGAAGCATATTGGTAAGGTAATATCTGATTTTTATGGATCTCAGAAAGCTCAAGGAAGAGAAGAAATTGCCAGTCCTTTGTGCAAATGGCCAGTGTTCTCCTTCCAGCTGAGCTCTTCAGCTACAGGTGAGCTGAATAGCTCTTATGGTCTACTCCAAGTAGCAGTGAATACAAAATCAATTTAAAGACTTTAAGTTTTTCAAGGAACTGGATTTGAGCCCTAGAAGGTCATTAAGCTGGTTATAATAAAAAACAACTCCATCCAAGTTATTTGACATTTCAATAGCAACATCTTGTGTCCTGCTGTACAGATACTATCAGTGGGAAAAATGCTTTGTTCTCCCTGTGTAATCTCAGATGAAGCCTATTCTTTTTTTGACAAGTTTGGTTCCCAAAGGAGTTTACAGATTTCCTTGCTTGCAGCTGTAGGGAAAAAAAATAAATCAGTACTTCAGTGAAAATAGTGTCCTAATTTCTGTGCTGAAATACAAAGCTTCTGTCACTTACACATCTTGTCAGGAAAAAAGGAAACAGTTAAATAAATGCTGACTTCTAAAGCTGAAAGTCAAAGTATCGGTTAAAAAAATCACTGAAGTGTCTGATTTTAAAATATTTCAGCTCTACCCTCAAGATTTGTGAACTAAACAATGAAGAAAATTTTGAACAAAAGGCCTCAAGGAATTCTGGCAGATGAGACAAACTAAACATTCTTGCAACATGTCCTGGGTTTTGAGAGATTGTTATAAAATGACCTTTGCTGAGAATGACTAAAGAAATGAAATATAAAAACAAATCTGATCTTAAAAGCAGTGAAAATCCAATAATGGTTAGCATCTTACTGCTTACAGTGATAAAATGTGACTATTAAATTAATTTCAGCTAAGGCTGTTAAACAGATTCTGCAGTGCTCTTCAGATCCATATTTAAAAATGGCAAAATTTAATCCTGGATGGACATAGCCTGTTCTTTGGAGCTATTTGGAGGAATTAATTCTGCTCATGACTGGTTGCACATCTGAGAAGGAGAATATTGAATTCAGCCCCAGGATGAGCACAGGGTTGATTCAGGGCTTGGATGAGGAAGAAGCCTTGTGGTGTTGGGTGCAATGACCTCCATCCCATGTGTGTCCTGCTGCTGAGAGCCATTTTCAGAGGCCTGGGGTGGTGCTGCTTTGCCTGTGTGCTGCAACCAGTGTTTCTGTGCCCTCAGCTCCTACCATGTCCCCCACGAGCTCCGTGAGGTGACAAACACAACTCTCCAGTGCCATCAAGTCTGGAGTCACTGGCACAGGGCAGAGGGGCCCTCAGTGTGCCTGAGCTGCTTGTAGGCAGACCTATCCTTTGGGAATTGTCCCTAGGAGGAGTGATGCCTCAGGTTTTGGCTTTTATTTTCAGATTCTGTGCTGCTTTACTGAGTTTCATATTAGGGGATGGTGAGCTCTCTTCACAGAGCAGGGAGACAAAACAATTCCTTCTCTAGCTGAGGATCAGGGACAAATGATCCAAATTTCAGGCCCAAGAGCATAAACAACGTGGACTGAAGAGAAAAAAACAAGAGACATGAACTTGGACAATTAACTCCAACATGTAAATGGACCAAAACTTATAAAAATGAGGGACCCCATGACCGGCAGTCCATTTTATGTCCATTTTGGTTCATCCTGGGTGTAGCCCTGGCTGGGCTGTTGTGCTGCCCAAGGTGGATCCATTGAGGCCTTCTACTAAATGGAGGCCTTCCACTTTTTTCTTTAGCTCTGCCTGGTCTCTGTTCTGGGTCAGCCTTCAGAAGGCATGAGGAGCAGTGGCACTTACCAGGCCATGGAAATCACAGCCACGGGAGGCAGGAGCCACCAGTAGTAGTCGCCCTTGTCAGAGTAGACGGCCATGAGCAGGCCCGCCAGGATCCCGTTGTAGCCGTGCAGCCCAGCCGCGATGGACGACCTGCCATGGGAACAATTGAGAGGCAGAAAGCTTTGCTGAAGGCAGCCCATCTCTGGGGCCCACAGAAACGCAATTTCTAAGTGTCCTGCCCCTGTGAAAAAGCAGTGAGATTACTGATGTACTGCCTTGCACTGGTGTGTGGAAGGGGGGAAGTTTGGGAGCTGCTGGATGATGGAGGGGGATCCTGGTGACTCAAAGGACCTGCATGGTTTGAGGATGGCTATCAAGGAGAAAGAACTGTGTGTTTTCAGGAAGACAGGCAGCCACAGGGACAGGCCAGCTCTTCTTGGCCCCAGCACTGTCTTCACCTGAGTCTTCTGTCTCTAACACGGCAGGGTGACCCATCAGTGAGCTCCAAATAATATCACAACCATCAATTTTTATTAAGTGCACAAGGACACGAGGTGCCACCTACCTGTCCTGGCTGAGGGCCAGTGCAGTTAACGTGGACACGGTAGTTCCAGTGCAGCCCGTGAGCATCCACCAGGGGCTCTGGATGAAAAGCCCCACTAAAATGATTAGCCCACTGAGAGGGTTGTTGACAAACATCACCTGAGAAGTCCCTCGCAAGATCCAGTCCACCAGCTGAACCATTAAGGGCTTGCCTGGAGGAGATCAAGGCAAAACACTGTTGGAAATGCATCATTTTAGCAAAGTACAATCATTGCAGCCCCTTTCTGCGTATAGAACAGAGGTGAAATATTAACAGTTCTGTAAAACAGGTCTCTGATTGGTTGTTGTCTCTGTATATTGTCTGGCACTTGAGAATTAATAGGGATGTACTGGGTACTGCTATAAAATTTATGGAGGGCCAAACACACAAGTGATTTATTTATGGTTGTCAGAGAATTATTTGTCAAAGGATTATTTGCATGGTAGATCACTTTAGATTCTGCTGTAAAATCAATAATGAGACAGACTCTTTTTGGTGTATAATTCAAATGCAGGGGGGGACTCTGAAAATACTTTATGTATATAGGGAAATACAGGAAATATAGGAAAAGGAAATGATTTTGCTCTTTTAGGAAGAAAATCAGCAACCTTGAGCATGAAGGTATGGTGTATATGGGAGATGGGGGTCAAAGATTTCTAAAAAGTATTCTGAGAGCTAAAGAACCTAAATTAGAAAGCAGTAATTATAGTTTGGACAATACTCAGGGCAAAGAGGCATTTCCAGAGGACAAAGAGTTATTGCTCTTTGGAGAAGGTTATTGAACCTGGACAGAGTAAACAGACACCAAGCACAGATACCTCAGGTGAGTGCAGGGGAAAGGTGGGATGAAGGCACTGCAATAACATTTTGCTGCTTGTTCTCCTACTGCAAATTGACTTGAGTTTTTCCTCTGCCTCTCTTCTGGGAAAACTGCAACCATTTCTAAACTGCTGTGTGTTATTAAAGGATGATGCAAGGAGAGTGGTTGGGAAAGGGGAGCTACTTCCATGAACAAGATGTTCAGATGGTCATACAATGTGCATATGCAGCTTTTATCTTCTACAAGATTTGAAATTAATAATCTTAATTTGATTGTTCATTAGATGCAGCTTAAGGTGCCAGGGTATTTTCTGAATATGGGCAATGAGTTATTCCTAAGAATTCCTTCCAGGCAGGGTTAAGGAGGAAGAACAAGGAGGAGGAACAGGTTTCTTAGAGGAAAACGTCCAGGCTTGTCTGAACTAATCTTAATTAATATTTGGTGTTGAGCTATGCAACAGGTATCAGCAATACACTTAGTCTCAGACACAAGTATTAGCTGTAAAAATTCAAATATAACAGAGGACAGCGGCCAAAGCTTTCCAGAACACTGAATAAGAAAAGTTGTTGACAAAGCATGAACCACTGGAGTAAAGAGAAAGCAGGAGGAGATATTCCCCTGTGTCTGGGGATAACACTGGTCTGGCTATAAATGGATGCCTCTTTTTTCTCTCCCATTGCTGGAGGTGTACTGCTAACAACCTCAGCCTTGACAGAGGACCCACAGTCTCACACAGCCTCTCAATCCCCAGTAATTATGGGTATCTTGGACTGTCTGCTCATGCATTGCTCCTGTGTGGACAGTGAACCTTTGAGATCAGTCCTGGCTTCTATCTTATGGCATTGTAACACCCTCTCAGTGCTTATTGCTCCCCCAAGGCTGGGAACTCAAGAGCCTCTGCCTCCATCAGGAGGCAATTCCCCATCATCAGCCCACAGATGGATGAGAGACAGTGGCTGATCCAAGGCAGGAGACTCAACGCCCAGCCCTGCTGTGTGATTCTGGCACTGCTATGTGAAACGTGATGCTAATGACGCGTAACTGATTGAGTGTGAAAGACATCTCAGGACTGTGCCAAATGTTGCCTGCTGACATGGTGGTGGCCAGAAGATGCAGTGGATTGTCTGCCTGAAAGTGGGACAATTAAAAGGCCAGAGTTTGCAATGAGCTTGGACCATGCTGCTTCTGCTCTGCCTCAGGGGGTAAAGCACATTTCACTGGAAGTACTGATGGTGATATGGATATCCCCAAACACATCCTTCTGCTTACTTTTCATCCACTCTCCATATTCATTCATTTCTCCTGTGAGATACCCAAAACTATGGTGGATCCAGTTTCTACTTCTCCACAGCAGGTCCTGGGCTCTTGGCATGTCCTTCTTGTACAGCTCCCTCTCATTGGGAAGTTCAGTCACAACGATCTCGCCCAGCTCCATCCTCTTTTGGGTGATGGTAAAGGGTAACTGTAAATCACAGAGACAGTGTGTTAGAAAAACGTTTTGGGCTGGACTCTGACAACCTCCAGAACCCAGTGGTGGCATCTTTTATCAAAGATAGGGTGTTTATAGAGAAGAGATCTGCCAGATCCACAGCTGGGAGTGGTATGTGCTGCAGTGGTGTCTCCTCTCAGGGATGGGCACCAGGCACTGCCCTGCTGCTGTCATGGGAATGTGGCACACACACAGAACTGCAGGGGGAAAGAGAGACATGGCATGGGTGCCTTGCAGCATCCATCTCCAGCTTCTGATGCAGCCTGTGGCAAGCTGCTGGTTGGACATGAGATGCGACATCTGCCAAGAGACTGAGTAGCACCTGTGTGCTGACCATGCTTGGCTGGGTGTAGCTACTGTGGCAGGTGCTGAGAAGGGAGCCTGATGAAGTTTGTCCAGCACTGAGCTGGAGGCAAGCAGTGCAAATTGCCAGTACAGCAGCAGAGAGTAGAGGATAAGGAAATACAAGAGGAGAGGCTGAAGTGTGTGTCCTTTTTGATGTTGTGAGTTTGTGCTTTTGTATATCACCAGGAATCTATGATGCTCCTCATTCCACATCTGCCTTTGACAGAGCAGCAAGAGCAACCTGGGGTAGCATCAAAGCATTTTTTTTGCACAGAAATCAGCATCCACATGTGGCTTTTGACATGGATAGGAGCATTGGCTCAGGGCTGCATGCTTAGTTAGCAGGTGAATATTCAGCAGGAGTAGGGGTTTATTAATTTTCCAATTACAGTTGTGGGGCTTTGCTCATTAAAAATCTATTACCAATGAACATTAAAGAAAAAAAAAAAATACACAAATACACTGTACTGCAGCCCGGTGAGCTACACTGCGGGTCACACCCTCAAAATTGCATCCCTGCTGCCGGAGGGAGCCTGGCATCAGCTGTGGGATCTGCTCTGGTGATTTCGTTGTAGCGTGGCTGGGTTTCCTGCCGGTGTTGCCCCAAAGCGGGCAGTGCTGTGCAGGGCTTGCCCCCTGTTTTGCGGGATATGGGCACCATCTTCCGGCGGGAGCTGCTGCTGGGCGGCTCGGCCGGGCGGGCTGTCAGCGCGGCAGCCTGGAGCAGGGAGGGATGCTCGGATGCACGAAAGGCTGCTCTGCAGAGAGGAGCACTGACGGGAGGATGGCAAAGGCAGCCGCGGCTCTGAACGCCCTCAGCAGAAGGTCCTTGAGCAAGGAAAGCCGCTTTCCCCAGCCCCTGGCGGCCCGATGCTGGGCGCAGCCCGGCACAGGCGATGTGCTGCTCCTGTTCCCAGTGCTCTGGCTCTCTCTGCCGGCAGCTCTTCCCCACGGCACTTTTTGGGGTGACCTTCAGCATCGGCGTCAGCCTGGGCAGGGCTGCACCGGCGAGAGAGGCTGTTGTGTGGAACCGTATTAACAAAACCTGGGCGTCACTCGGGTTGTTTGAGCCAAACGGGGGAGGATTATTATATTCTATAATACTATGGAAGATATTGAACAGTCTAAAAAAGTAAAAGAAAAAATACTGTGGTTGTGCAAGGAATAGACGCCTGCAAACCTTGAATCAGATAATCAGGGATTGGTTTAAGTGGGAAGGAACCTAAAAGCCCATCCTATTCCACCCCCTGTCATGGGTAGGGACACCTTCCACTAGCCCAGGGTGCTCCAAGCCCCATCCAAACTGGTCTTGGACACTGCCAGGGATCCAGAGACAGCCACAGCTGCTCTGGGAAGCCTGTTCCACAGTCTCACAGCTGACTTTCTTCCTTACATCTGATCTAAATCTCCCCTGTTTTAGTTTAAAATCATTCTCCCTTGTCATGTCCCACCATGCCTTGTCCCCAGGGGCTGTGCAGCTCTCCTGGAGCCCCTGGAGGCCCTGGCAGGGGCTCTGAGGTGTCCCTGGAGCTTCTCTGGTGCAGCTGAACAGCCCCAGCTGTGCCAGGCTGGCTCCAGAGCAGAGGGGCTCCAGCCCTGGGGTGTTTCATGGGGTTGTTAATAAGGGGGTTTTGATGTTCTGCAAAGCTGTGCTCAGTGCAGGAACAAACAAGGAGCAAAAGAAGAAAGAGGGGTTGGTTTTATTATCCTGCTTTGTTTTCTGATCTGTAATCTCATTCTGTCCAGAAGCTGAGTCCAGTTCCTCGTTTCAGTTTAAGGCATCCTTGGTGGATGCCATTTTTGGCTGTTCCTTGTGGCTAACCAGAAAGATTTTGGTGTAGGGAACGCTGAGCTGGAGTTCCCCTTCTCCTCCCATGTATCCTCTAGGCTGGGGGAATTTGCAGTGGTTAGACATTGGGAATTTACATCCTTCTGAGGTAGGAAGAGACCAGCTTCTACTGGAAAATATTTGTGCCTGCTCGCATCCCAATGAGCAGTGAGGCTTTGTAAGATGCACAATTTTCTTGGGTGTAGCTCTGAGTGTAGCCTTCAGGTGGAAGTCAGGGCATCTCAACCCACAGCTGCCAACAGAAATTTCCTGCTATTCCCACAGACAGCTCAACCTGGGTGCTCTAGTGGGGCACCCAATAATTTTTGGAAGGGACACAGGGTCTGAAGTCAACAGCACAAGCAGGGAGGAGATTCCAGAGCAATGCCAGGCCAGCACCTGGCTGTCGCTGAGGTTACTTTCCCTACAAAGGTTCACAGGCATGTTTAGCCATTGTTCTGCTAACAGAGATAACTCTCTGGTGAACACTGGAACAGACTGCCCAGAGCAGTGGTGGAATCGTCATCCCTAGAAGTGATCAAAAGCTGTGTGAATGTGGCACTTGGGGACATGGGTTAGAGGTGGCCTTGGCAGTGCTGGGTTATTGTTGGACTTGATGATCTCAGAGTGCTTTTCCAACTTAAACAATTCTTTGCTTCCGTGATCCTATTCCATTTTGTCTGCTTTGTTTATTTGCTCATGTTCTCCCTGAAGTGTTTTCCAAAGGATTTCAAGGGCTGAGGTGGGCTTAGAGAGCTGCTCTGGATGCATGTAAAGAAGACTGGAATATGCCTTAGGGTCTCGAAGTTTTTTTGGGATGCATCAATAAAGAAAGGTGAGTGGTCCCTTTGCTGTGAACAGTAATCTCCATGAGCTGTGCAGTACAGCTGTAACCAGCAGGGACAATAAATGCCAAGGGGCTGTGTCTAAGTCATCACAGCATATGAAAAGCTTATGCTTATTTTAAACCCCACCAGGAAAAATTACTTGGGGGTTTTACAAAGCAGAAACATGACTTCAGAGCTCCCAAACCCTGTACTTACAAGGCTGCATAGCTCAATTCCCTCTGAAATGGAGATGTGGGACCTGTGTATTTTTAAAATTCTTGTCTTGCTCACATCATTTAACTGTCAGGGGTTAAGGGCAATGTTGTCATATGAGACTCCTTTCCACTCAATTCCTCTCTGTAGGGAGACATTAATATCTCCAGAGAGTGATTGGTGTCTCTTTTTCCCAACATACCTAGCTGATTTGTGAAAAAGGGAAAAAGAGAGTGTGTTCTGCCTCTCTTTTTCCACTGTCTGCGGAGGGAGCCTGGTGGCTGAGCTTTTAGAGGTCTGTTTGCAGGCAAGAAAAGTTCCAGCCTAAGAGACTTTGCCAAGGTCAACCCTGAATATTTTGGGAATGGGATCTCTAGTCCCAAGCTGGTGCTTTTAAATCACTGAGCCATCTGCAACAGGCCTGTAATCGACATCAAGTCGGGCATTGAAGTTCTGGGGCTAAGAAAACTGCCCCAAAACTTGCCCCTTTTTATGATTCCTGCTTGCTTTCTTCTTATGGATTGGATGGGAATTGTCTCATCTTGGATGGAGCCCACTCACCCTCCTCAGATGGCACAAAGCAACTTGGGACATGGCTGGAGGAGAAGGCTGAAGAATCACCAGATTTGGGGGGAAAGAAGTAGTGCAAAAAGAAAATAAAAAAGATATTTGAGGGTGCTGAAAGCCTCTGAAGTGCTACTGTGGTGAATCGTGGGGCTTTATGTAAGAACAGCCCAAGGGGCTGCAGCAGCTGGGTGAGACCCTGGAGGGTTGTGATGGGCACAGTGATCCCTGCAGGATCATTCCACCCTGGGAAAAAAAACACCATTTATTTGCAGGGAACACCTGTCAGTCTATTGATGGGCTGGTGCTCAGTGGCACAGGCTGCATGAATAACAGAGAAATCATTCTAACAATTATCTAATTAGGGCTAATGAGAGCCTGAATCACTTACAGCACACCTAGGGCTGATGAAGAATTCCTTGAGAAAGGGCCTTTTGTTAGCAAACACCAATTCATCAGCGTGGTAATGAGCAGTCCTGCTTGTTAAGAACATTTTGCAGACTGCAGGGTAGTGGCAGCTGGTTGGGCCTCACCTCCAGATCTACCTGTGCCTGCTCATCCCAGCAGACAGCGGCTGCAGCCTGCTTTTGAGGAGCAGGGTGCTGACAGCACAGAGATGTGTATTTTTAAAGCCTTCCACATCAAGCTCTGGGTTTCTCTTTGGCTTGTGCTGCTAAAGAAAACGTTCCCAGCATACCAATATCACAAAGCCTTCAGTGATCTGGTGGCCTCACGCAAATTAGAGAAAACCAAAAACAGCCCAATATTTTGGTCAGAACAGTGAGATGGTTCATGATCAGCGTGGTGGGTGATGAGTATCACTTGAGCCAATTGTTCTACAGGGCTGCTGTTTGTGTTGGGAGCTTGGCCATGTGTTAAGGTACCTGAAGCCAAGCCTGGATAAATTATCTTTCCACTTCTGTGCTGAAAGCACAGTCATCAGAAACGCATTGACTTCAAGGGACGTGGCCTCACAAGGGCCTTGAAAAGAAACAGTTCGCAAAAGCACATTTCTCTCATAAGAAGCCATAAAAGAATAGAGAAGAAATACCATGTACAGCTAGAGGGAAAAACTTTGGGATGGTGACAGAATGCTTGGCTGAGTCGTAATGACTTTGCCAAGTGAGGCTCTACCAGGGATCAACCTGTGACGTTGAAAGCAAATGAAAAAATCAGGGCATTTCAGAACAATTGCTGAGGATGCATGCAGCACAGTTTCTGAGAATAGTTTCTGAGACCTTTAAAATAAGAAAAAAAGAACAAAAAACCAAATAACAAACCGACCAACTAAAAAAAAAAAAAAAACACCCAAAAGGAAGAAAAAGGTATTCAGGTGACCTTTTTTCCTATCACAGTCGTTAAAAGAAGCCACATCCTGCAGCAGTTCTATCATATCTTTACAGGCACAGCTACAACAATTAGCAGTTGGAGTAGTTTAATGGGGCTAAATATGATTCTTACATCCTTATTTAGATAATTGGCTTTTACAGTGTGGTCTTGGAGTCTTTCTGTGTCTTCCTTTCCCAGTCTCTGTACTGTGTAATGCAATACTTTGCTCCAAGGCAAGAATTTACTACTTCTCCTTTCCCCCTCTGCTGCAGCAGTATGTCCCATTCTGCCAGTGGAGGCACAAAGTTTATTTAATGGATTATATTGGTGTCTGTGGTAGGAGCTGTGCTGGCACCATTTGTGTTTGGACTGTCTGTACAGCCACAGTCACACACACATGTGCACATGTGTGTAGCTGTGAAGGAGGAGGCTTTGGCTTTGGCATTTCAGATCTCCTGAATGGTGTTGCTAGAAAGGGATTAATGGGCTCATAAAGTGGTTTGTGTCGAAATGGACATTAAAGCTCATCCTCTCCCACCCCCTGCCATGGGCAGGAACACCTTCCAGGCCTTGGACACTTGCAGGGATTGGGCAGGGACACCTTCCCTGGGCAACATGTGCCAGGGCCTCATCACCCTCGCAGGGAAGGATTTCTTTGTAATATATTATCTAACTCTAGTTCTATTCATCTTGACTCCCTATAACCATTTAAAGGCTTATCATTATGTTGCTTCTCCATGGCTGACATGGAGATGATCAGTATCATCTCCAGGGAGATCACCCAGGTGTGTGGGGACATCATTGTTGGGATGGGATGGATTGACTCCCAGAAGTGTTTCCCTCCTCCTTTCAGTGACACAGAGAGGCTGAGGTGGGACCTACAAGGGTTGGCGTGTGCAGTGTGGATGTCTGTACCTGAGCATCT
Source organism: Ammospiza caudacuta (assembly GCF_027887145.1). Lineage (NCBI taxonomy): Eukaryota > Metazoa > Chordata > Aves > Passeriformes > Passerellidae > Ammospiza > Ammospiza caudacuta. The sequence continues at coordinate 85,004,509 of NC_080632.1, read as the reverse complement.
TGCCTTGATCTGGTCAATGTATGCATCTAAAGCATGATTCATCCTCTCCCATCCTACACAGATGAATCACATCCCAAATGCTGTCGCAGTTTCTGTCTATAACGGGAAAGACAGACAGCTCAGATGCACACAGCTGCACCACGTGTGCGCAGGGAGAGGCGTGATGAGTCTCAGCTAAGTGACTGTCCTAAGGTTATTCAGGAAATCTGCAGCTCACCGGGATACCAAACAAGAACACCTTCACGTTTGAACCAAGTGCCTCATACGTGAGGAATTTTCAAAATGCTATCTGTTTTTCAGTAATAAAAGTAGTCAGGTCAGGTAGATATTTTAAGACACAAAAATCCTGTTTTCCCGCATATGGTTCCAGTTATAAAACCAGAGGGGAAAACAAATAGAGAAAATATGAAATATAAAAACTGTAGCTTCTAAACAGAATGTTTTTCAAAGGTTTCCATGAGGTGTTGGCTGTTCTGCAAAGCAGACTGTAAAACAATTTTACAAGCCACATTTATTCTAAGAGCTCCAGTTATTGAAGTACAATTCAAACTCTTGTTCTGCCGGCCAAGTTCCATAAATTAAACACTTGTCCAATAACACATACCTCTCCTCTGTTTCTTTTTGGCTTTTTGTGTTTGTGAGTCTCACTCCTTTTTTTTTTTTTTCTTTTTTTTAATCCTTTGCAAATGGAAACAAAAAGGGTTTGCTTGTTCTAGGAATAGATTTAAGAAGCAGAGCAGTAAAAGTAAAAATAAGGCAAGGAAAAAGAAAACAGGTCAACAGACTAAAATGAGACTTTTGTTCCATTATTTTGCATCCTGCTGACACTGATTTACAGTGAGGGCTAAATCTGTGGTGTGAAGCTGTGTGATCTCAAACATTCAACTAAAGTTGTGCCTCTGGATATTATGAGAAACCAGCCAGGTGACCTGACAGCTAGGAAGGGAGGTTGGATGTGTGTTCTGCCTTCAGAGAGAACCCAATATCCCTCCTTCCCTAGAGCATTTTGCCCTTAGATATGTGACCATCACCAGGATCAGCCTTTTCTTGCAAGAGAGGGGACAGGGAGTGTGAGATATCCTGTCTGATCTGGAGCAGGAATGGACCTGCAGATATGTCAAGGAAAAGCCCTGCCAGTAGTGCTCCTGGGCTCACTGTCCCTTCCCTGTCCCACCTTTTCTCCTGTTTCTCTCTGCTGTCACCCACCTTCAGTTCATGCTGGTCTAGAGCCTCATTTTCAGGCTGTATCTAAACCTTGCATTTTCTTTCATTGAATCATAAAGGTTGGAAAAAACCTCCAAGATCATCAAGTTCAAACTTTGAGCAATCCCCACCTTGTCACCCAGACCAGAGTACCATGTCCAGTTTTTCCTTGGGCACCTCCAGTGCTGGGGACTCCAATGTTTAGCAGCCCTTTCCATGAAGAATTCCTGTGTCCTCTTGTCCTGTCCTATCTCTTTTCCTTCAGCACAGGATCTGTCCTAATGGTCACACCTGCCTTGTTGTGTCAGCATCTTCCTGAGTTTCGCTTTGATGTTTCCCTGTCTTTCTCCTCCACACTGACTGTGAGCTGCCTGTCTTCATTTTCAGAACCAGTCACTGCCCTGTGTCATCAGGAGGAAAAAATTAACTCCCACATCCCACAAAGCTGCCTCTACTTGTCAGAAGCATTTCTAAAGATCCTCTCCTGTGGTGCAAAGCTTAGGCATCCAAACATGAGCTCCAGTGAAATGAATGCCTTCTTTAATCCAGCGAGGAGAGAGATGGGAATAATGCAGCAAGGAACTGGACAATGTCTCTGCTTTCTTATTAATTCACAGTGAAAACTTGGGCAAGTCAGCTACTGAATGTCTCTCATCAATTCAGAGGTGACCTCTTAAACGAGAATAAATCCTTTTAACTCGCTGTAGTGATTCAGGGTCTTGCTCTGTGAGGCTTGAGTGTGACAGACATGGGCAGCCAAATGTGAATCAGTTTGGAGCTGCCAGAGAAATTACTGTTCTTTGTTGAGGGCTACCTTCTGCCAGGCTGAGATACTCTAACTGATGGGTGTGAAAGAGAGGACAGGGAAGGAAATGTGCCTTAGGACATTTTAGTATGGAAGAAGGCAGATTTAATTTAGCTTCTGCTGAAGGTGATTTTAGGCAGCCCGCTCATGCTGCAGTAAGGTTGGAGGCAGTCTTGTGGTCAGTCTCAAAAGCTGGGGAGTGACCAAAGGATGGCAGGGACATTAGCTCTGTCAGAGGGGCACTGGTTAAGGGTGATGATTCCTGCCTCAGCTGCCCACCCAGACTGCAAGAGCTCAAAGAGGGCTTTGAACAAGGAATTTTTTCTGGTTTTCTCTGTGGTTGTGCCATGTGGTTTCATCATGCCAGGGAGCACAAAGGGCAAGGCAGGGGTGGATCATCTATGACTCCATCAGTGCTCTGCAGACAGGTGATTGGTGGTCTGCAACACCTGTACTCCATGACCAAATGGCTGATGTTAACATACACTGAGAAACCTTATTTATTCTATGCAAAATTACCCTGTTGTTAAACCTTTAAGCTTTTCATCTGGGGTTGGATATCCTGTACAAGCCTTGGGGAGCTGGCAAAACCCCTTCAATTTGGTGTGAAATACATTGCTTTTTTTTCTCTTAGCTTAGCTTAGCAAAGCTTTGCTTGTAAATATTTTAACTGCAAACACAATCACATGGTGTCTGCTGTTCCTGGGCTGATCCAGCTGAATACTGGGCTGTCTTTAGGAATGCATGGTAAACCACAGACTGTAAAGTGCTAGGTGCTGTTCACAGTGGATTGAAATGTCAGAGCATGGCCATTATTTGGTTAATCTTGGGACAAAGCACTCAGCATTTTAATATGGAAACCGTAAAGGCATTTCTCCATATAGTTCACATTTGCTTGCTCCTTAATAGAAAGTTAATGGGGATTTTCTTTTTCAGATAAGAACAATTTATCATGTGTTTCCCTGGTAACTACAACATCGTGAACCTTCCTTGAAAACTCCATTGGGATTCCTGCAATGTTTGTGAGCATAATGAATGGTAAGTGTAAGGCAAACCCATTGAATCACTTTATTTTAAATTCTGGCAGAGACATAATTTCCCACAGTTCATAAACATTTACAAAAAAGGAGTTTACATGAAGAAAAACAGTTGTTTTTATCACTCAGATCAAAGAATGCATTTATCTGGATGTATGGATGCGTTTTCTGCCAGCTTTTGATAAACTCAGGTGACAATCTTTAAGAGGCTTCACAGACTAGTGCAGAACCTTTGAAGTCTGCAGCTTTGCTCACCTGAAAACACAGACATCACTTCTGCTCTCTGTTCTGTGTGAGCCTGAAGTTTGCACTTCAAAGATTGTAAACGACAGGACAAATTTCCCAAGCTGCTGGCTCCAGAGTTATTGGAATAAAATGGTGTGGTGTGGTGGCACGTTGCAGGATTCTCAGGATGGGGCTTGGAGCAGCCTGGTCCAGCAGAAGGTGCCCCTGTCCACAACAGGGGGATTGGAACTAAAATACCTTTAAGGTGCCTTCTAAATCAAACTTTTCAAGGATTCTTTAATTTAATTGTTGTCTCCACACCCTGTGGCATCTTATCTGCTCCTGTGCCATGGGATTGGCAATTGCGCACTGCAAAAATGGCTTTATGTCTTTCAGAAGTGCAATGCAAGGGATTCCCCTAAAACGTTCATGGTCTTTTCATTAGACCTAAGATGGGAGAGATGGAGAGGAGTGAGGGCTGCAGCTAAAAAATGTGATAGAGTCTGGCTGTCATCTCAGGTTTTATTCCTCTATAGTTAATAAAATATCTCTTATATAAGTGAGAGAAGGGTCATATCCATCAGTCTCAGTGGAGCTACTCTGGATTCTTGTTGCTGTACATAAAAAATGTTTCTAGTGCTATTTGCAAGTGTGGACTTGTTTACTGCAGGATGGAGCAAGGTTTCTCTTGCTCTTCCTTTTGCTGAGGATTTTGAAGGAGTGTGCAGAGCAGCCATGTTCTTTTACAAATATTTCTAACAACCAAAAGATATTAAAATGGCTATTTTATATATATATATAAATAATATACATATTTCAAAATGCTTAATTTTGCTTTAATTTTTTTAGAAGCTAATATTACTTATCTACAATGTCACATGTAAATGTGCCCTGTGGCTGCAGGGTGACTGGGGACATTGCTGGCTCATTCTGAGGCTGTCTAAAGTTGTGTCAGGTGCTGTCTAAGGTTCAGCCTTACCCACCAGTGCAGGTGGTGCTGTCTCCTCTTTCCAAACATGTTTCTGGTAAAGAACTTCAACTCAGACCAAAATCTGCCTTTTGTCTTCTGGAGACTGACTGAATTATGCATTTAGAAACAGTCTCAGGGTTAAGATTTGTGAACTTCAGCACAGCACATCCCAGTGTATTGGTTTATTTACTTTTGTACAGAGGGCATTTTTTACCAGTTTCTCATGGCTGTGGTGGCAGCTGAGGCCAGTGGATGCCCTGTGCACATCTAGCATTGGGAATGGGAATTAGTGCCCATTCTATGGGGGATAAATGGGACTAAAATCTATGAAATCAAATATTTTAGGTGAAATGCCCATGTTCATGAGGAAAGGAAAGGCAAGCAAAAAAGAAAGAGTGTTTTGCCAGATCTCCTTCTGTGTATCATTTACAAGTGTGAGCGCTGTGAATTCCCCACACAAGGCTTGGAGATGTGCTCAAATTGAGCTTGGAGACCCAGGGGCAGATCAAGGTTTGGCTCTTCCAGAGGGGAGAAAAGGAGGGAATGGGATATAGGGACTCTTTGAAATTAGGAATTGGAGAAAAAGTCGTAGCCAATTTCTGCAATTAACAGCTAATTCTTCCAGTGGAAAAGAGGTGGAAATGTGGTATTGGTGTCTCTGAGTAAGGTACTCCCAATTTTACCCTGTGTGTGAGAGTAACACTGGGTTCACTCTCACAGCTGGGTAGGTGAACGAATTTGGGGATGACCTTGAGGCTGAGCTGAGTACACAGCCTGAGGCTGGGAGTCAGCCGCAGGTGCAAAATGATTTGGAAGAACATGGAGGTAGGTATTAGGACTTCAAAATTTAAATTTATTTGTTGAAGTTTTTTTTAAATTAAAAAAAATACCAGAGTTGTAGAATTGGTTCAGGCCAATTTGTACAGGCTTTTTTAAAAAAAGTATTGCTACTTTTTGTTTAGTAGTAGGAGCCTGTAACAAGATAGTGTTCAGGTGGGATTATGAATATTAAATGATTTGCTGCAGAATGATGGTTAGGGTTGAATTTTGTTCACACATAGAAAAAAACTGTGTGCTGCTCTGAGTAGATTTGGTTGCCTTATTCTGAATTTTTTCTTGGTGTGTATTCCTGCCCTTAGATCAGGGACAACCTCTGTGAAACTGGTGACTACAGAGCTATTTTCAAGTTTGCAAATCCTGTGATGCAGATATCACTGTGAATACTTTAAGCTCTAGCCTCTTGATGTGCTTTATGCCTTTTTAATTCTCTGTATTATTAGTACGAGTTATTTTTACAGGATTTGAAAGATGCATTGCAGAACCTTGCTGCTGAACTTTGGCACAGCAGTGAAGGAAAACACGGAGTTTGCATCAGCTCGTTTTACTCACAGTAAATTTTCACCCTGAGGGATGTGCCTTATCTGCAGCCAAGGTTAGGTTTAGAGCCGGGTTCTATTGTAATGCTCAAAATGCAACATTTTGTTTCAATGAAGGCTTCCAGTTATGTAGAGGAAGCATCTAACTAGTGTGAGTTATTTAAATGCCACACTCTTAGTCTTGTGTGACCCTGAGTGCTTTCTGCATAGCCAGTTCTTGGGTAATATAGGATTTATGAGACCGAAGGAGGCTTAATGAGGCTTACAATATAAATTTGCCAGTTGTACCGAGTCCAGTACAAAGGTTGGGATTAGTTTGGAGGTCATGAAAAGTTGATTTGGAAAGCCAGGGGTTTGGCTGAAGCTTTCCTGATGCGAAGGGAAGAGCCAAGGGCTACTTCTACTTGCTTTAAGTCCTTTAGTCTGAACCTCATCTGAGGTGAGGTTATGCTTGGGATGCACCCCAGGCTCCTTGCTGTGAACCAAAATACCTCTCCACAAGGCTGCTCTGGGATTTCCTGTGTTTCCAGGAAGAGCTGAAATGCTGTGGTGACATAGTCACTGAAGAAACTCACTTCAAATAATTTTGCCCTTAGCATTAGATATGTCACTTCTGTGCCATGGTTATGTTTTCCATGGCTGCAGCACAAGTCAAATCCCATGGCTGATTCCAATGCCCCACCATGAGTAAATACTTAGTTTTGCTGTATAAGAGAGGAAAAGGTTAGATCTCTTTCTGTCTTTGGATATAAAAGAATAATTTTAGAGAGAAAGATGCCTTTTATTGCTAAAAAAGCAGTTTCAGGTCACTCCACATCCAGAAGTAACAGCTGTGTTTAGCAGAGTACTTTGTCAGAAGAAAATAAAAAAAGATCAAACGCAGAAAGGGAAGATAAAAGAGTTACAGTCTGCATGTATTAAAGCCTAGTTTAGCTAAATTCAATGATAATTTTTCAAAGGAGAAAAGTACTGCAATAAAACATTTATTGTGTTTTTGTGCTTGTTGTCATTCCTTTGAGAAAAATGAAACAGTTTTAAGACTCATTCTATACTAATTTTTTTTTTTTTTAGTTTTTCAGTTCAAGCATTAAACAACAACAAAAAAGAGTTATTCACACAGTTCTCATTATAGATTTTATTGGAGGAAAAAGTCGTAGCTTTCTGGATGGTCTGACCCATTCAAGAAGTCATCATTTGTTTTAAATGGACATTGGCAAGGTCCTTAATAAGGATATGAATGATTAAGGAAAACCAGATATTTGGAATTGAAATGAAGGAAAAAAATATCTGAGTATAAAACCCCCTAAAATACATGTGCTAGGAATAACTCATCTACATGACTTGTGCTCAGATCCATTTGGTGGAGAATTGTTGAAGCCTGAGGCAGAAAAAAGGATGTTTGGGCAGCAGAAGCCAACTTGGAGGCTGTAAAGCGATTTGTTTCTATTTCCTTGTATCAATTTAAACAGTCAAATCAGCTTTACAGCTCTGAAATAAACACAGTTGGGAGTTTATGTGAGTTCAGCATGGTGTAACTGTATGGTTTGGACATGGTAGGGAAAGGAGAAGAAACATTTGCATCCAGTTTGCCAACTGACATATCAACAAGCTGGTTGAGGTAATGGGACACATCAGTATTTTAGGTCGTAAAAGTTTAAGAAGCTGAGAATGTGGAAAAGAGAATTAATTTTGAAGTTCAGCAGTCATTCACAGCCAGACACACGGGATGGTGTGAGGGGACCTTGGGCACTGCTGTTTCTGCCTTGTTTCTTCCCTTGGTGCAAGGGAATTTTGACTCATTGGAGAATGGACGTGCATGAGGCAGAGGACAACGACCTGTGGGCTGCATTCAGCCTGCCAAAACATCATCCAGCCTGGCAGCTGCCTCTCCCTGACCCCCGTCCCAGGCACAATGAGCTGCTCCACCTCTGCTGGCAGCTGGGATGCGACTTGGTCAGAAAATACTTCTCCTAGTCTTCCAGCCAAACGTGGAAGAATGTTGTGCTTGTTGGTTGAGCTGAAGATGAGGGTGGCTGAAGGAAACATTATTGTTTTATCAGACCTGCATTAAGTTCTTGCTTTCCTGCAGTAATATGAGCTCCTGAAATCTCTGTTCCCAGTGTGGTTGGTTGTCCATCAGTGTCTGTCCAAAGCTCCAACCTTTGTAACTCAAAGACATGAAGTCCCTGTCCAAGCCCTGCTGAAGTCAAGGCACACATGGATTGCTCTGTTGTCCTCTCTGGATCAGGCTCTGGAACAGGCCACCTACTGAGCCGAAGCTTTCATCTTTCCATCAGTTTTAAAAGTGATTGATATGAATTGTGATAACGACTGGTTTGTAGATCTTGCCTTTGACTACCCACAAAGCTGCTTAGAGAATTGCAATCTTTATGTGACCATGGATATCTCAGCCATGTCACTGACCTCAATGGGAGGAAAACTTTTAGGGATTAATCAGTACAGAGAAACTCTTCCTGCTTCTGAAAGCCTCTTAAAATATTTTTTGCAGCATTTACTTACTTATCCCTCCACTTTCTGAGCATGGTTCTTCCATTGCCTAAAGACTCAGTCAGCTCTAGAAATAACCCTGTCATTGCTTTGGAAAGGTGGATGAAGTGCCTTGTTTCATGTTTTACAGGTGGGGAGCCTAAGAGTAGGATCATTTAAGTCTGACATGTTTTCTTGTGATTATGGAAATATCTGTAATCAAACATTTTAACAGTCAGTGCTATTTTCTAATCTGTGTGTGTGCAGTCTGATGTCTTTTGAAGGCAGCAGGAGGCAGGAAGGCCTCACAACAGGGAAAATTAAGCCAATTATCTCTGAGTAGATGTAAGGACTAAATGCCCCAATTTTAACCTACCACTTCAATACCTCTACGATTCAGCCTTTCCCTCTGCAGTGAAATGGGAATCACACTGCTGGGAGCTTGGGGCAGGACCTCAGCGAGAGAGATGAAGGTTTAAAGAGCTTTTCAGCCCTTTGCTTTTGTTCTGACAACCCCTTCCAGCTTCACGGGAGGTGTCATGATGTCACATGGATGGCAAGGTGAGGATTTGCCAGCCCAAGCAGGCCTCAGCTCTGATCACAGAATCACAGAATGGTTTGGGCTGAAAAGGACCTCAAAGACCATCCTGTTCCACCTCCTGCCATGGGCAGGAACAGCTTCCACTAGTCCAGGTTACTCCAAGCCCTGTCCAACCTGGCACTGAACACTTCCAGGGATGGGTTGGGCCGGTGGTGTGAGCTGCCATGGCCAAACCCTCTGCTGTGGGTGATCCTACCAGGGTGGGCTGATGGGTGTCAGTCCTTTCCTCCTGCCCTCTCAGACTGGGACCCGAGATCCTCTCCTCTCCTTTCCATGCTGTTATTGACAGCATGTTTTGGCCATAAGCTCTGTTCCTCCTGTGTATAGAGTTTATTTCTGTATCATGACTGAAGTACCTGATGAAATTTATAGAGGTCGGTACCGATAAGTATCCCATAACAGCTCTGAAGTTTATGTGGATTTAAATATCCAAGGAGTCTCTAGTGAAAAACTGATTTTCAGGGTATTGCCATTGGTTAAATAGATTTCAGGTCTTTATTATGCTATTGAAATACTTGAATCACCACTTGAACTAAATGAAAGCTTACTCTGTGTGCATATAATTGTTTTTCTTGCTACCTATTACTTGATTGGGGTTGAGTAAGGTTAGTAAAAGCATTAAATTAATTTTCTTGTAAACTTATGCATTATGAAGTAAGAGGTATAAAAGTTACATTATACATGGCAAATGTCTTGAGGCTTTGGTTTATAGACTTGTTTATATTTTTATTTTAATGATTATTGCTTTCTTTGTGTCATTTCCACTTTTGAATCTCCATACTCATTACATTTTTATTATCTCTTTTATAAAATAAATGGCAGCAAACCAGACAATTTTGTTGTTGGAATAAATAGATCTGAATATATCTCTCGATAAATAAAATGTTGTGACTGCAAGAAGGACTTTTCCAAAGTCACTAAATTGAAGGCAAAGCCAATTAATAGCTGGCCTTTCATTTTTATGGACCAGGGCATGCAACACATCCATCTGACTTGGCAGATTTGAAATTATCCAAGAGATAGCTGAACTACATTGAAAGATATGTGAGGAAAATTAGTGCTCATGGAAGGCAACAGATCAACAGCCCTAGAAATCAAATCCCTGTGAGCTGTGTGCAAACCCTACTGAATTCATTTTGAACACTTCCCCTTGACTTCAGGGGCTCCAGTGTGAGGGTCTCTGCCTCACAGGGTTTTTGGGAGCTAAGCAGATTTTAGCCACTGATTGTCACTGTGGATCTTAACTGATTCATATTCCCAAACACACTGTGAGACCTGTAGGTGTAGCTGGTTCTTATTGGGAATCTTTCAAAGCACCAAACAGAAGCGTGTCTATTTCAGAATCACAGAATCACAGGATGTTTTGGGTTGGAAGGGACCTTAAAGATCCTCTCATTCCACCCCCTGCCATGGTCAGGGACACCTTCCACTATCCCAGGTTGCTCCAAGTCTCATCCAACCTGGCCTTGAACATGTCCCAGGAGCTGGAGATAGAAAATAGGAGTTTAATTTGTATATCTGCAGTACAAGTGCAATTGCTGTTCACAAGCTTGTGGGTGAGAAGGTCTAGATGAAATGTCTCATGAGGAGCAGCCAAGGGAGCTGGAGGTGTTTAGTCAGGAGAAAAGGAGGCTCAGGGGACACCTTCTCCCTCTCTACAACTCCCTGACAGGAGGATAGAATGAAGTAAGAGTCAGCCTCAGCTGCCATGTCCAAAGTGAAAGGATGAGAGGAAAAGGCTTTAAGTCCTGCCAGAGCAAGTTCAGACCCATATTAGAAAAAACATTTTCACTGCAAGAGTGGTCAAGCATTGGAATGAGTTATCCAAGGAGGTGGTGGAGTCACCATCTCTGGAGCTGTTCAAGGGGCATCTGGATTTTAGGGTGATTATGGTGTTGATTGATGGTGGGACTATCTGATCTTGAATGTCTCTTCCAACCTCTGTGATGAATCTTTGATAAAATTAACTGGTACTTTTTAGTAATGTGCGGCCTCTGTTCTCTGTAATTTTTTTTAATGTGTATAGATTTTTTTCAATGGCTTTTATTTTCTTAGTATAATTTTGCTGTTCTGAAACATACGTCTATGCAATTTTTCTCCTTTGGATCTAAAGCTAACATTTATGCTGTATACACACAACAAGTTGGGATACCAAGTCCTCCTCCTGGTTGCCACCCATAAATCCAGTTTATAACCCCACAGACAAACCCTTTCTGCATCCAAGAGCCAGCTGTGTTTCTCCCTGGGTATTTCAATGTAAAGTCTGTTCTAGAGCTTTCAGGAATTTGATGTTAATCAGTTCCTTCCTACTTTCTCTTGTTCTCCCAGTCTTCTTCCAGGCTCACTGGGAAATTGGAGCCATGGTGGTGAGAATAATTTCCTTGTTAGGAATAAGTGAACTGAATGAAATCAGCCCAGTGGTGTGAACAATAACATTTGGTAGCAGTTTCTGGTGTGCTGAGCTCCGGCCTGCTCAGCTGACCAGGTTGGCCTTGTGTTGTGTTCATGTTTTTACATGTTTGTCTGTATCAAACTTTTCCTTTGTTCCATGTTTCTATCCCAAACTATTTTGGAGCAGAGCCATCTTTTTGGACTGGGAACATGTGGCCTAGTGGGATATATTATTAAGGCTTCCAAAAGGAGCCCAATATGAATAGTAAGAATAATGTTAAGAATGAATAGTAAGAATAATAATACTGAAGAATATAAGCTTGTTAGAACAGCTAACACAAGTTCAACATCTAAAAATAGAACACCAGCAAGAAAGTTCAGATTAATTTAAAATAGGGGGGGGTTGTAGGGTTTTGGTGTTTTTGTTTTTGTTTTTTTTTTTTTTTTTGTTTGTTTTGTTTTGTTTTTTGTTTACTGGGATTTACAAGTGGATGGGGAATCGTATTTTGAAAAACTAGCATTTTACCTTATAAATGTTCTAAATGGGAATTTTAGGAAATAACTGTTGAACCATGCCATCCCTTTTACTCCATGGCAAACACCCTTCTGATGTGTAGTACTGATATGGTTGCCAGTAATGATATGGTTGTTTTGAACTCTCTTGGAGTTTTGCCTTGGGCAGCAGGGAAGGATTTGGGATCTGGTACCTTGTGTGGCAGATAAAGCATTTAATTGCATTTCAGCAATAAGCAGAATGTTTCTCTTTACACAGTCTTACTGCTGTTGGAGAGCAGGAAGAAAAATTGTGATCCAAAAGCTGCTTAAATGGAATTTGAAACAATGAATAGCTGTGGGTACAGAAATGAAAATTTATGAAGCTATTTGGCTATTGCTGCCAATCCTAATGATAATGTTCTATCAGGTACTGTTATTTGCATGGTGGTAAAATTTTCTGTGTTGGTCATGGAGCTGGGTGGTCTGCAGTACACTTCATGAATGCAGAACCAAGATATAGCCTTTCCAGAGGTAAGGAGCATCCTGGTTCCTCAAAGAGACTTTGATCCAAATTTAAATCATACAGAAATGAGGAGAGAATTTAGTTGCAGAAGTGTGTGTAATCTGTTCTTTCTTGGGGGACTTTCTGTTTACTTTTGAATCCTGGAATCACAGAATGGTTTGGATTGGGAGGGACCTTGGAGACCATGCAATTCCACCCCTGCCTTGGGCAGGGACATTTTCCACTAGACCAGGTTACTCAGAACCCCATACAGCCTGACCTTGAACATCTCCAGGAACGTGGACTCTACAATCTTCTTTTCCTGTCCCTGCCTGCCTTGTCCCCAGGGGCTGTGCAGCTCTCCTGGAGCCCCTGGAGGCCCTGGCAGGGGCTCTGAGGTGTGCCTGGAGCTTCTCTTGTGTGGGTGAGCACCCCAAGCTGTGCCAGGCTGGCTCCAGAGCAGAGAATCTTTGTCACCCTCTGCCAGACTTGCTCCAACAGGCCCATGACCTTTTGTAAGCTTTGTTGTGTAAGTAAAGAATAACAGGGTTAAAGTCCTCTGTGAGTTCTGTGGATTGTGTTCCTCGCCTCCATGACATCTCTGGAAACAACCTGTAAATCCATGCTCATGAGGCTCTGGTCTGAGCTGGCTCACACGACTGGGGAATTTGGGAGCTCTGGCACTGCAAGGCAGGATGTGACATCTTGATCAGAGATGGAAATGAGGGCACCAGGCATCCTTTTGTCACCGCTGGTTCATGTTCCCTCCTGTGTCAGGGGGCTTTGGAATAACAGGGACTCAAGGCATGGACACTGGTTGCTGCCACCAAGGGTATCCCTGCAAGAGATGTGTCCCCATCAAAGGGGATGTGCACCCTGTGATGATGGCTCCAACCAGCAAGGGCTGGAGCTGGAGTGTGGAGGCTATGCCAATAGCATACCAAATTTTATTTTCACTCAGCTTGCTCACTGGATATCTGTAGCTATGATATTTTCTGAAAAATCCTTTCAGAAAAGATTTTTTAGGATTTTTCCTCCTGAGAAGCTGAGAGGCCTCAGGAACAAAATGTAAACAATGGTTATCTGCTGCTGTGGAATGTAACAGGTGCATCTGTGATTGGCCCATGTTGGATGTTTCTAATTAATGGCCAATCACAGTCAGCTGGCTCAGACTCTCTGTCAGAGACACAAACCTTTATTATTCATTCTTCCTTTTTCTATTCTTAGCTAGCCTTCTGATGAAATCCTTTCTTCTATTCTTTTAGTATAGTTTTAAAATAATATATATAATAAAATAATAAATCAGCCTTCTGAAACATGGAGTCAGATCCTCGTCTCTTCCCTCATCCTCAGACCCCTGTGAACACCGTCACAGATATCCAGTAAAATATTCCCAGGCCATTTCTGTCTGTTTCTTTTAAACAATCTTCCTTTCCAGTAAATACACACTTCCTGTAGCTGCCACTTTATATATTGAATTAGTAAAGCTTATTAAGTCCCCCATTATTTTGCTGCATGATGGAGAATACAGGTGTTTTTCCACATAAAATGTTCACATGACACAGCAGGAGTAGCACTTTAAGCCTTAATGGCATGCACTTGGTTATCTAATTTTTGCACATTAATCCTCTCAAGATGTCTGTTAACACAAACCCTGCTAATTAATGTTTCTTCAGTGTCTGCAAATGTATGATTCAGTTTTTAAAGGAAATTGGAAGACCACAGAGCACTGTATTATGAATCATAATATCAATGACATTTAAAGACGTAAAAAAGCTTAGCTGGTACGTGATATAGAATTATAACACAGTCTAACCTCATCAACAAAAAAGTCATATCTCTGATACACCCATTTTTGTTTATGTTCTTAGACAATTACTGCTGTAGCAAGACTTGGGCAAATGTCTTTATTTCAATGTGTTTTTGTAAGGAAAAAAGAAGCGATTCTCACCCCAAAAAAATGTCTAAAAAGACATGGAGGTCCAGATAAGTTACTCTAGACTTCCCTTTTTAGTAAATAGAGATATAAAGGCACCTACAGAAGGTAAATAATCTAATCAAAACCTAAGGGAATTGACATTTAACCCTTACGCAAACAATATTGAAACAAGCTCAAGTTCAAAACTATTTATACCAAAAAAAGTGGGTACTTAAGGGACTTTAGGCATTCCTTTTCCCTTCTTATTTGGAATGGGAAATAGCAGACATCCTGTTGTCTCTGTTTTGGCATATCTGAGGCCAGCAAATGTGTCAAGCTTGCACTGTTGTCCTGAAATTTAAGCCTTTATTTCCATTCCAAAGGGATCTGGAATTTTAAAGTTACACGGATAAATTTCTGGATATTTGACTTGCAAAGCAATTTCTGGTCTTGAACCGATTTACTGCTTGCAGTAACACTGTTCATCAGAAAATGTGAACACAATTAACAATCATCCAACCTACATCTTTCTATCATCTACTGGCAGCAAATGTACACAACAAAAATGGGAAACCTTGTACCAAAATTATGAAGAGATATTCAAATATCATCACCATTTCCACACAGAATCTTAAAAACTACCTGTGGATTTGGTGGAGCAGAACTTGGTAGAGACCATGGACAGAGAAGGATGCACATTATCACTATTTGTACTTAAAAACTTCAGAGTTAAGACTCCCGTAGATAATCCTAACCACAGACATACAACTTAGATCCTCCTAGACCTCAAGGCTTATTTATTGCATGGTAATGTTTTTAACAGGGGGACTGATTAGCTGTTGGAGCAAACTACCAGGGAAGGCAGTGGATCCTTCTTCTCTTGAGCTTCAGTTTTGGGATGAAGACTTCAACATTGCAGCGCTCAATACAGCAGCTACAGGATGAAGTTTACAGTCAGTGTTACATGGGCTGAATGCTCAAATCTCCTGTCTGGCCTGAGCATATATGAATCTCAGTGTTTCCAAAGTACCTACAGATCCTTGAATAAAAGACACAGTTGGAAGTACAACGTATTTTATGGGAGAGCTCCGTCTGCCTCTCGCGGAGGTAAGGAAAACCTCACGTGGTGAGCTCAGGTACAGCCACATCTCATTAAACTTATTACAGCTTTCAGCCACGTGGGTGCCTAGACATAAATAAGCAGGGCCAGGCCAGCTTTACTAAAATACATATTTTTCTCACTCACACAGTCATGCAAGGGGCCGCAACTGCCCGTGTCTCGAGGACAATTTTAACAGCAAGACCTTTCTCCTCAGGGGACTGCTCCCACTTTTTCATTTAGAAGAGGAGAAAGGAAACCCAATCCTAAACATATGATGATTTTATTATGTGAAACCCAATAGGAAATGAAGTAAGAATATCGGGCTGCTTTCAGTTTCCTAGCAAGGGATTTTGTTTTAAGTTGGAAGAGGGGCAGCTGTGTTGGACGCTCGCTTCCCTCTGCCTAAACATCAGGACCTCTTTAATTTTTGGGGGTCGTTGTGTGAGTCGTGTGGTGCAAAGACAGAGCAGGCTTGGTGGGAACTCCTGAGCTTTGATCCAGGCTCTGCTGGTTTGGAGAGGAAGATTCAGCTGGAGAAGCAGAGGATAAAGGACTGCAGGAGCTCCTGGCTGTGTCTTGGTGTGCAGGGATGCACACTCAGAGATGCCTGTGTACATGTGTGTGTGTGTGTGTGTGCGTGTGTGTGTGTGAGCACCAAAAGCGGGCCAGCCAAATTCCATCTTCATGGACAGTTCAATGGAAAGTTAGCTCGAAAATGCAGTATATCATATTTCATGAATTTAATAGGGTTTTCATGATTTTACAAAGTGCTTCAACCAGACACTCATGGCTGGAGGCTGCACAGCAGGAGACCTAAAATACTGCATCTGTGTTTTTCAACTCCTGCCAGAATCCATTGAATTTGATCCGGAATGACTATGCATCTTTGGAATGTACATTCACTTTTCTCTTGCCTTATCCAAATAAAAGAGGGACATGGGGGGGTTGAGGGGGAGGGAGAAAAGAGTCCTGTGAGAATTCCATATGGAAACACTAAACTAGCATTATAAAGGATTTCCTATAAACAAAATTACGGTCACAAATTTTGGACTCGGACCACATTTGAAACAAAGGGCCCTTTGTCTCCCTCTTTTAATATATTTTTTTATCTATGTTAACACACACGTTTTTATTTTTTTATGGCAATAGATAAACAGATGTACATGCATACACTCATGCAAAAATGAATGTATATATTAGTTTGAGGTCCAGTTGCAATCTCTCTTAATTTTTTTTTCGATTGCAGAACTCCTAACAAGAGCAAACTTTAATCATTCAGTGCACTAAATCCCTTGAAAATAAATATCCAGGGCAACTTCAAAAGCCCTTAATTAGAAGCACATGTGTGGTGTTACAAATTTCTGGCTGAGGCGGCTGAGTTGTAATTTAACGTTATGATCTGCCATAAATATTATCCATAATGAGCAGACTTCATGTTACACTTCTGTACGTCAGATAACTGCAATATTTTTTGTCTGCTTTTGTTCAATCACTGAACCTTAAGTGAAGCTTAAAATTAGAAGGAAAGGAAGAAAGAAAGAACCAGTTTTCCCACCGGGAAGCTGAAAATTTCTGTCCTCCTAGCTGCAAAGAGAGCTATTGATTTTATTCTGTTTTCTTTGTTACAGCTTAAAAATGTGGCTAACAGATAATAACTTGGAGATGATGGGGGAAAGGGAAGGATAAGGTTTGGAACTTGGTGAGATGATTGTTGTTGTTTTGCATAACTTTCTGATAGAAGCTTCCTGGAATATTTGCTATGTTCCCCACTACCAAAGCAAACCCCAAAACCCCATTTTCATTTCTACATGAAAATCTAAACCATTTCTGCCCCTGTGTTGTACCTGAACCAAGTCTGTCACTCTTCAGAAACTTGATGGCTGAGGGTAAAATTTTCTGTGTTAATTTTAAGTGGTTTATGAATTGGTTTTGCAGCCTTGGCACAGACTGAGCACAGTTATATGTGCATGAGTGTATGTGTGTGAGTGTGTGTGTGTGCAAGGAGGGGGTAGTGAACTAGACAGTAAATTTACAGTGGAAATGTGCAGCTGTGGGGATTATGCACTGGTTGCTTAAATGTGTGTGAAGAAATGCAGAAATAGCGTGGGGCTGCAGAACAAGTCCACAGCCTCATGACTTGTATAAAGAGGCAGTTTGGTTTGGACTTCAACCAAACACATGGGCTGTGAGGTTTTTGCCTTGGAAAGCGCCCCAGGACCCTGTACCTATTTAAAAGGACAAGCCTTATCTGGTGTTTCTGACTGCAGGTATCCAAGCCTTGCCTTGGCAGGCTGTTGCTGTGGCCACAGCCATATCTTACTGTTCAGCCTGGAGAGGAGAAGGCTCCAGGGTGATCTTACTGCAGCCTTCAAGCACCCAAAGGAACCATAGGAGTGCTGGAAATGGACTTTGGACAAGGGGGAATGGCTTCACCCTGAATAAAGGCTGGGTTACATGGGATAATTGGAAGGATTTCTTGGCTGTGAAGATGGCAAAGCCCTGGCATAGGTTGCCTGAAGAGCTGTGATTGCCCCATCCCTGGAAGTGCTCAAGGCCAGGCTGGACAGGGCTTGGAGCAGCCTGGGATAGTGGAAGGTGTCCCTGCCCATGACAGGGGGTGGAATTGGGCCAGGTTTAAGGTGCCTTCCAACCCAAACCATTCTATGGAGCAGGGCCCAGGAGGGCTGCTCGCTCCTGGGACATCTCTCCTAGACAGAAGACATTGCGTGTCCTCAGCCTCTGCTTCCTCCAGCAGAACAAGCATTTCCTACCTCTTTTCCTACTCACACCAGCCTTCTCATTGGAACTGCTTTTCTGCTTGATCTTTAAAAACAAAAAATTACTGCAAGAGTGAGTAAAAATCTTTGTCCAAGTGCCCAGGGTGGGGACATGTCTCTATCGACTGCAGCATCTTGGCATAAAATGTGGCTCCCACAGCTACATGCTCGAGGAGCAATTCAGAGCAGGGAAGTGCTGGGCAGAGGCACAACAGTTCCAAGCTGCAGGCACCACGGGCCCAGATATAAAGAAAATAGATGGCTGGAAGCAGCATGCTCTGTGGGCATGATGGCTGTGTGATATTGGTACCTGTCTGTTTGGTTTTGGCTGGACTCTGGCTGCTCACATTGCTGTTGGGGAGAGACTGGGGTGTCTGGGCTTATAACTGCTCCCAGGAGATGTCAGGCTCTCATAGGAACAGTACCAATTTTTAGTGGCAGCAGGAGGAGCTGCAAATCCAGTTCTCCAGGGTATCCACCACAAGACTTTCTCTCTTAGCTTTGTCTCTCATTCCCAAAATGCCTGTATGCAATTTTTGCCTCTGCTGTTGCAGAGCCTTGAGCTGGATCACATCCTATCAGTTCTCACAGCTCATATCAGATACAGCAAGCTGCAAGCCAAGCTGGTTCCCTGTGCTACCTCTCCTCAGCCCAGCTGAGTTCACTGGGATGGATTTGTACACCTCCTTCCCCTCTTTGGGTAGTGCAGAGCAGAAGTGGGGCTGTAAACCTTCCAGGTGACAGGTTATCTTCAGAAAGGCTTGCCAAATTACTTTATAAACTTTAGATATGCTGGGGAGAAGATAAAAGCTGTAATGTTGCCCTTCAGAACCCCATGATGGATGTGTTGCTCAGTCTCTGAATGTACTGGATGTATCTGACAAAATCTTTCATTATGATGGAGGAAACAAAATACCTCTAATCTCCCCCTTCCCTTCCACTTCCATCTCGAGTTTCTGGAACCACAAGTGACAGGAATGGAGAGTCTGTTGTCAAGGTGTTCCTAGCAGAGATGATGGAAATGCCTATTTCTCTGTGACTTCCAGCATCAGTCTGTCATCAGGGAGGGTTCAAATAATGCTTGGAGACCCGCAGAGATGTGTGTTTCTGAATACAATCAGCACTCAAGACTCATATCCAGTAATGCTTTTAGAGGCACTTCTAGTAGTTTGGACTATTTACCAAACCAAATTTAAACCAAGTATATTGCTGGAGAAAAATTTCCCAGTCCTTATTTCAAAAGGATATTTAAAACTTCACGTTTTGCTTCCAACCAGGGATCAAGAAGTTATTTAAGAAGTATGAATCATTTCAGTGTTTGAGAGTAACCCCCTGAAGTCATCCACTGCCACCTCCACCTCTGCCTGCCCAGGGAGCCAGAGATGATTTCCCCAGCATGGACTGGAGCAATGCAACTGCTGGAAGAGAAATCTCTCCGTTGTCGCCTTACTTGCCATCAATTATTTGGGTGTGTGCCATTCCAGGTAAGATGGGGATGATCTGACACACTCCTTCAAACACGAGCGCAGAAAAGCTGCGAAAGATGCTAACAGATACTTGAAGTGAAAAAGTACTTGGCAATCAAGGTCAAACACTAGCAGTAAATTTGAGCCAAATAAGACCTCAGATTTAATGTGGCTACACATCCCTTCATCTTCATTTCTTCACCTCTCTATAGTTTGCACTAATTGCCTCCTGTAGGCTTTGGGACACCCTTCAGACCAAGCAATCTGGTAACGATGCTATCAATAAAATCCTTCATTTTGGCCGGCTTGCATCCTGCTTTCTTAACTAAATCACAGCTCTCTGTCACAGCCCAAAGAACTAATATCCAGATAAACATCCAGCTTGCCTGAGCAGCTGTCCTGAGCCCACGGAGGCTGGGTGTCAGGGGCACTGCTGACACAGGACGGTGAGAGGGGCAGCAGGGAGGGAGCTGCTGCCCCGGCCGCTCCGTGTTCAGGATGTCAATAGATGGAGCTGAAGGAGCGAGGCACAGCGAGCCAGGGAAGGCGCTCATGGGTGTGTTTGCTTTTTTCAGCATGCCAGGAAGGGATCGCACTTGTGAAATGGAAGAAGTGTGGCTGTGCGGTGAAGGGAGGGCATGAGGGACGCGGGGCTGCTGCAGAGGATGGTGCAGGAGACGTGGAAAAGGAGTGGACAGCATAGAAACCTACATCTATGACAAAAAACATTTTCTCTTGTCTACAGGCCTCTCCAGAGTATATTCTGCGTATGATTGGACTTCTACACACACAGCATCAAAATAGACTTGATTTTTCCTGGTAAATCTTGCACATAATGAATTCCAGCATATGATTTTGCATATCTGGCTTAGATAGGACAATCACTCAAGTGCTTTGTGTGTCACAGATGTCCAGCTTGAGATGATCTAGAACTCAGTTAAGGCAGGTCAGGCACACTTGAACTGTCCCTTTGCCTAAATAAATCACCTTGTGGAAAAATCCTCGGTAGTCAGTGTAAATAAGGATTCTCATGTCATGGTTTGCTTAGTCTGCTAATCAAAACATGTAGCTCTGAGCACTTACCATTTAGTGCAGCTTATGAAAATCAAGCATCATTATTGCTGTCTGATACATTATCACCAGCAGCCATATAATGGGAAAAATGTTCCTGGCTTGAAATGAGTGCAATTTATGATTCTAAATTGTTATGTATAAAGAAAGAAGAGTGCAGCTGGATATTCATTAGACACATTCAATTTAATGTATTGAAAACAGTAAAGAATATGTTTTAATTAATAAGCCGAGTGCACATGGCAATGGAATCTGTAAAGAGAGCCCACAGAGCTCTGCAGCTCTTACTGGGAAGGGAAATGGCAAAGCTGCTCCTTTCTCTACAGTGAGGTCACCTTTATTCACCTGCAGACCACAATTCACCTGCTTTGGCTGTCTCTGCTTTATTGCCACACTTGGAGGATTTTGCCTCTCAGGCCCATCAGTGGTACAAAAGGAATCAGATGCTTTTTATGCACCCTACTGTTTGGAATTCCAATTTGCAAATCTGTTTCATGAGGAAGATAGCTAGCATATTCCAAAAATTAGGGCCTTTGGTGAAATTGCTTTCAAAAAAGGCACTTAAGAAGGGTTAAAAAGACACTGAAAACATTGCAAGTGTTGCCTCTGTGCTGCAGTGTTGGAAGGAATGAATAGGAAAAACCAGGACATCAACAACTGTGAGGTTCATGTCCCAAAATGAACTTCAAAATCAAAATGGCATCTGACATTTCCCCTGGGAGTCTGAAAATGGACTGAAGATATCAACCAAATAATTTATTTCTTGTGAAGTCTTCTTAAGAAGACCCCAAAATAGAAAAACAGTAGCATGAACAATTATTAAAGTTATTCTTTTGAATGGAACTTTCATTCTAGCTCAAAAATCTTGTTGAAGAAATTTTTGGCACCTGACATTTACCAGGTTTGTTAGAAGCCAGGAAGTGAATCACCTTGGAAAATCTGAACAAAATTTTCTTGGCTGCCATCATGCAAAGGCAGATGAAATGTATTTCCAAAAAATAAGAAAATTTTAATGTGATTGCTAATTCATACCAACTAGCTCAAAATAAGCCAATATTTGCTGTTTGTAATTTAAATAGAATCTTCTTGACTCTTCTTGAATTGATAATTTGTTATTTGATAGAGAGGGAGGGGGATGGGCTACAGTGATATATTATTTATATTAATCCCTGGGCATGGCCTTTCCTAAGATAATCCACAATTCAGATGTGACCATTACAAGTCACAGACTGGATCTCACTGAGTGGGGCCATATGCATCCCTCAGGGACTGGCTGTAAGAGGTGAAGCCATTTCTCCTGAAAGGCTGTGGGTTACACCCTCATGGAGTCCATTCTGAAGGGAATAACCTCCATGCTCATGCCCTGCTTTACCTTTTAGAGACTAAACCATGTCAAGAGAAGCTCAACATTGCCCACCAGTGTGCACTTGAGCCCTGAAAACCAAATCCTGGGCTGATCCCCAGCGTGGGCAGCAGGGCAGGGGGATCCTGCCCCTGTGCCCCTGGGCTCAGGTGAGAGCCCACCTGCAGAGCTGCCCCAGCCCTGGCTCCAGCAGCACAAGGAGCTGGAGCTGCTGCAGCCAGTGCAGAGGAGGCCACGGAGCTGCTGCCAGGGCTGGAGCCCCTCTGCTCTGGAGCCAGCCTGGCACAGCTGGGGCTGTTCAGCTGCACCAGAGAAGCTCCAGGGACACCTCAGAGCCCCTGCCAGGGCCTCCAGGGGCTCCAGGAGAGCTGCACAGCCCCTGGGGACAAGGCAGGCAGGGACAGCACCCAGGCAATGGCTCCCACTGCCAGAGGGCAGGCACAGATTTTGGCACATTGGGAATTAGGAATTGCTGGCTGGGAGGGTGGGCAGGCCCTGGCCCAGGGTGCCCAGAGCAGCTGTGGCTGCCCCTGGATCCCTGGCAGTGCCCCAGGCCAGGCTGGATGGGGCTGGGAGCAGCCTGGGACAGTGGGAGCTGTCCCAGCCAAAACCATTTTGTCATTCTGTGAAGCTCTGCTACTACAGGCAATGTGTGCACACAACTCTCCCCTCTCTGAGTAGTAGCTGTAGTGAGAAGTGGTGGCTTTTTAGTTATGACATAGCTCTTCTGCCACCCCATTTCCCCTGTATCCTGCAAGGAACTAAATATGTTTTAATTTGGGGGAGTAGTTGCTCCTTACAACATCCTGAAAGTGACCCTTGAGATTGTCAGAGCTACGGGGTGGACTGAGAGCCTTGCTGTGGCCTGGATGTGTTCATGGTGCTGCAAACACCAAGGATCCTCCTGTGTTCTGTCTGCCAGGGTGTCCTCCAGTGAAGGGATATGGTTGGTTCTGCTTCCCTGAACCACTGGTTGAGAAACCACTTTGAAAGGCAGCTGGGATAAACTGCCTTCCCTGCCAATTAAATGAGTTTCTGGCCTCTATGAAAGGGTCTGGCGTAGCAGGGAGGTGAATAACATACTCAGATGAGAGACTTCCATGGACAGGGAGACACACCCACACACACTCAGGGAGCCTGAACTCACCAGGGACACGAGGGATGATCTGTCCTCTTGCAGAGCTGAGCCTGTCTGGTGCAGCCTGCAGTGTGCTGGTAACTGGGGATGGCTCCTGGACACGTCTTCCTAAAGCAAAGAGATACAGGAGTCTGAAATGCTGGAGAGCCACAGAACAAGTGTGACAGCGGGACAATAATGTCACAGAATGGTTTGGGTTGGATGGACCTTAAAGACCATCAGTTCCAAACTTCCCTACTATGAGCAGGGACACCTTCCACTGTCCCAGGTTGCTCCAAGCCCTGTCCAACCTGTCCTTGGGTGCTGGAAAGAAATTCTACCATGTGAGAATGGTGAGGCCCTGGCCCAGGGTGGCCAGAGCAGCTGTGGCTGCCCCTGGATCCCTCTGTCTGTGTCATTAATGAAGATATTCAATAACTCTGGTGCCCAGATGGACCCCTGAGCCATTCACCACAACCCTCTGGATGCAAACATCCAACCAGCTCCTAATCCATCTAATAGTTCTCCCATTAAGTCCATCTCAGTTTATAGAGAAAGATGCTGTGGGGACAGCGCCAAAGGCTTTATTGGGCATCAGTAAATAAAGTGTGAATGTATTTACAGGGCAACACACCAACAACTTGTCTAGATGCAAAAAACCTTTGAGAAGTACCAAGGGCCCATGGGATAAAGGACCCCGTTGCTGGGACCACTGTGATGTTCTGGCATCTCCACCCCTAGGTGGTGAACAGAAAATATTCCCTTTCTGCTGGGACTTGAAAGGATCTGTCAGAGTCCACACAAACTCCTTGGTGCCTTTCTTTGTGTACAGCACACCCAGCCTGCACTCAGAGGAGCTCTGGATTGCTGGCCCAAATTCTCTCCACTCGTATTTCAGCACAATGAAACAGACATATGCTTGTGTGAGGAGTTTGTTTGCATAGATGGTCCTGAAGAGTCACCTTTTAAAGACATCTAGAAAGTCTTTAAAAGTCTTTTTTCTCTTTTCCTTTTGCTGTCAAAAGCTGATGGCTTTTGGAAACTGCAGTTTTAATGGGAGAAGTGTCATCTTTGCTAATATCTTGAACTAAAGATGTAAGTGGGAACAAGCTGTTCCATGAGCAGCAGAATTAACAAAACCATGTTTCTTGTGGATGTGTGTCTCAGGTTTGAACTTTCTGGTTAAACTAGGGTGCCAATTTGAGATTTTCCCATAGCTGTGATATGAATAATGTCTCCACCCAACACAGATTCCCCACAGTTTGATAAAGGGTAACTGGAGCCTCTCTTGTTCTGTCTGGTGCAACTAATCAAGTCCCTGTCTTCCCCCAGGCAGTAAATTTTCATGAAACATGTACAATTCTAACAAATTTTGTTGAAACAGGTTCAAAAGTTGTCAAGAGGACTCGAAGAGATGAGATGATACGCACATAAATTGGATCATGTAAGTCCTTGTTTTCTTTGGAAAGCAGGGCAGAAACATTCTCCACAGGCAGCTTTTAATGCAGAAAATGGCTATTTATGGAAATCTTTACAGTCTTTTCTATCTTAGAAAAGGACAAGATAGAAAGGGATGCAACTTGGCTTCTCTCCTCTGAATTATTTATGACATTTAGGAGAAGCAGTGTATAGAGGTAACCTATAAGGGTTTTTCAGCAATTGTCCTTCTTCCTGTTACAAGTTTTCTAAATTCTTGTTGTGCATCCTTTTGACAAACAGAACCTCAGCAACAGGCTTTCTCATTTTCAGTTCTAGTATTTCTCTGCTTGTCCTTGCTGAGACTTTCAGTGAATAATCTTTGAGCTGTTTTGTAAGGACCGTGTGAATCAATTCAAGTGCCAGTATTTAAATTTTAAGACAGGTTTTCTGAAGACCAAAGGTTAAGCACTGGTGTTGTATAAACACTCAACAAAAATTCCCCTTTCAGATACTTTACTTTTTCTTATCTTACACTTTAGTAGGCTTTCTGTCATCAGATAGTGCTTTACACTAGACATAATAAAAATAGAAAATAAGATATTTTTAAAAAAACCCATCAGTTTTATATCTTTATATAGGAAAGAAACATCAATGATGCAAGCTCATTTTCTCATTCACACGTCCTCTTTCTTCCTTGAAGGAATGGTGAAAAACTTTGCATGCCCAATCCCTGGAAGTGTCCAAGGCCAGGCTGGATGGGGCTTGGAGCAACCTGGGACAGTGGAAGGTGTCCCTGATGGGGTGATCTTTAAGGTCCCCTCCATCCCAAACCATTCTGTGATTCTATAATAAAGCTTTGAATATATCATCTCAAGACAACGTCCCACTCAAAGCCTAGTTAGATTTACTTTTCTCCTCTTGTCTTTCTTCATTAATTCAAGACTAAGAAATGATAAAAACATCAGTGTTTTGATTTTAAACAGGCCACTCTTCCTAGGAGCTGGCCCTCAAAGCTCTTTGTGTCCTGGGGGGACTGCAAAGCCCAAACCCACTCCTTATGATTTCTGCTCTTTTGATTTCCAGAGAGGGTTTTTTTCTTAGCCAGTCCTTGTTGTGGCCAGTACCGGTGACAAGGGAAATATTTATAGTGCTGAAATCAAAGGGGCACAAGGCAGTGCTAACAGCACTCCATCACTTCCTTTTTCAAGGGAGGGACGTAGCTGCAGACTCAAAGATCACTCATCACGATAGGAATATTTATCTCTTGGAAAGCCTTTGTGCTACAACTGCAGGGCAGTGAAATGAGCACTGGGCTTTTTGCATGATTCACAGTTTTTCATTATCCAGTTTGAACACTGCTGGTTCAATCAGCACAGTTTTTTTGATGGAGACCGTGGTGCACAGGGCTATTCCTCAGTCTTCCTCACCCATATTTTCTTGTGCTGTCTGTGCACTCAACCTTTCATTAACTTCTTATTTTATTTCTTTTTACACATTGCCTCTTTTTGAAGTCCATGATGGATTTTGCGCCGCAATCCTGGGGGGCAGCTCATGGCAGCAGGGAGAGCTGTAGTGCCCGCAGCTCTGGTGCTTCACTGTTTGTCCTCAATGGCTTCAGGCTCTGAATCTGAAATCAGAGCATCAGTTTCATCTGTCCCTAAACTCCTCTAAATCTGGGTGCGTGTTTGTCTCAGGTCACTCATGTCAGGAGAGTGACAAAGGCAGCGCAGGAGAGTTGGACACGAGTTGGGGTGGAAAAGCTCTGGGAAACGCGGGAGATGCAGGCAGGAGCTATAATGTGGATTGTCACCTGAGACTGAAACGCTGAAAGGTGCTCAACCTGCAGGGCCATATCAGCTTTTACTCCCTGACTCTCATTTTCCTCCTGTCCTCCTTTCTCAGAGTTTGGTGGATAATTGCTGCCCCGAGATGCGCAGGATGTCTCTGTTTCGGCCCGCGCGTCTGAAGAATGAGTCAAAGCTCTTCAGTTTTCGGTCTTGAAGTTGTTTATTAATCCTTATGTATAAAATTTTCTTTCTGCCCTGCTGAGGTCTGCTCAGCAGGGCAGCCAAAGGCACTTTAACTCCCCCTGGGGCAGAGTTGTTTTTTTAGACTACAAACTACATATAACATATTTACAATTACTTTCCAATACCTATCACCTATGTTAGACAGTGCACTTCTACTCTAAACCAATGCCAAAGTGCCAGCATCACGGCAGAAAATAGAGACCAAGAAGGAGAACATGAAAGGCTGGACACACCCAAATTCCTCCATCTTGTCCCCAAAACCCCCATTCCAAAAATCCTAAAATCTGCATTTTAACCCTGTGATAATTTTTTTATTACACTATTCAAACTTCTATGACTTTCAGGTCCTCATACAAAGCTGGTAATTTGCTCCACGGGTCATAATCAAATCCCCAGATGCTCTGGGCTGTGTGCCAGGGTCTCCAAACCCCCCAACAGGGTCTTTGGTAGCTCTGGACACCCCGAGAGATGCTCTGAGTTCTGACGCTCCTGCAGCAATAACCTGCCCTGGGGAGCAATAATGTTTAGCCTGTGCAGGGAGCTGGCCCAGGCTGGACCAGCTGGCCGTGGCTCTTTCCTCTCCCCTCTGCTCTGCTGCTGAAGACCTGGCAGCAGCTCCAGGGAGTGATGGGAGCCTGACAGAGGGGATGTGAATAGCTCGCTCCTGATTGACAGCCCCTCCGTGGAGTAGTCTGTCAGATTAATTATCTGTACTTCAGAAATCCCTGGAGATCCCATCACCATTTCACAGGGTGCTGTGGAAACACATCATGAAGTTCCAGCCCCCTTTCCCTGAAATGGCAATCTGTCTCTAAGAGACAGCAGGTGGAATCAGCTTGTGGATGGCAGTAAGGAAAGAAAAAAAAGGCTTTTGAAGGGTTTGGGAAATACACAGGCACCACAAAGTGGTGTTTCCCTTTGGCTCATGGCATCAGCAGAGTTTCCTTGGTGTCCTGTGAAAATTGAGGTCTCCAGTAGCTGATCACCAGCCTGGGTCGTGTTCCCCATCTGTGTGGGTTTGATCCAGCCAAAAGATAGCAGAGAGCATCATGTTGGATGAAGACCCAGAAATTTGGGCTCCAGTGCCTTAACCTGCAGATATTCACTCTGCTGATATAGAAATAAGGCTAAGATTTATTACTATTATTATTATTATTATTATTATTATTATTATTATTATTATTATTATTATTTCCCAAGCAGCTGTCAAAGCGAATTTGAGAGAAGGGACTTTTAAGTAGTGCTTGCATGAGGAATTTCTCATGGAAAATTCCTCCTCTGAACTTTTCCAATTTCATTAACAAAGGAATGTTTATAAAACAAAGCCCTGTGCTAGACACTGGCGTTTCTAAGATTGAAATTGCTCTTGTAGCAGTTGAAATGAAGTTCATGCATCAGTTTGAGAGCAGGTACTACATTTAGGTGGAACAAGGACCTACTTGGGACAATCAAAAGAGAGAAATATTCCTTGTCGGACAACAGGGCAGCACTGAGATTATTAGTGAAAACATCTGAGCCTGGTGAAAGCAGTTCCTTGATCAGACTCTTTTCTAAAGTCACCACTACTTAACAAGAATAAATTATTATTTTTATCTTGAGCAAATATTGGCCTTCTCTAAAAGTGAGATGAATCATAAAATGCTAGAGTTATGGAATGGTTTGGGCTGGTAGGGATCTTGAAAAGGGAAGGGATATTTAAAGATCATTCAGTGCCAAGCCCTCTGCCACGGGCAGGGACACCTTCCACTAGAGCAGCTGCCTGCAAGCTCCATCCAACCTGGCCTTGGACATTTCCAGGGATCCAGGGGCAGCCACAGCTGCTCTGGGCAACCTGTGCCACCACTCTCGCAGGGAATGATTTCTTCCTAATATAATGAAATCAATCTAACCTGTCCCCTGGCAGTGTTTACTCCTGTCATTTCCCCTTGTACCACAACTCCATGCACTTTCCAAGGCCCTTCTCCATCTCCTTTTCTCATGTAGATTATGGATTGCCAGTGCACACTCATGGATATTGAGCTTCTCATCCATCAACACTCCCAAGTCCTTCACCTCCAAGATCCCCTCAGTCCATTCTCTGTCCAGCCTGTTTTTTGGATTTCCCCAAACCAGGTGCAGAACCTTGCACATGGCCTTGTTGAACTCCATCAGGTTCACCCAAGCCCAGCTCTCAGGGCTGCCCAGCACTCTGTGTCACATTGTTTGTTACCAGTAGCTATTCACTCTCTGCCTTGATGCAGGCATTTGTTGTACAGAGACCAGATTCCTCATAGACTTCCCTGCCTATAATTGCATCCTCATTAAAGCCAGCCAAACAATCTTTTTTTTTCTTTTGTTTTCTTGCCTTTTCTATTTCAGCCAATGCCAAAACGCCCTGCTCTCCCTATATCCTTCTAAATTATCTTGTTGTAAAAGACTCTTAAGGACAGTGCTATGTCATTCAGGGGCTCATGGTCCCTAAGGGGTAGGTTGAAGGTTTTCTCTTATAAAGTACTGAATGCTACTCCTGGTACTGACCAGTGATTTGAGCCTTCATATCAAATAAAGATGATGAGAACATTCTGCAAACATAAGGACTCCTGTGCCCATTTTGCTGATGGATCACGGACACTGAAGGGCTCACTGAGGCCACATGTCCATGGTGTCAAACACAGAATCACCACTTTCCAGCCTGGAATTTGCAGCTATTCCTGATCTCTACTATTTATCAGCTTCTAAAACTCACCTTGCCAAAGCATATCCAAACTTACAAGAAGTGAAGAGCTGGATGACTTCATTTATAATAAAGAAATTCTGCCCTGTGAGGGATCCCTGGAAATGTCCCAGGCCAGGTTGGACAGGGTTTGGAGCAGCCTGGGACAGTGGAAGGTGTCTCTGACCATTGCAGGGGTGAAACAGGATGAGATTTAAGTTCTCTTCTGAACTGTTCTGTCATTCTACGATTTTATAACTGTGAGCCATTTTGATTGAGATTTGGTGTGGAACCCACAATAACTCTGATTTTTACTAGGGATGGCATAGCAGTCATGAGAGTAAAAATGTTTGGCAAAGTTTTTGTTCCTAGTACTTGTAGAAAATGGCAGGCAAGGATCTCCTAGCATGAAAAGCAGATAAATAGGCTTCAGAGAAAGAAAATTTCTCAATGTCACCTTCCTAAGAGAAACTTCTGAGACCCCAAATATAGCTTACCCTGATGCTAATGCTATGCAGAAAGGCAGCTTGGGCTATGTCACCAAGGTACTCTGCAGTTATGAGGTGTATATTTTAGGAGATCATGTGAGGAATTAAGCATGAAGATGCCATTTAATTATACATTTATGCACTTGCTTTTTTTTTTTTTTTTTTTTTTTTTAAGAGCAGACTCTTTGCTGAGCATTTACTTCTTTGAGTTAATGACAATAATTACATGAAAATCCATTTGGCCTTCTCAAGATGCTGAATTTGCAAACTGGCAATACAAATACTTTAATACTCATTTAAATACACTCTAATTGCACTTGATTCTAAGTAGTGGCATTTTAAAAGCTGTGCCATTTGTAAATATTAGATGTGCCCCTCCCCCCCCCACTTTAACATCAATCCTTGGTGTATCTGGTTGATGTCAGTCTTGATAAATTATGCTGCTGAAAGAGCTGACCATAAAGAATAACGTTTTCCATTAAAAATTAATATATTCCCATGCCACAGGTCCTTGTGCAAGTGCAATACAATGGTCTGTATTGTCTGTCTGTCAGCACATCCGTGTCTGATTTGTGGTTTACCTAGATCCGACAAAGTCCTGAGAAAATTACAGTTTTGATACCTGTCATTCATTAGTAATATTTATATTACTAATGTGTTACAATATTTGCACACTGACAAGTGACACCTGCAGTCTGGTTAGCTGTCAGCCAGGCTCACAACATGAAAGAAAAGAAATTACTTTTCCTCCTTATTGAATGAAAAGACAACATTTTTGCTGCCTCTCCCTCAGCACTCAGTTTTCCCAAGGGATTTCAAGCGGCTCCCTGCTTGGTTTAGGATGGGCACAGCTTTCTGCAGCCCTGGGGAAAACTGGAGCAGTGGAAACAGAGTCATGAAGCACCATTCCCCACACCTCAGGTCCTGATTCACATCTCTCTGCTCAGAAACTCACTGCGTACCATGCCAAAAGCTGTTTGAGTTTCTCCCCTCTCCTTCCTTTTGCCACATCCTAGGACCTGATATCCCGTGCGCTCCCTTCCAGACTGAATGCAGCCTTGGAAATTTTAATGTGGGTGAGGGTAAAATTTTAAAGTTCTCCTTTTCTTTTGGCAACGTTTTTCTTTCCTTTGTATTGTTTTTCTGTGTACCGAGTTATTGTAAATGTGGACAACTGTTTCATACCATGTTTTCAAGGAACACTTTTTTGCTTATGTACACATTGTCTGTGTACATATTTTGTGCCAACTGTTTAGAAAATGCATTTTCCTTCTCCTTTCTGCATTTCAACCTGTTCAGAAAAGTCTAGTGAATGATGCCTCACCTGTGGAAGTGTTTTTGCTCAAGTGCTAACTTTGCAAAACTCACTTGATATTATGAGGTTTTGTTTCAGAGGGGTACCGAAGCAAGGTTCTAAGAGGTCTTTTCTAATTTATTTAATGATTTCCTGCTTCGATTTTTTTAGTTTTGTGTTGGATGACAATATGCAAAAGCCCAAAAATAATACAGAAACCCAAGAGAATGTGATGCAAAAGACTTCATTTTCCAGGAAACAGGTTTTTGATTATTTCTGTGAGGCTGTTCCCAAACAGAATGAAAACAGCTGCTGAGAAATTAAACATTTTTCAACTTTCCTTCTGTAGAAAGAGAAAAGTGAGAGCTACCTATGAGCTCAGGCCAAATAAAAGAGAGCTTTGTTATAAGCATCATGTAAAGATAAAGCTGATTTTCAGTCGGCCCAAGGATCCTACATTTTCCATTCTATTATGTTAATAGATATGGGAGTGAAATATTTTCTCTCTTTCTCTTTCCCCCCTTTTCCCTCCCTTCTCCTTTTCCTTTTCCTTTCCCACATAGGATTTGTTCCTTTCAGGGATCACTAGCCCCTTCAGTTGCATGGTGTCCTGGACTTTAATTCAGATTATGTATTTAATATCAGAGCAAACCAGAGTCAGCAGTCAGCCTTGCACACGTGCAGCTGAAGATCCATCAGATATTTTGTTGACAGAAAGTGCACTCTCTCTATGATTAAAATCCCCCAAAATTTCTTGTTGTGTGAAGCAGCTGAAAACACTCTGGTTCCAAAATTCTGTTTAATCTACAGAAATATGTTTAGCAATTAAAGTAAGCAAAAACGAGTGTTGTGTGGAAAATTTTGCCCAACAATCTTCCAACCCTTGCCCATATGTGTATTTTTATTGGAGTTCATCTGCCCTAACTCAAGGATCTCTAAATGAGATCTGAAGAGGTCACCCGATAACTGAAGAACTATCCTAGGTGGGAGAAGTATCAGAATTGTATGTTTCAAGACATATTCTTAAATCCTGATTTGCATAACTGCATAACCTTTGCGGATGTGTTGTACATAGAAAAAATATGTGTACACCTTCTGTTAACAGTTATTGCAGTTTTGCACGGAAGCTCATTCCTCTGTGGATGTCTTTGCATATGCACCAGACACCCAGAAAAGTGTCCAAATATTCCTATGCCCTACATTTCCCATTCTTTCTTCCAATAAGAGAGTTTTCTGAAAGACCGGTCATTTTAGCAAAAGGAAACACACTGATGTGACATGCTGGTACCCCACACATAGGGAAGAGTGAAAGGATCTGCCTTTGAGTGAGAGCTCTTTTGGTAAACTCACATGCTTGAATTATTAAACCCAAGGATTAAAATATCTTTTACAATGTGTATTTTTTTTTTTCTTTCTCTCACTAACTAACACTGGGAAGGGAGGACAGAGGAAGAGAGAGAAATAAGCTTATATTCTTAACTTTCCTAACTCATATTCCATTCCAGAACTATAAGATGTGATAAAGATAGGTAAGCAGATTAATTTAGCAGACTTCCAGACTTCTGATGCAAAAAAGGGAGGCAGAAACATTTTATCATTTCTGACATATGGAGCATGTAGTTCTGACTGCAATATGGAATGGATGATCAAAGTCATGTTTTCAATAGATCCTAGGAACATTTTTAGCCTTAAAGTCATTAGTAAACTTCAATTTAGGAGCTGAACCCTAAAACCTTAATTTGGACAAAGCAGCCCTACTTGGGAGCATAGCAACTCCCTCACAGGTCAAAATTTAATATAATTCTTGAACCAGGCAGCTCAATGTCTTGGAGAAAATGACTAAAAAATACTTAGAAAATACCTTCAAGGTATGAGGATGAAATTGAGAGCTAAGCACAGGGAAAATAAGAACTAAGGCTTTCAAAGAAAATTGAAGCTTTGGAGAGCCTTCAACTATTTTGATTTATATTTAAACATTTTAGAGATTGGAGCTTTGATTAGCTGAGACCCTCTCCAATTCCCCTTCAGCCCTGATTTATGGGCAGGCTGAATCTCAGTAAAATGAAAGCTAAATGAGGTGTTCTTTAAAATTACCTTTGAACACTTAAAGAAGGTAAGGAAGAGGGCAACTTGGTTGGTGCTGACATGAAGGGGAATGGGATATGAGGATGAGTGTTTTTAGGAGCTGAAGTATTTTGAATATTGGAGAGGGGGAAGGAGCAGAAAGAACAGGATGTCAGGGTGTTTCTAATTGCTACATGTGATAGCTGTTATATATACATCACTTTTGACTGGGAGATGCATGAAACTAGACTTGTTAGCACAAACAAGGCTGTTTGTGCATATGTAAGACGGAATTTGGTGAGGGTTTTTGGGTGGCTTATTTTTTGTTGGGAAGAATTTCTTTTCTCAGTTTACTGAAGAAATGGCTTTCTCATTTTGTTGTCTACAATGGATTGTCTCAAGCCTATCCAAGGTTATTCTGATAGAAATTTTGTAGCTCCCAGGAAGCAGCTTGACACCTCCAGGGGAAACTGTGCAGGGGTGGTTCATGGGGAATGACCCCAGAGGCTCAGCACAGAATCACAGAATGGCTGGGGTTGGAAGGGAACTTAAGGATAATCTTTTTCCAAGGTCTCTGCCATGGCAGGGACGCCTCCCACTGTCCCAGGCTGCTCCCAGCCCCATCCAGCCTGGCCTGGGGCACTGCCAGGGATCCAGGGGCAGCCACAGCTGCTCTGGGCACCCTGGGCCAGGGCCTGCCCACCCTCCCAGCCAGCAATTCCTAATTCCCAATGTGCCAAAATCTGTGCCTGCCCTCTGGGGCATTCCCTGTATGCTGTCCCTCCAGGCCCTTGTCCCCAGTCCCTATGCAGCTCTCCTGGAGCTCCTTAAAATATCCTTTACTTCAGGCTGAGCAGCCCCAACTCTCTCAACCTGTCTTCCTAAGAGATGTGCTCCAGCCCTCATAATTTTTGTGACAATGATCCTGGACTAGCCTCCTTTAATAATATGGTGGATAGAAAAAGTTCTGTACATGACCATGGTCTTTCCAGTCCTCCCCAGTGTTTTGCTTTTTGCATTTCCATTCTATCTAATAGAGAAGAAAAATAATGAACACCAACATTATCAGAAGCCAGTCACAAATGGCTAAAAGTGGCCTTTAAGGCAGCATCCAGGTCTACAAATGTTCTCAGCCCTGCTCTCCTCACAGCTGCTGGCTGTGAGGAATTGTCTCTGCTCAAGGATGTGCACTGTGTGACAGTGGCACACAAGGGGTCAGAGTCCCACCAAGCTGATGCAGTTGTCTCATCCCTGCAAGAAAAATATCAGGTGCAGAGGAAATTGCACATGACAATTGTTTGAAAACATGTCTCTTAAATGAAGTAAGGAATGTGTCATAAGCAGATGATCCCTGTGAGAGTGGTAGCTGCCAAAATTGTGAGTTAGGTCATGATGTTTGCAGAAGATTTTAATATTTTGCAGCTGGAATGTGCATATAACAACGTATTTCCACCCCACATTCTTGCTGAGTTTGAAGGCACGGATACAAATGATTACTGATTGGCTCAAAAACTTCCTTGCAGATACCACGGGTTTGTTTCTTGACAGCCTTTATCACGGCAAGAGGAACTGTTGAGGTACCATGAGTGCAAAAGATTGAGTCTGACTGTGGGGGAATGTTTAAGTTTTCCTAGTTAGTTAAAACAGCCGTAGGGCATCTTGGATTGGGTTCAGCTTCATAGCTTGGACACAGATCTCAGTTATCCTCTATTCTTGGCACTGGTCTTTGCTTGCCTGACAGCCTGGTGATGGGAATCCAGGATCTTCGACTGCATAAATCTGTTCCTACATAGGTGTCACCTCATTCTGCAGCGGCGTGCGCAGCATTCAAGCATTTCCCTTGGTCGTTTCTCACTGACAGCTGCTTCTTCCCACTGGGGAGCAGATGAGCTGTGGCAAGCCATTATCACTCCTCCAAGACGATGTTGAGTCAGCCTCAACATCAGTCCTGAAGATAGCCGTGGTCTTGTGCAGCCAGTGGCTTGGATCTTTTCCTGCTTGCCGGAATATTGTCCCAGCAAGGCAGTCTCACCCTTATCAACACAGATAGCTCACATGCATCCCCCTGGGACATGCACATGGGTGAGTAGAGGCCTTCCTGTGGTATCTCTTGCATTCCTTGTAGGGTTTTTATTCCAGATACATGCAACAATTTTGATGCTGCTCATGTGGCTGTTTGCAGCCAGTTTGAGAGAACCACTGTGGGCTGAGGTGCATAGTTACTATTTTTGTAACTACTGGCATCAAGCTTCTGGAATTAGCCAGATCCCACAGTTTTTCATCTTTATTCTTGGGACATTTATCTTCCCCTGTCTCCCTAATCACTTTCTCATGTGTTAAGTCAGGGCTGAGCCTTTCTGACGCAAACACTCTTTCATGCACAACTCATAAAGTCACACGGAGTTACATCATGGTTCCAGACTGAGAAATGGAAGCTTCTTAGGAGAATTGCATTGGGACTGGAACCTCAGTGCAGAAGTTCCCCCTCTTTTAACCCCTGAGAGAGACAGCAAAGGCCTAAGGAGGTCACCGGAGCTTCTTGCCTGCCTGAATAAAACCCATGGCTGAACCAAAGAAGGAGCTGGAGTAGAGAAAAAAGATCTGTGCAGGCATGAATTATCCAGCCACAGCAGATGAGGCTGCTCATCCTGCTCTTGCTGAATGGCAGGTGCCATTGGTATTTCCTTTGGAAACACTTCAGTATTGGGGATGTCTTGTGGCCAGTCCCAAAGGGGAGGCTGCCAATTCCAGGGAGAGCATTGAAAGTGGTGATCGGGCTGCCTGAAAATGGCAGCACAGAGACACCCTCATGATGGTGTTCCCTGTCTGCCACCCACTGCCATGCACAGAGACTAAAGAGATATTTAGTCAGATCCAGATCCACTTCCGCCCAAAACTGGATTACTTATTCCTTTGCAAAGACAGAATAGGCAATGAAATTATTGCAAAGACAGGATGGACACCATCAGTCTGTGACTGGAGACTGTGAACTGGGTGTATTTTATGGCTTAACTTATGCCATAAGCACTCCTGAAAGATAAATGGGAAAAAAGTAATCTCAAGGAATGGTTCTGAAGCAGCTCAGAGGTTTTAAGAAGGAGAAAGTTGTGCATTTCTTTGTCCCTTAGGTCCATAACTAACCTTGTCTATCTGCACTCATTCTCACTTAGCTAACACCTATTCAGCAAAGAATTTGGCAATGTTTAAAACCATCCCTGTTCAGCAATAGATGGAGACAAGTGTTCCATATATGATATGTACTGAAATCCTTCTCCTAGGAGTCTCCTTGCCAACCTGACCTCTGCATCCAAATTCTAGCCAAAACTGAGCTGATGACAGGGGGCTTTGGCCAATGGACATTGCTCAAAGTGGTATCACAGGCTGAACGTGTATAACAACTGCAATTTGAACACAGGAGCTGAACCTACTCTTTGATGCAGGTGCAAAATCACCATCCTTCTTCAACTATGGAAATCACCTTTACTGGAGCTTTACTAGTCAGGATTTCTGGCTAGTTTTATGCAGGAAAAAACAGAGTGATTTCTAAGGATCTCTATTGCATTCACACTGAGTTAGCATAATGGAGGCTGTTAAATTGAAAAAAAAAAAAAAAAGAGAGATACCTTATATCTGATCCCATGTGCAATTTCAGATATATATTGTCTGAAGCTGGAATGTGTGGATGTTATTGCAGCTTGTCACTGCCTGGGTAGTAAGGGACAAAGTGGGTGCATAAAATGGGTGTATGCAGGCACAAAATCTGAATGCTTACACTTTTGCAAAGGTACAGAATTTTAGTCAGTGTAAATTGCTGAGGGAGTACCAAGCCTAAAATAACTGGAAATTGATTCCCACTTACTTTTGAAATATTCTGGTGAACTGACAGTTATTTTTGAATAGCTCCACACCTGCTGAAGTCCAAGGAAGTCTTGGTTTCAACATGAGCAGAATGTTGCTGAGTAATTCTAAAAGACCACCCTCCTCTCACACTCAAATTGTCCAAATGAAGCGAGCACATTTGAGGTCTTTCTTTTCCCTCTTGATCCCTGTCCTGAAAGACATAATCTCCTGCGATGTGCTGCTTGAAAACAGGAGGAGTCAAGTGGCAAAAAGAAGGCGAAACCCTATTTTCAGAGTCCAGGATGTCAAAGATTAAGTGCACACTCAGTGTCAGCTATTTACATATTAGACTTTTCCCATGATGGCTACAATCACCTTCAGACCACACCTCCCTATCGAGAGGGAGCTGCAAATTTAAGATTTTTGAACAAGTGGAATGTCTACCAACATGTGGTAGTTCATAGACAGTAAACAAATGCAGACCTACAATTTCTGATATATATGGTTACTACATTCCATATAGTATATATAGAATGCATTTATACTGTGTATATATGTATTATATGAGTATGTTCTGATATATAGGCCTAATTTCAGCCCCGAGTCAGAGGAATAAGCAATGCATTCCTCCACCAATGACCACCTCATCTTCATGCAGCATCCACAAAATGCCCCGAAAATCACAATCTGAGCACCAGCCACATCTCTCTGGTGTGGTTTAAAGCTGTGTAACAAGACAAGCCTCTGATGTGACGGCCTGGGTCATGATGTCATTGTTACATGGCAATTATAACAATGGAATAGCAGCAGCTAAATGCTATCCAGTGTCTGCACCACGAGTAGGTTGACTAAAATGTAATGACTATGCATCATCATTAGAGAGCTGCTGAGTCTCAGAGAATCCCTTCTAATGAACAATTGGATAATCACCAGCAAACGACGACTTTTGCAATTGAATCTAAAAGATGAACTCATTGATACCATTGGATTATTAGGAGCTTATGTATTGATGTTCAATCATTTTAATAGATGTGCTGTCCTTATTGTAGAATATGACAGTAAAAGTGCTGTGAATAGTAATTTCCTAATAATAACCCTAATGATGCTAATAATACCATAATCTTATTTAATCTAATTTAAATACACAGAAAAAAAGGACCTACTTAGAGCCACTCATCTTTTGTTGATGGAAATACTCTCAATATAAAAATTACATTTCTTTCCAACTCCCTTGGCACACAGAAATCAAAGCCACTCACCACTTACAAATCAGGCAGGAGTCCCAAATCTGTAAAATCTTTAGGAAAGCACTAATGTGTTGTGTTTAATAGGGATGAATTTAAGCATCTGCTCACAGACTTTGCTGAGCTGAGCTTTCTCCGGCTTTTGGGCAGGGACTCAGCACTGAATGAGATTAATTTTGCCTCCATGTTGGGATGTCTATTACTACCTGAGTCAATTTAATTCGTAATGAAGGCTCAGCAAGGGATAGCATGAGTTAACCGAGAAGAAGAGAGTGCAGATGAAGGCTCATGGCACAGACACAGCTGAAATCAACTGTCTGGCACACCAAACTCTGAGTGTACAGTAAATTGTCTTGACTCCGCATGTACTTTTAATAAGCCATGTCAGAAAGAAATCCTCTGAGAGCATGTCACCCAAGCATGGACTTGCCTCAACTGGGTTTAAAATAAATTCCATCATCAAGTATTTTCATTTGGGTCCACCCTGAAGTTG
Source organism: Ammospiza caudacuta (assembly GCF_027887145.1). Classification (NCBI taxonomy): domain Eukaryota; kingdom Metazoa; phylum Chordata; class Aves; order Passeriformes; family Passerellidae; genus Ammospiza; species Ammospiza caudacuta. Next base: position 84,966,039 of record NC_080632.1, on the reverse strand, counting down.
CAATACTTTTGCTACATGTATAAACACTGAAAATTTGACAGAGGTAATCCTGGAACAGAAGAATTAAAAGCAACTCCTTTTTTGCTGCAAGCCCTATTTCTTTCTGTGTGCTATATACATGGTTTTGTATTTCAGTCATATCTTCCTTTGTGCAAACAAAGTCAGGGTTTCTGTGTTTTGCAGAGCTGATGTGTCCCTGGGAATAAGGGCTGGATTCTCTCGTGGCTAACACTTCACTCTGAGAAAGAACTTCTGGTTGCAAAATTTTTATTGGTGGCAACGAGCGAGACAGGAGAAAAAAAAAAATCCTGAAATCTGGACTATTTGTGAGGCTGACAGCCAGGCTAAAAATACCTTTCCTGCTCAGCAACACAGATGAGTGGTCAAATAAACAAGGTAGTTGTCATTTTCTCTGAAAAGGTCCCTTTTCAGAATCAAAAAGTAATTTCAGGGCAAGCAAGTTTTACAGGGGAGGGTAAAATGCCATGTTTGCTGAAAAATTCACTGTTGCTGGCAGTGGTGTCTTGCAGGAGACACCACAAGTGGACTCAGTGGTGACGATTGTGTGTGGATAAAAATTGGGCTGTGTGATTACAGGGAGAGAGGTGAGGAATGGTGCTGAGATCCTGAAGTAACTCAGCCCCAAAGCCCCCACTTTTCCTTCCTACCTGAGCTCCTAATGGCTCACCAGGAGGCAGGTTGGAGAGTGTTAATTCCAGAAAGACCTGGAGCTGGGGGAGCTTGTGCATTGTTAGTATTCAGGCTGGGGGTGTTTAGTAGGCAGGGTGAGATCTGGCTGTGTCCTTTTACACTGAAGGAGATGAAATTCTAAGTATTTCCAGCTGGAAACCTTTTACAGTGGGAAAAGAAGGAGGAACACTACCCTTTTCCCATAACGAAACCCCTTTTCAACTGAGCAATTTTGGAAATAGGCGGGCGCATTATAAATCCCTACAATGCTACTTCTCTGGACAGGAGCACAGAATATGCAATTTTCTCACAGAAAGTCAACAGCTTTTTGTTGCTGGTTTTCAACCCCAGTGTTTGCCTGCCCACCAGCCTCAGCATCAAATGAGGAACATGCCCACGTGTAGGAGAGGGCTGCAGTGCTGGCACCACGTTAGATGGCTGTGCTCAGGTAAACCCTGTTCAGCTCTCCCTAAAGGTGACCCCCAAAGCCCAAAGTCACTGTGAACTCCAAACTTGCTCTGCCTTGTGCTGCCTGTTTGTGGTGTGAGCGCCCACGAGGATGAGCAGGATGTGAGGGTGCCTTGGGCCATGCCTGCAGTGAATGGAGTGTGGTGGTGATGGGACCTGTCACTGCAGAGCTCCCCTGTGAGCATCTCCCTCCCAGCGGGGTTTAAACAGACCATGGGATGATTGTACTGCTCAGTTTATCCCTGGGAGCACTGGGATTAGGGTATTCCCAAGGGTCTTTGCTCCTGCAGGGTGTAGAGGAGAGGAATGTGCTCCTCTGGGATGCCCCTGCTACAGAGTGATCCCAGGGAGACAGACCAACAGAATGTTAAAAATAAAATTAAAGGAAGGCTGCAAATGACAGAAGAGTTGAAGACAGGACTTTCAGAGAGCACAGTTTGTCAGGAAGACAGCTGCTTTTTATAGCATGCCTGGCATGGCTGATGGCAGAGACATTTGACATTTCTCTCTGATTGAGTGGCAGGTGGGGAGAAGGCAGCCAGAGACAGTGTAAGCAAATGACTTGGGAAGCAGAATTAGGAAGGGGCAGCACTTGGGGAAAGTTGTGCAGCTTTGGCTGGACCCCTTGGCTGATTCACAGTGCTTGAAGGGCAGGATCCAAAGTCCCTTGTCATCACTCTTCCATTCCTTCATGTAAGGAAATAAAAAGAAAATCAAGGCTCCAGGAAAATGAGTTTCCTTCCACAAGGGTCTGCTTTCCTCAGTCTGTCAGAACTGCCTGTGTCCAGCTCTCCCTCCACAATGAGGCAGAGCAGGACTTGGTCCTTGGGGGTGACAGATGCAGGGACAAGGGTGAAAGGACTCCAAGGTGGCAGTAGTCATTTCTGGGGTCCCCATCTTTTCTATTGAAAAAGGTTTTTCTGCTGTTGGAGAGAAAATTGGATGATATATGAGGCAAATTATAATTAAAGCTGTCATTCTTTCTCCTTGTCTTAGGACGACCCAGCCCTGGCTCAAGAGTTTGAGCAACTGGAAATTTGTTGAAATGGAAATGGGAATTAGGGTCTTATTTTCTCCATTTGCAGGATGTGGGTACCATCAGGGACCTTCCTCTCAATTCCCCAGGTGCCTTTGGAATTGCAGAGGGCTGGGTGTTATTCTTTCATCTAGAAGGGACTCACCCCCTGCAGGACAGCTTTTATTGTGACACTGAATGAACCCCCTTTGATTGCTACCCCTGAGTTCTTCGTACATCACACCAGAGCCCTGCTAAGTACCTACAACAGATAATACACAATGCTGTTTATCTCTAGGTGTTTGGATGCTTTCACTGTGTTTCCCACCCAGCTCTGATCTCTGACTCATAAGAAATAATGTTGGTCACTGTGAACTGGGAACCCCCACAAAAAACTGGGAGTACCTCTCTTATCAGCTACTGCTTATCACATGGACCTACTGATATATTTGTTCCAGACTTCCCTGAGCTCCATTATTTAATTTTCTATATTTATGAGGTCTTCCTTATCTCCAAATACATTTTCCTCTTATTTATTGTTCAGGAGACGCTTGGCAGAAGAAGTTAAGTACCTCAGTAATTTACACTCATCATTAATTTCATGACTGCCAATTTACTGCTGTTTACACCTTCTGTACAAGCAGGCAAAGGATTCGATACAGTAAATGAATTTATCCGCAAACATTTGTCAGGCTTTGTTAGAGTGAGTCTTTCTCTGTCAGTGCAGGGATAAACTATGGGATGGGAGAGGCCAAGGTGAGCACGTGTGAGACAATAATCTAGGATCAAAGACATGAGGGATTCTGTCAGGAAAACCTTTTTAACCTGTGTATGCCTGAAGATCTTTGTCTGGAGCATCAAGACAGAGAATGCAAATTGCACTGAATGCTGGCTTTGGAAAAGAGAGGGATTTGAGAAAAGAAATAGTATTTGCTTGAGTATTTTCTTTTATATAAATAGGAGAAATTTTTTTTTTTTTTTTTTTTTGTTGCTTTGAACTGAAACATTTTGAACTGTGGACCAGACCCAACATGGCTGAGGAGGAATTTTGTTTCAAACTCTGTTTGACTAAGGTGCTATTGCATTTCATGCAAGCTGTGATTTGAATATTCATCATCTCCCATAGGCAAAACTTCTCCCACCAGGTCTGTGGCATAGCTGCTTTTTCTTTTTCTCATCCATCTCAAATTCAAAGTGTTGAAAAAGTCCTACTGCAGGCCAGCTGTCTGGAGGCTTATGTGTAATTGTACTCCTGCTTCCAGCAGAGAGAAATCTGTGTAGTGCTAGGAATGATGTGTTGATGTTGAGTTTATACCTTGTCACAGGCTTAGTATGTATCTATTGGAAAATGCATCTACTTTCCTTATGTTTTTCTTTCCTTCTGAGAAGTGGGAAAAATAACTCTGGGCAGAAATTTTTTCCTGAATAATTTTTGGGGGTGGGGGCACAGAGGCAGGATTTCAGTTTTATTATGACTTTCCACCCAACATATCATTTTAAATGAATTCAGCCCCCAAAATATTTTGAATATTGTGCCTCAGGGAGATTGGAGTTTACTGCTGAACCTTCTGTAATAAATCATGATTTCTCTTCATATTGAAGGGACGTTGAACATTTGGGAAATGTTCAGACAGTGAAGTGTTAAGGGAGGCTTAGTCTTTCTGGTGAGTCCAGCTTTCAGGTGAGAATGGGACGGCAGGCAGCAAAACACACCCCTGAGACCTTCATGACAATCTTCCTTCAGTAAAAAATATTTGTCTTTTAGTTGTGCTTCTAGTATAAAATAAATTTTAAAAAGCTCCATGTGGGAGAGAAACTAGTTTTAATTAAAAATTATTCTTCATGAAAGTATCAATTTTCTAATCATAGAATTGTTAAGGCTGGAAAAGCCCTCTAAGATCACAGCTAGCCCAGCACCTCCACCTGGTTTACCACTTACCCTTGTCCCCAAGTGCCACATCCAGACAGATTCTAAATCCCTCCAAGGATGGAGACTGACCCAGGAGGCCTCTGCCAGGGCTGGGCAGACCACAAAAAATTCTGTGAAGAATTTTAACCTAATATTTAATGTAATCTTCCCCTGATGCAGTTGGAGACCATTCCCTCTGCTCCTGTCCCTGTTCCCTGGAGCACAGCCCGACCCCCCCGGCTGTCCCCTCCTGTCAGGAGCTGTGCAGAGCCACAAGGGCCCCCCTGAGCCTCCTCTGCTCCAGGCTCAGCCCCTGCCCAGCTCCCTCAGCCTCTCCTGGGGCTCCAGCCCCTTCCCAGCTCCGTTCCCTGCCCTGGACACACTAGTGCAAAGATACTTGCCAAGGAAATGCATCTATAAAACACTCCTGACATTACTGCTTTGCTTACCATTTTCTCTGTTTTTTGTGTTTTGAATCCTGCAAAGATTTTGTTTTTCATTTGTGCATCTATTGTCCTACTAATGTCTTACTTTGATAAATAGTAATACTACTCCTACTAATATTAATAATAATGCTCCTTTGTCTGAGATGTGATTTTAGGCCCCGAGAGCAGATTTTATCCACAGCAGGAAGGCCATGAATGGACATTTTGGTTGTTCACCCTCCTGGGTCCCCCAGAGCTCCTGGAAAGGGGGAGAGTGCCCTGTGTGTGCAACATGAAGGGAGCCAGATGGGTGATAGTGAGGCAGAGATTCCCAGGACAACAGATAACTTCAGGAACATTGCAAAGCCCTCAAAGCCTTTCCTGAGATCCTCCAGTTTCTAACAAAAAATTATTGGCTTGCTGCAGGAATTACTGGGTGAAAACCCACACTCGCCGTGATGTTAATGCAGGGACAGATGCTCCCAAGGGTTCCTTACAACTAAAGAATCCAAAATCCACTTAATACAGCTATGCTTAGCCCAATGTTTACTCATAATAAAACATCATTAGAGAGAACTAGCCTTGCATTAGTGTTGGCTTTGTTCTGATGAAATTTGGCTGTACAAAGAGTATTGGGAGAGCTGCTCTGGCAGGAACACCCACCCCTGAGTGCTGCCAAAACGTGCTCTGCTTTGCAGGCGAGGTCCTGCCCATGCCTGGGGAGCGCTGAGGTGATGAATAAATTCACGACTTGCCGGAGAAACAGCTTATACTTTTCCTTTTTGCTCCTCTGTGCAGAAAAGCCAGCTGGAGGCTGCAGCCAGTGAGGAAAGCTGGGGTCACTCATTGCTCTAGGCAGAGTGTCAGCCGGCCGTGGTGTGTGCTTGTAAGAGAGGTAACAGAGCATCCTGCGTGGATGCTCCTGTGCAGGTAGCAGGGTTAGTTCAGCACAGCAGAAATCCACTGTTCCCACCTCAGCCGCTCTGGCCTTGCTAGCCTTCATTGGTTTTGCTACCTCTCTCAAAGCTTTTGTTGTTTTAGTTTTTTTTTTTTTCGTCACTCAAGGAAAAGAAAAAATATAGAAAACCTCTTAGCTGGGTTGCAAAAACCTGTCTCATTATCATATTTTATGTTGGCAGAGGTCTGTTTATATTTGCATTAAGTAATTTAGTAATTTAGCTTAGGCCTGTTAAAAATAATTAATATTTTAAATGTAGACATGCTCACATAGGACATGACTCACCTTCTGTGGGAATTAATGAAACTCTGTGATTTAGACAGGTCATTTGAGAAAAAAAAAAAGGAGGAGACTGAAGTGCTCACATGCATCCTTTAAAGATTATTTCAGCTGGAATGGGTCAAAATAAATATTGCAAATTGCACATCTTAGAGTCCAGCAAAAGTAAGCACCTCTCTGCAGGACAGGAAGCAGAAGCTATTTAGCAGCATCAATACCTAAACGTGGGGAAGGAGGAAGGCAGAGAATGTTTGTGGCAGATTTCAGCAGGTGGGATTGTTTCTTGCATGCAAGACTGTGGAAGAGCATGCTGCTCTGAGACCTGTGTCCAAGTAGCAGAAGAGAATCCCTGAGGCTGGAAAGGACTTCCAAAATCTTCAAATCCACCCTCTGACTGATCCTCACCTTGTCAACCAGACCAGAGCACTGAGTGCCATGTCCAGTCAATTCTTGGGCACCTCCAGGGGTGGTGACTCCACCATCTCCCTGGGCATCCCCTTCCAATGCCTGACAACATTTTCAGTGAAGAAATTCTGCCTTATGTCCAACCTGAACCAACCCTGGTGTAGCTCGAGGCTGTTCCTCTCAGTCCTTAATTTCCTGTGAGAAGAGGCTGGTTGCATCTTTATCCCAAAGCTCACATGGGCAAGGATTAAAACCTGGGTATTGGTTGCATAAAGGAGAAAAAGGGATCATATATTTTGGAGAGGAGTGAAAGAGAAAGTTTTTGTAGTTGCATAACCCATGATGAAAAACTGAAGCAATTTTAAAGAGGTTTGGGGCACCTCCAGGGGTGGTGACTCCACCATCTCCCTGGGCACCCCCTTCCAATGCCTGACAACCCTTTCAGTGAAAAAATTCTGCCTTGAGGCACAGTAATTGTGTCTCAATTACTGTGTGTTCTGCTTTGCATTATTTACATTATATTTGGACAATTTTTGGAGGTGCTGAGGAGCAGCAGCATCCATGGCTTTGAGCTTGAGCTGAGAGATCCCAGTACTGGGAGAACACCAGGGCAAAGTGTGGCTGAACTGGGGGCATTTCCAGGGAAGGGTTCTTGAGCACGTTCACTAACAGACATGTGCAGCATGTCACAAAGTGACCATCCTCAGCTCACTGCCATCCTGAATCAACACAAATGTGGGCAAGGTGGCTAAGATCATAGGGATGCAGTAATAAATACTGCTCACTTTACTTGAGGAGGTTGTCCAAAGCAAGAAGACCACCAGACCAAGCATGTGGTTCAGCCACTGTCATCACAAGGAACCCATCAAATTAACTTCTTAAAGATCATGCTGGTGCTTCTTGGGTTGCCTCCACCTTGCAGCTAGAATTTTCCTGGTAAACCTCTCTGCCTGTCTCACATCAGCTGGTGTTTTCCTGTCCACAAGACATGGTGAGATTATGTGTTAGAGATGATATCACCTAACATCCTTCAGCCAGTGCCATCACCATCAAATCTTACATGGCTAATGTTAGATATTTTATGTAATGGAGAACTTCCCTTCACCCTGCCCATGGATGATATTTCTTCCTTCCATGAAGAATGATGGCAAACATATCTGACAATAATTAATTTTCCGTTAATTATTTTCTATTTCTGTACAGTGTGTTCTTTTTACTCTAGCTCCCTTACAAATTTGGCGTTGAGACCCCTTCACCCTTTCCATCGATTCAAGTACAAGGTTCCATTCTTCATTAGGGCTATTTTAAAATCTGCAAAGAACTGTTTTCCAGATGTGGATATGCACAGACAGTAATTGCACTTCATGATCACTTCCAGCTGCCCTAAATGCCTGCCAACAAATTCCCATAAGGAGTGCATGTTTTGTGCTGCAAATCAGGGAGGACATTGTAAAATGATAATGTGTTGCACACTGCTGTACCTACAAGAGTTATGGACTTTATAACTGAACTAATTGGAATTAGGCTTTACTGTAAAGGTCAAGAAAGTTGCAAAGAAATGCAATCTTAGTAAATTAATCTGTTGGGTTACTTTTGAGTGCTATTGAGCACCTGTTTGTTTGACAATATTTTTTTATTTTGGTGGATTATATAGTTGAATACTTTGTGGATGCCTTATAAGCTTGCATAACATGGATAAGGCTAGCTTGTATTTTGAATTGGACATGTAATTAGCTACCACATATTCTTGTACCAAATAAAACATTTGCCTCCCGGAACTGTTCTGGTGTGACCAGAACTTATAGCTATGGATCACATGTTCTGCTGGTGTTAATAGCCTCCGTTTCATTGATACCAGTAGAGATATGTACACACCGCTAGAGCTGAAATCAGTGCTGTATTTTTGTTATTTCAACAATTTCGTTTTTAAATAGGTGTTTATATAGTTCCATAGCAGTTTTCTCCCTTTTTACTTGCACAGCCTTATGATTCTTGGCTGAGATACAGTTTAGTGAAAGAAGACCAGCAGAAGACATCACTTATAACCTCAGAGTGAATAATAACATCCTAACCAGCAGAGCAAGTGCTTTAGCAGTCCTAAAAAAAGAAGTCTAGCGGAAGGTGTTCCTGCCCATGGCAGGTTGGAATGAGATGGTCTTTAAGGTCCCTTCCAACCCAAACCATTCTCTGGGTTTCTATTAAAGCAAACAGTCATTCTTGAGCCAGTGATCTTCAATTTTTTCTGCCTTTTTGCCTACTTTTAATTTTTTTTTTTTTCTCAGTGAAGATGTGGATTGCAATTTTTCAAAGTTCTGACTGAAGGTTTTCTTTCCCTTGGTCAGCTTTTCTCTTGCCATCCTCCCCTTAGGTGTAGTTCCCACACATCCTGGAGATCACATGTTGATAACCACTGCATGTCTCATGAGTGTTTATTCTCACAACTGCTTTCTACAAATACATTAAAGCCTTACTAGAGATGTGTTTAAGCTGCAGCTCTTTTCTGGGAAGTAACTCACTGACAATTTTCTGTGGTCAGGATTCCAGGGCTCAGGCCTCCCAGTAACAGGGAACATTTTTATGGCTCAGGGTGCTTTCAGTGAGAGGTAGATGTAATATTTGTGTAGGCAGTCCCTGTGATTGCTCCTGATGAATACAAATCTGAATACATTGCTAGCTGAATGAAATGCCTTAGTAATAAAATATATAGCTTAAGTGTCAGCACTACAATTAAGAGAAAAGCAGCTGAAAATTAGACTTCTGAACCCCTATTTCACCCACACAAAAAAAAAAAGAGAAAAAAAAGAAAAGAAAAAAAAAAAGAAGTGGTAAACTTTGTAAACCTGGTGAGCATATGGCAAACCCTGTCCCATGCAGGAATTACTGGGTGCAGACAAAACTGAAAATTGAAAAATTAGAAAATATGAATTCTCTTGAGTTTCCTCCGTGTGGTACTTAAAGCAGCTTAAGGAAAGGAAATAATGCTATAAAGTTAACCAAAATCCATCAACCACATAGGGATCAAGCCTGTAAGAGTTCAAAGAATATCTGGAAGATGCTCTTAGAAATGTGTTTCTGTTTTGGTAGTCCTGCAAGGAGTTGCACTGGATGACCTTATGGTTCCCATACAGCTTGAGATGCTCTGACTCTATGACTGTATTGTTTATTTTAGAACATGACCAGCAAAGGAGAGGGGATGATTTTGAAGTAGGCTGTAGCAGGGTTAGATACTGTAGAAAGGTCTACAATGATTCTCCCTCACCCATGTGCTCACCTTGTTGCTATTACAAAGTCAAAAAGGGGCCTGAACACTCATCAGCCCCAGGAGTGGGTGACTCCTGTCCTGCCAGCTCAGTGCACAGGCAACATTTGATTTCCTGTTGCACCTCAGAAATATCCCTTACAAAGACAGAGGCACCTGTGGAACAATCTTGATTACATTTTCTCCTGCCCTCATTAGACCATGCAATACCCCACAGCACTGGCTCTTGTTCCCCTGAACAAGAACAGACCATGGGGCTGAGAGTGTCACTCTCAGCCTCCTGAAGTGCAGGGGAGTAGAGTCCTTCCTATAAAGTCACCAGAATTTTGAGCACTTTTTGCACAAAACACACACACAGACCCACCTAAAGGCATTATCTTCACTCTGACAAAGCATCTCTTGTAGTCCTCGTAATTTACTGAAGCTTTTAGTGATCTTCAATATATTGTATGGCAGCAAGATGCTGATTTTCCTTTTACCAAAGGTGAGATGTTCATAATAGAAGATTATGAAGATTATGTTACTTGTTGGGTACAAAATACCTCCTCCAATGCACAAGCAAATCTAAAAGGTGGTTGTCTCCATCTGAGCCATTAATCTTTGATTCATTTTTTCCCAGAGTCAATGGTGTGAGCTTCTGAATCATCAGACTTAAAATTAGAAGTTGTGTCCTTTGGAGTGCTTCCAGTGAGTAGGGTGACCAGTCAGGATGACTTTTACATTTGAGATCACCTACATCTCCAGATAAGTTCCATCAATAGAAAAAAAGTGGTTAGATTCCACCAGAAGCTTCTTCAGTGCTCCAAGGATTGTGCCTAGGAGTAGGCAGCAGGAACAGCTTGATGTTTGATGTTAAAGTGTCTCCTCCAGTTATAAATTGACTGGTGTGACATCTCTGACAGACTCAGCCAGCACTGGTCATGGCTGCATGCCTGATTTGGAGCCCAGGGTGGTGAACAGGCTCTCAATTGAGTATTTGTGGGATTGTAAGGAGAGCCCTGTGTCTCCCTTTGGCATTCTGAGCCTGACAATGCAGCTGCAGCAATCCTGTCTCACTGTAGGTGGAAGTCTCTGGCCAGAGCAGCCCTGTAGGCAGCACTTGCCACTTTCCAGACAAAAGAAAGTTCTTTTCTTACCATGGTATTTGTCTTGGTAGGTGGGAAAGCACTTGTAGCTGGGCACGGGGAAAGGAATAATCACCTTTTTGTTATGAAGTTTTGTTATAGCTGTGCCTGTATGTGCTCTGGGGTAAAAATTCTCCAAAAACATTATTTTATTGTGCCTCCTTGAACAATCCTTCATTCACAACCCTCCCACACCCAAGCATTCACACACGACCGAGGTTCATAGCTGAAGACACTGATGCACAATCCATCAATGGCTCTTTTCAGCAGTGAGCCTCTCTGAAGATGGATTTTTTTACTCTGCTCTCCAGCTGACCCAGCACCTCAGCTATCCCTTGTCTAGCCCAGAATCTCTTGGTTTTCTCATCTCCCTTCTGTTTAAACATATCTATTTCTTAAAGTTAAGGTTTATTGAAATTTCAGGAGGAAAGAACTTCTGCCAAGAAATACAGTTTTGTCAAACCTAATTTTTGGCAAGAGAAGGTCAGGTCTACATCCATGCGTACACAAAACTTTGCTGGTGAGAAATTCAACAGGACAAAACCATTTTGAGTGATCATTTCAAAACAAGGTGAAATAATGTGTTAGAATACAACCTAAAATACCATTTTAAAAATTCTCAGTAAATGTCCCCCACATTTTTATAAATCATCATTTTGGTTTGAGATGTCAACCTGAGATAATTTTCCTTGTGGGTTTTCTTGGAAACTTCTCAAGCAAGTAATTTTTTTTAAAGCCTACAATTCAGGACTTTTTCTTTTTGGGAAAAATGTTTTTTCACTTGCTCTACTTCTCGTTATCAGATTTGGTCTCGGGATTTTCCATGCTATCCTTATATAGAGCTGCTCTTCACTACAGAGGATTTCCCTGTATCTCATATTCAATGTAACTAATAACTACAAGAGGAATATTTTATTTTACACTCAGCCAAAAGCGGCAAGATAAATTATTTCGTTCTGGTTATGCAGAAGGCCGACAAGGAAAAAAAAGCAAGAAATTTTGTGTCTTGGATGGCCTCAAGGGATGGAGATTTATTACTGGCTCAAGCACTCTTGCTGCAAAATTCGGGGCATATATCTGAGTGGAAGGACCATTTTAAAGCCTGGCTTTTATGAGGTTGATCTTCAAAGTGCGCTGCACCATCACAGCAATTCCTCTGCTGCTTTCCTACCACCCTGCCTGCACTTTTCTGATCATGCCCCACAGATCTGCTCATCTCAGCGCTGCTATACAGGCCTTGCCAGGCTGCAGGGCTCTGCCAGGCTCGCTGCCTCTGTCCTTTTCAACTCCACACTGCTTTAAAAAGCAGCTCCTACCCTTTGCAACCAGCCTGAAACACCTGAAAGGCTTTTGGTTTTACAAGGGAGTTTAGACAATGGGATTTTTTTGGTCTTTCTTGATAAACTACCCCCAGGCTTAGGTAGAAAAACATCAGGGGTCCTCTGTTTTTTTGACCTTTCTCCCAAAATAATCAATATGTGCAGGTTGTTAAGCATATTTAATGGTGTGGCAGTAGAAAGGATGTTTCATATACTCAGCCCTCTTTTCCCAGCTGGAAAACAAAAACCAGGAGAGGCCTAAGGATCCCCTCAGAGTATTTCTGCAGGGCCCTGTGCTGCAGCAGTCTTCCACATCAAGGTATGTGAGGCTAATGCCCAAAATAACAGCTCTCAAGCCATGATGAGAACCGTACAGAAAGCACTTACCACTCTTAAGCCAAAATCAATAGCAAATTTTTTTTCCTTAGCTCAAAAGGACAAAACTATTTGTTTCGCCATCACACCAGCAGGCCATTCCCCGAGATGAGCTGCTTCCATCAAAGGCAGCAGCGCCTGCAGAAACAGAATTAACTTAACTTCACTAGCCTCTAATCACAGAAGGATTAGGTAATTCTATCTGTTCAAAGTGGATAAACAGTTTCAATTGCCTACCATGGTAAGTGGGTCTGTTTTAAATTTAGAAACCTTTCATAGCCTTTGGATTGTGTCTTTCTTGTGACCTTGAAAGCAGCAAAATCCCTTCCGAGGCCCTGCCCAAGTTTTGATTCTGCCTTATGGAATGATACTGAGAAGTTGCTGGGAGGTTGGACATTTTTACCAAGTGCTGTGACTCGATTAACATAAAAACCGATCTGTAAAGTCAGCTGGGCTGCACTTTTGCATATTACTCCCTCTGGATCATGGTCTTCTCATGTACTATGATTTCCTTCCTTCCTTCCTTCCTTCCTTCCTTCCTTCCTTCCTTCCTTCCTTCCTTCCTTCCTTCCTTCCTTCCTTCCTTCCTTCCTTCCTTCCTTCCTTCCTTCCTTCCTTCCTTCCTTCCTTCCTTCCTTCCTTCCTTCCTTCCTTCCTTCCTTCCTTCCTTCCTTCCTTCCTTCCTTCCTTCCTTCCTTCCTTCCTTCCTTCCTTCCTTCCTTCCTTCCTTCCTTCCTTCCTTCCTTCCTTCCTTCCTTCCTTCCTTCCTTCCTTCCTTCCTTCCTTCCTTCCTTCCTTCCTTCCTTCCTTCCTTCCTTCCTTCCTTCCTTCCTTCCTTCCTTCCTTCCTTCCTTCCTTCCTTCCTTCCTCCCTCCCTCCCTCCCTCCCTCCCTCCCTCCCTCCCTCCCTCCCTCCCTCATTTTCTCTGTTCTGCCTTCACCTGACACAGCTTTGTTTCCTTGTCTGCTCCCCAAATCCCTGTTCCCATTTCAATAGGAATCTCCCTCTGCACCAATCATGCCAACATATTAATTTTCAACATCTGATCCCCACACCCCTCTCTTGGTCATGTCTCCTTAAGAAGTTGGTAATTTCCTAAATTATCCTAAATATATTGCTGAAATTACAGGCCTCAGTATTTTGGGTGTTGTGCCACTGTGTCTAAGAAATGGCCTTCACCAAGGGCTTTACAATACAAAGAAATAAGAAAAAGAATAAGAGGAACCGATGTTTTTGCATTCCTGGTTGAGATAAGGAGCTAAGATACTTCCTGGCTCAGGAAGCAGCTTATATCTCAGGAAGTGGGTGAGTGCTTGTTTAAGTTCTGTTAGAGTCTGTGGACCCTGAGGATGTATGTAAAAACTTCTTAACTGCTGCCTTCACCAGCAGCACTGTGAATTATCCCAGGTAACAGAAGGGCAACGTGGCTGAGTTGGGAAATCAGTCCATGTTTCTACTGACCTTGTCAAGTTTATCTGAGATCACTTTTGGTTTAGCTTTTCTTTTTCTCTTTCCTTTTATTTTAACAAACTCAGTAAACTACTATCTGTAGGTGTTAAGACGCCTTTGAACATTTCTCTGTTATTATAACTACTTTTTTTCTTTTTTAAATACAGTATTTTGAGATTTAAAAGGGAGCAAAAAGTGCAGTCAAGAATAACATCTGCAATCACAAAAACTGCACAGATTTCCGTAGTCAAAAAATTTATGACTCAGACAATGGGTTTCAATTTTAAAATATAAATTCTAATCCCACCAGGGATCATTTTTACAGTGCAAAAATACTCTTTGACACTGCCGTGGGTTTTTATTAAGGAGTTTTTAAAAGGTAATCTTAAATAAATACAGCTGGTGCAAGCTACAAGCAGGACTGGATTGTAGATGACAAAATTATTCAGATAGATGGATAGTCCCAAAGGTCTCTTCTTGACAGAGTTTGTAATCTTGATAATAGGGGAATTACACACAGGAGTGCCAAAAAAGAAACTGTGACTGAGGCAAAGGAAAAAGATGTGGGACACAGTCTGAAATTTTCAAGAGTCAGTAAAACAAGAGTCAATTTTCAAGAGTCAGTCCGATGATGCCAGATTCAGTGGTGTAATTGACACCCAACCCTGTTTATTTATTTTTTTTTTTCCCCAGAGATGTTGTGGATTCCCCAATCCCTGGAAGTGTCCAAGGCCAGGTTGGACAGGGCTTGGAGCCACCTGGGATAGTGGAAGTTGTCCCTGCCCATGGCTGAGGTTTGAGGTCCCTCCCAACCCAAACCATTCTGGGATTCTGTGATTCTGGGACACAGGTGAGGGATGGAATGCCATCCAGAGGGACCTGCAAAGGCTTGAGAAGTGGGGCCATGGAAACCTCAGGGTGTTCCACAAGGCCAGGGGCTGGGCCAGGGCAGCTCCAGGCTGGGGAGGAGCAGAGAGAGCAGCCCTGAGGAGAAGGACTTGTGGGTGCTGGTGGGTGAGAAGCTGGACATCACCTCGAAGTGGGAAAAATGAGGACAAACTTTTTAGCAAACTTGTGATAGAACAAGTGATAATGGCTTCATTCAGATTTAGACTAGATATAAGGAAAAATTTATTTATGCTGAGGGTTGTGAGGGCCTGGCACTGGTTGCCCATAGAAGTGGTGACTGCCCTAACCCTGAAAATATTCAAGGCCAGATTGGATGGAGTTTGAAGCAACTTGGACTGGTGAAAGGTGTCACTGTTCATGGCAGGGTGGATGATCTGTAAAGTCCCTTGCAATCCAAGCCACACTCTGATATTATGTTCATTGCATGTCTGGATTTGCTACAAGATGATGCTAAAGAAGGCATGCATTGTGTGTTGCAACTATGGCTCAAACATCTACTTGAGGGTGGTAAAAATATTTATAATATTTGTAACCTTTTTTTTTGTTGTTGTCAGTGGTTATTAATGCTATGATGCTGAAAAAAAATTTCAATTTTTTTTTCCAACAATATATAGGACCCCAGAAACACTGACACGTTTTCAAGACATTATTTTCTGTTTCCTTACATTCTATTTCTCTAGTATTTACTATTTCACTCTGCAGCCTGGCCAGAGGTTGTTCTGACACAGGTTTCACCATGAAGTGAGAAAAAGGGAACGAGAAAGATGTACATGAACAAAATATGTTGGCTTTTCCAAGAGAACAGGAACAGGACAAAACTCTGTTATAGCTTGCTTTTTTTTTTTTGTTTTGGCTTTGTAATTTTTTCTTAAAATTCATACTTTCCTCAAAAGTAGTACAAAAGACTACATCTTCTTGGATGTCCCTGTCTAAATTTGCTCTCTGCCTCAAAGTTTTGTCTGCTCTGGGACAAATTTGTGGCAAAACCAGTTCTTTTCCAGTCACCTGTTCCCTCTTATTAGTTCAATTATTATTCTGTCTTGCAAGTGGAAAATTCATGAGTGTCTTTTCCAACAGCATTTCATTGTTGTTTCAATAGCAATATTTTTTTCTTTTCTTTTGTAATCAGCAAATGTACCAACTATTCTAGAAAATAACAGAGAATATTACAAAGAGTGAAATAAAATGCTGGATTCATTACTTAGGTTCTCACACCTTGTTCTGAAGCTCATGGTCACTGGTGAAGAGAAACAATGCCTTGGGAAAAGCTGTGTGTCAAGATAAAAGTGTCCATTTAAAGTTTGAATTCCAGGCACTAAATTGCTAAAGTGAGTTTCTTAGGAACCACATAAAGACTTCCACATACAGAAACTACTTAGCAAATGAGAGAACAGCAAGAGTCAGAGTATAAAGTGTTTGTCATCTAGTCCAAAAGAAGAAAGAAGGCAAAATTAACCTTTTTTTTCTAAAGTTTTCTTTGCCAGTGTTAGTCATATTGTGTTAAAACTTTGCCCTTCTCTAGTTCTGGTAGTGGGAAAATCTGAAAGCATTTTCCTGCCAGCAATCCCAGCAAACCACTAGATAGAGAAATAAAATCATACCTGGGACACAGCTCATGCATCTCTATCCTGTGCCAGGTAAGGTTTTTCCCCTTCCTGCCCCTATAGATGCTGTGGATACTCCATCAAGGGAAACGACCCATCATGGAATTCTCCCCAGACTTCAGTGGTTTGAAGAACAAACTTTCACTATTTTTTTCCCAAAGAGTCAGACAGAGAGCCCAGGAGACACTTTTCCATTACCTTGCGTGACTCTCTGCACTACATGCATGCTTCCTCACCTGAAATACATCCTCACATTCAAAATAGGAGGTGGAAAATACTTTTTTTACCTTGCTTTTTTTTGCCCCCTGATTCTCTGAGATAGGTCTAAGTGGAGTCCCCCTTTACAGAAATAATCTCCTTTTAAGCACCCACACCAACCCACAAGTGCAACAACTGTGGTGCCCTTTCCCAAAGGGCCGGTTCTATACAGTTCACACTGTATAGATGAATTATTTATCATCTTGCTCCTCTCCCCCACCCTGTGCTGCTGCACTGTATTTCACACTGAGCACGGCACAAGCCCCACGACAGCCTCAGAGTGTATCAGGGCTCAGAGAGGAGCTCTGGATTTCCTGATACTAAAGGGCCCATTTCGTGTTATTTATGACCTCGCTGGTGTCGGAGCAGAGACCCATAAATCGTAGGCACAGGCGCACTAATTCTAGCAACAGCAAGTTTTAGTCACATGTAATTAAAACATCCCAAAGTCTTTCAGCTGTAATGTATTTCCAAATGACACCGCTGGGACAGGGGGAAATGGGAAATGAAGGAATCAGCAGTATTTCAAAGCCATGGCCATTGTTAGCTTTTGGGGCTCTGTGCAGCACTGGCAGTGCAGTCAAATCTGCAGGTTTCCTGATGCTGTTTTCTATCACATACTTTAAGGATGATGTAATTGATTCCCAGAAACAGCAAGGGCATTCAGATTGCTGGGGTAGCATCAGGAACTTCAGGAGGAACCTGATGTCCACACTGAAAAATAATACCAAAGAATTCTGTGATGGCTATCAACAAATTGTGTGATGGTATCTCTGCCTGAATTAGATACATTAGAGAGGAGAAGATGCTTTTTCCTCCCTTAAAGTGAGCTAAAACTGGAACCTGAGACTTCTATGAGAATTAAGA
The DNA here is from genome assembly GCF_027887145.1 of Ammospiza caudacuta. NCBI lineage: Eukaryota > Metazoa > Chordata > Aves > Passeriformes > Passerellidae > Ammospiza > Ammospiza caudacuta. The sequence continues at coordinate 84,948,726 of NC_080632.1, read as the reverse complement.
AAGTCTATGGTCTTCTGGTTTTATTGTGACTTCTTTTCAAAGCTTAGGATTAGCTTTTTATTGTTCAGGCCAACAGGGGAAGAGTGTTGCAACCTGAGGACAGCAGAATTTCAAATGCAAGGGATTTGTTACGCCTAGCCCAGGATTAACCTATGAAATTCAAGCTGCCATTATCACCAAGAAGTTGGAAAAACACACCAAAAAGTTCAACAGGGCTCTTCAGTAATGCATACCTCATGGCCATCAGAAGAACAAACTGGGGTCAAGAGTGACAGCAATGGGCCTTGTGTCCAATGTTATTTGCTCTCCTCACCAGAAAGAAGAGGTTTGAGCTTCAAATGTGTGGTGGGAATATTTGCAGCTGGATTGAAGGCCATGCTCTTGATTTGGACACAACCTCCACGAATTTAAAGCAATGCTACAGCCTTAGCCAGGTGATCTGGATGATGTGGGTGTTTTCTCTCCTTGACAGGATGTTAAAATAGCACTTTGTGGGGCAAAAGCCAGCCCACAACTACCTGCGGCTGGAAAGCCTCCATGGGCAGACAACCCCATCCCAGTGTCCAAAAGCCAAGGGCTGGCTCGCTGGAGCTTAGGCTGATCCAGTGTGACACATCCCACTCTCTTTTCCAGCCTGGATCCCCAGGCAAGGGATGGCGCTGGCTCTAGATCACAGGAGGGAGTGACCAGGCAAGCTGTGCTGCTCCCAGCACAGCTTTGGAGCAAGCCCTGGAGCAGAGCAGTGCTGGCTTGTTTGCAGCTGGGAACTCATGCTGGGAGAGGCAAACAGGACCATGAATCCAGCCCTGTGCAGATCCTGCCCCTGCCAATCCATCAGTCAGGTTGTTTTTTGAGGGATATGTTGCTCTGTTTGCATCAAATTTTCTGCTGTCGTCTTATTTTAGTGAGTGCAGCAGAGGGAATAAGTTAAGAAAATATTAGTAATGACAAGGAGGATTAAAGGAAAATATTATTTTTGTGGCCAAAGTCCCAGGCCTGCAAATTTCTATCCTAGCTTGCTTGTTTCCTACTTTCCATTTTTTGTTATTATTGTGCTCTTTTTCTCAACCATTCCCCATATTTCTTATCAGCAAATAATGAGCAGTGGCTGACACATACTGTTGGACATTATCTCTTGAAGGAAGTTAAAGTAAATGCAGAGCTCATAATTGTGTATTTACACTGAGTTTGTCCTCTGAATTGAGGAAACTCTGGGGGTGGAAAGGCAAAATGTTTCTGTGGCAGGTGCTATCTTGCTCTGTACAGACCATCCCAAATCACATCCCACTGGGTCAGACCCATGGTCCATCCAGGGCTTTGGAGGCCAAACAAAAGGGAAAATGGAGCCAAGCTGCTCTGTTGAAGGGAGCATCCCATGGCATGAGCTAGGAGCAAGGAGAGTTCAAGTGGAATAGTGCATTGGGTCAAGTTAGAGGGACATAAAATGCAGAAAGGCAAGAAAAGAGAAAGTGAAGGGAGCACTTTGGGTATTCTCGAAGTTTTGAGAAAAAGTTGGGCCTTTCGGTCAAAATTTAGGTACCTGAAGAGAAAAGAGGTCTTATTATTCTTATTTAAAATTGAGAAGAGGCCATGGATGTGTTGGGATAAGAGTCAACAGAGGTGAAAAGGGCTTTTATATTTTAGTGCTTTTATATCTTTATGATTCAAAATCCTACATGGGCTTCTCTGCCTCAGAAACTTATTGGAAAAATTTGTTTTTTGTGTGTGAGATGACACTGAGTTTTCTTTGGGAGAAAATGGGGAGAATGAAGGTAGAGATGAAGGAGAACAAGATGTTCTACATTCTTGAACTCAGTGGTTTTGGCTGGGCTGAAAGTAAAAGTTTAATGATCCTCATGGATATAATGCATTTTCCTAAATTCCTACAGAACTGAGGTTTTCCTGAGTACCAGTGCCATCCCCCTTGCTGGGCAGAAAATGACATCAGTATATTTCAGCTATACTAGTTTTCCATCAGACACTGCTCTCATCTCAGCTATCTGCAGTCAGGGACTTTTGGCCTTTTTCAGTTTATGATGTCTTTGTGTTTGCAATCTGTGACAGATTCTCCTGAAAATTTTGTGATCATCAAGCCTTGGGTCATTAACATCAGGAGACAGATCAGAGCTCCTTTCGACTTCAGTTCCTTTGTTTCTCCCATGGATTCAAGTGCCTGTTCACAGAAACACTGCCAAGGCCTTCTCATCAGTCAGCGCTTTGTATTTTTGTGTTGATACTGGTGAAGCATCACAGTCACAGCTCTCACCTGGAACCCACTGAAATGCTGTGACAGCTTGCAAAAACTGGTAAAGAACAGCTAGGGATCCAACAAGTAGGATTTCTGTGGCCTCAGCTTAGCCATGTACAATGTAGATATTCTGATGTTTTTTTTTCAGTGGCTTTGCTCCTTTTATAGGTGATAGAGAAGCGTCATCTGGTTAATTGCATTCATTTTGGACAACTATCCCTCATGCTCTGTGTGCTTTTCTGGAGATCACAAACAGCCATCACAGGATGATTTCTGTTGGGGGTGATCTTAAAGTGCATCTCATTCCCCACCCTGCCATGTGCAGGGACACCTCCCACCATCCCAGGCTGCTCCCAGCCCCATCCAGCCTGGCCTGGGGCACTGCCAGGGATCCAGGGGCAGCCACAGCTGCTCTGGGCACCCTGGGCCAGGGCCTGCCCACCCTCCCAGACAGCAATTCCTAATTCCCAATGTGCCAAAATCTGTGCCTGCCCTCTGGCAGTGGGAGCCATTGCCTGGGTGCTGTCCCTGCCTGCCTTGTCCCCAGGGGCTGTGCAGCTCTCCTGGAGCCCCTGGAGGCCCTGGCAGGGGCTCTGAGGTGTCCCTGGAGCTCCTCTGGTGCAGCTGAACAGCCCCAGCTGTGCCAGGCTGGCTCCAGAGCAGAGGGGCTCCAGCCCTGGCAGCAGCTCCGTGGCCTCCTCTGCACGAGTCCTTCTTCCTACCCACCACAAAAAGAGCTCAAGTGGTTTGGAATAACTCCCCATTTGACACAGTTAAATCAGGGTGTCGTAAAAAATAATTATGGATTCAGGAATTATTTCCAGTCTTTTTCTAAAGAACAGGGAATCAGATCACATAGAGGCAAATTCAAATTTTGTTGTTTTTATATGCTGGAATATTTTTGGCAGCAGCCGAACTTTTAAGATCCTTTAAATATCATTTTCATTGCTAAGTCATTGAATTTTCTCAGTGGGAGAAATGAGAAACTTGCTTGTTTCTTGACTACCAATTTCACCGGAAGGCAAGAATTCTGTTTCATAAGAAATATAAAATTTCAGATATCTTTGGAAATACTACATCAGAATGAATTAGATGGATTTCCAAATTTTTCATAATAGTAACTGGTGTAAAAAAGAGGCCTGAGAACCTAACAGATCCTTAGCCTGTAAATTTGGGCAGCTCATGTTCACATCCATGTGCTAATTCAATTAGACTTTGATTAAAGTCATTGAGAGAAACACTGGTGCAGAAGCCTTCATCCAGCAGATTCATTTTACAGACACACACACATAAAGAGAACATCAAAAAACCCAAAACTACACTGAAAATGCAAGCCATGAAACCCAGTACTAAAAAAAAAAAAAATCACTAATTCTGCTTTGTAACTTCAGCTAGTTTCAGAGTAACTTGTGAGGGTCTGGAAAGTGATTTATTTTTGTTATGCAAAAGTGAGTTGAGAACCTGATTCCCAGTATTTTTTTTTCTTACCCACAAATTTTACCAAAAAAAGATGTGTAGCTGGAAGGAAGGGCCAAATAGGCATAATTTAATTTTTGAAGCTGAATCTATATTTAAGATCTATACTCTCGTACACAGCTGCCTGTCATTTGGATGCAGAATTAATATTAAGCATTAAGTACTAAGCAAATCTTTGCTCCCACACCTACAGCCAATTGATAAGATTTTCCCTGTTTTTCCTTTGCTGGGAACACGTGTGCCCCACTGCAGGGAGCATCACCCTGGGGATGTGCTGATGGGGACACCTCAGTGCTCCATCCCTCAGTGTCCTTGCTGTATGGCCTGCAAAGCAGGGTGGCAGATGTCTGCTGCTGAGTGCTTGGCTTTTTTTATTTTTTATTTTTTTTCCACTCCTTGTGCTTCCTCACTTGGTATTTTTAGTCGCTAAATGTTGCAGAGACAGCCTTTTCAATTAGAAAAGAGACAAACTCTGCAAAACGAATTCCAGCACTTGGAGAACATCAGTATCAACCTCCAGCACTTGCTCACTGACTTTGCAGGATGGACTTGTTTGTTTTTTTCCTTGAACTGAATGCTTTGATCCATTCGTCTCCAAAATAAATAAACAAAATAAAACACCAGCTAAGAACGTTCCCATTTAATGATGCTTAGGGGAAGGGCTGTTTCCAAATCCACTCCTATGGCTCAGCTGGGGTGTGGTGGAAGGAGAGTTAAGAGACTTTTCTGCAGATACAGAGATTTATTAAAGGCTGCCAATGCTTCTAAAAACTGTTGGGTGGTTAGGGAGCCAGAAGTGCCCAGTTATGACACACATCTACCACTGCTTACAAAATCCTGTGTGCCTCATACACTCACCCAACATCTAGGAATCAGACAGATCACCAGCTTTGGTCCTTCTCTAACATTATACAAATTGTCCAGTACTTGCCTTAATTTAGGAAATCAGAGCTAGCAGTGCCTATAGGACAGAACTGATAACAGAAACCTGTGATGAAAAAAAATGTCCTCACTTCCAGGTACTGTTTAAATGTTAATGGAAAAGTGTTATAAGAGTTTAGGCTACTTGCATTTCTTCTTAATATGTATTCAAGATTTATTTTCATTTTCTCTTTAAAATGTGCAAGAACTCATACAATCTCAGGCAAATCAAGGCAGTGGCAACATAGAATTATAATACTTGGGAATTATTCCTATTTTTCTGTTGGTGGGTTTAAGAGTATACTGTCACTTAAGAGAAGCTTAGGAGATGACTGGAGGAGTCACCTGTTAATAATCAATCTATTTCACCCTATAACTCACCTGATCAGAAACCGATTAGACAAATTTGGGTCAGGAATTAATAAAAGGTCAAATTTGTAACCACAAAGCCAGGAACACCTTATATGAAGCTACAGTGTCTTCACCCCTAAACAGAATTAGAGGAAAATATTATTACTCAAACAGAGGTTGCAGTGCTATTATTACAAAAGGAGTCAAAACAGGTGATTAAAATGTTCCCTTCTAAGCCCAAGCTCTGTATTTATTACTTTTTATGAGCTTGGTATTGTGTAGCTGTAGCATTAGAGAGGGCTGTGGGAACCTGCTCCTAGAGGAGGCACCAGCTGAGAACAAAGCATCACAGGGCAATCCTTACTTAGGAACCTAAAACAATTAACACCATCAAAAACCTGAGCTACCAATTCCAAAGGTGCAAATGAGTTTGGGTCACCTTTTAACAGGCTGAAGGCAGGCGAATCTTTTGGGTGTCCTCATCAAGACCAGGATGTTTTAGCACCTTTGCCCTGAGCCCACCAGATGCACATTTGCTACAGGGTTTGCTTGCTTCAGTGTGTTGGCTCTAAGACAAACTCTGAGAGAGCAGAAAAAAGAGGACTCAGGACATCAGGACTCTATCCTGATGGTTTGTTTTGAGCTACCTCTGAAAGCTGTAAAATTCCCTGCTGCAGAAAGCCCCATGTTTCATGGCTAGGCATTCCAAGAAAATTATATGGAATTGGGATTCAGTGACAGGTAAAAAACGAAACAACACACTCAACTCAGCCCAGCTCAGTTCAATTTAACACCCCAATTTAACTCAGCCCAAACAACTTCACAACACTCCTGTGAAACAAAAAGCCACTGAGCCCCATGCTTCTCCACAAGGTAGGAGACACTGATGACCAGTTGCAGCTGGAGGCCAGTGCATCTTTGAATCTTTAAACTACCCAAAACTGCTTTAGCAAAGCCAAGGGGTGACCTGGGGGATCACTCACACTGCTGATGCCTTGTCAGGAGCTGTGAAGTTCCTCAGGCCAGCTTCCAGCACTGCCAGATTGCCTGAATAATGCCTGGTGCCACAAGACATCAGTGACGAGAGGGAGAAAGGTGTGTCAGAGGGGAACATGCAAACCCAGACCAGCTTGACCTTGAAGGACTAACTAATAAGGAATAAATCCACGAGGTCAGCAGGGTCTTTATACACTTAGACAAAACGCTCTGGGAAGGCAAACTTTGGAAATTTTAAGTTTTGCCCTCAAAAAAATGAATGCTTGCGTCCACTGCCTCTCCATCATGCCTTCTGCAGTGGTTCTGTGATGGGATGGATGATGTGAATTGGCTGCAGGGAAACTGCCCTCCCTCTGAAATCAAGGGAGTTGGACTGCCCTTAGGACAGAGAATAGAAGGGAATGAGCGTTAATGAGTTTTAAAAGGACTCATTATTAAGATAAATGCACCTTGACACATCCTATGAGTGTCTCAGTTTGTTTCCCAGACAAAGAAAAACAGTTTGAGCTGCCAGAGCCTTGTCTTTATCTAAGCACACAGGAGAGGGATCAACCCCCAGTGGTCTCATTGCACAGCAGCTTTGCTGAGGCACTGTTGTGCTACTGGCCTTTTGTGGAGGGTTTCTGTTCTGAAATGCTGCCCAAATGGAAGAATGCAATTATTGGGTTAAAGTTGGCTGATCAGACAATTCCTGTGTACAATCCTGTGATAATTCCTGCACATCTGCTGGCATCTCCTTGGGCAGGAGCCTGTCACAGCATCACTGTCTGCTCTTCTGTGCCACAGCCACTGGTCCTGAGAGACAGGAAATCGAGAGCCCCAGAAGAACAGAATGAGAAAAAAAAAAAAAAAAAAAAAAAAAAAAAAAAAAAAAATCTCCCGTCTACACTTTGGGGTAACATTTAATGCAGCTTTACAAGATTCCGAGAATTTTTTTGAATAAACAGGTTCTTTATTTCTCAGTAGTAAAGATACCCAACTCCACCATTCCAGGTGAATTAATGGCAATGCCTGGAGTAGGTTAAGGGGAATTGTTCAAGGTAATGATAACAAATCTCAATTTTGAAATATTTTTTTGATTAGTGAGGTACCTCCAGATTTTCTTTGCCTCACTTCCCAGAGAAGTCTGTCTGTCTGTCTGTCTGCCTGTCTGTCTGTCTGCTTTTCAGGGCTCTGCAATTCAAGTGTGTCTTTGCCTGGTTGGAAGATCACCTGTCTCACAACCTGACATGTTGTCACAGGAGCTCTGGTAAAGAAAGCATTAGTTGTTCAGGGGTCTTGAATTGAGCCAAAGTTTGAGCAATGCTCAAAACTTGGCATATGCCAAGAGATGCCAAGCAGGGAGTGCTTCTATTTCACCTTTCAGAAGAGCAGCCTGATCTGCAGCAGAAAGGACACAAGTATATTCTGAAAACCTGGCGCCATTCAAGTATTTTGTTGAGAAGGCAAGATAAGAAAACAATGACTATCATTTAAATTCTTGGACTCTAAAAGTGGGGACTATGGAGCTGTAAGGAAGCAGTAAAAGCTTCCCCTTTAGCCCTTTGAATACTGCTTTTAATTAAAGTTCAGATCTTTACATTGTAGAAACTCCAGTGTTATGGGCTTACTAAGAGAAATAAACCCAGTGGTTAGGTGAACATCAATATAAAGTGATCCTTAATGAAGCCAAAGTCTATTCTATAAAATATATGCTAGATTTAGTTCTTACATACTGGTAAATGTAAATAAAACCCCCTTGAGATACAAAGAGCCATAAGCTGAATCTGAGTGAACCCAAGTTTTATTTTCACACCGTGGGACAACCTTTGACAACGTTACCAAGAGAAGAACCTGACCTATAGAACTGGAAATAAAGATGGAATTGTGGTCAGTTGTCACTTGGAACAAAGCACTTTTCAGCAGTGAAAGGGCAGCCCGTGTGAGGGAAACTTGTTAAGCTGAAAAAGTTCTTAGAAGAGGATACATCTGCCCCAGTATTGTCTTCTGAAAACACCCAGATGACTAATGTAGATTAGCCATCTAATTTTTATAGGCATGTAAAGATAGGTGAGCATGCCAAAATAAATCACTGCAGCTCTGACCTGCTGAGTCTGTCTCTATATATGATTCAAGTGCAGATGGAAAACTGCATTTGATGAGCATCTCTGTATTGGCAGCAAGTTGTTGAGGACAAGAATTGCCTAATTTTAGTTGCCTTCTTCTGATCAGAAGTCTGTGGGCATAGATTTATAGGAAGAATTAAAATAATCATATTTACATGTATACAATGGAAGAAGTAATTAAGAGGAGTTAGGAAAAGCCAGACTTCAAGAGATGTTAACACTGAAAGAGAACAACAATTACTTGGCATACCCAGGGTAAAGCTAGCAGCAAGATAATTCAATCAAGACAGAGAAAAAGTGAAATTTGGACAGACTTTACAGGAAAGGCTTTCTCAGAGAAAGACTTGTGGGGATATAGAATAATTTGAAATCTCTGAAAAAAAAAAAAGATTTTAAGCCAGGCAAAACAGAACTTCAACAAATATTCTGATGAAAACTCTCACAAGAGAAAGAAAATTGCCTGGACTGTCTAAATGGTTTCTTCTCTATTTAAATTCTGTAAGTTTAATTTCTGCTTCCTGACGTGCAATGGCTTCAACAGGGTATGCCCCTTTGGCAGTAACAATGATATTGTGGTTAATTTGGCAAGGCTGCTATTACTTTTCTACAGTAAATGTCCCACACTATGGCAGACACCCCCAGATCAGCTGTGCCCACAAACACCCCTGCCCTGGCTGCAAGAACACACATTTGGGCTCAGCATTCCCTCCAGACCCAGCTCTGGCTGAGGTCATGGTGGCACCCTGAATTTATTCATGTGAGCTTTGCAGGAGGTGCTCTTTTTACTTGTTCAAATGTTTTTTAGCACCCCGTCACGAGGAACAAAAGGTGTTGGTGAGTGCTTGGCCCCTGAAGAGCCATTCCTGTTGTGCTTGGAGGCTTTTGGGTGCTTGAAAGCAGCTGTGATAGCAGAGTCTCTGCTGGAAAATTGGGAAAGATATTCCCAAAGAATGAGAAAATTAAGCCAAAGAGATATTCAGGTGTAATGTAATTATTAACAAGATTTTTGGTGCAGCAGTTGTATTGCAAATGGTGGACTTTGTTGTATTCCCCAACTAGCATTAGGTGGAAATAGAAATGTGTAGTTATGAGGGAGACTCCAAACAGTTTATGAATCTATGTCCATTTCAAGAAATTATTTCATCCAAAAAAGACACAGTTTTTGAAAACATTCACACTGAAGTGCTCTTACATATGAAATACTTCAACACAGGAAATGCCAAAGCAATCCCTGTCAGTATTTTTTTAAGAAATATTTTGACTTTTGTTACAAAATATTTTTTTAAATTTAAAAATTGACTGCAGTGAACAGGAAGAAAAATATTAAATAAAAATAAAATCCCAAAATTGTTTCAGGACACAAGAAGAGATTTATTTTTGAAGTGAACAAATTCCTTCAAGTTGACCCCAAATGAAGTGCGTTATTATTCTTTCTTTTGCCTAGCTGGAAATCCTGAACATACTTTCTAGAAGACCTGCCCAGGATTTTCTCTTGGCTCTTTTAGGCCACTGAACAGAAAAAAATTTAAAAAAAAAAAGGAGAAAAAAAAAAAAGGAAAAAACCCTCTGTCTCTGCTGTGGAATGTATTTCAGGGAGCAGTCTTGCCGTGGTTGTAAATGACATTGCATCTTTCTTATCTCTGTGACTAACTTCCAGACACCCAAATTGCCTCCTAACATATGGAAGATGTATGGGCAGGATTTTTTGTGCAAGGCAGACTGCAGCAGATGGGTGAAATATACAGCACTCTGTCTTTGATTTAGCAAAAATAATCTGCTTCACATTCGTGGAGACTGCAGGGTTTTCCCATGAAGTTCCTACTCAGGCTGACTTCTCTAAGGGCTCTGCTAAAATTTCAAATAATTTGTAACTTGATTATGCAAATTTTTTCTCCAGTCAGGGAGAATATAGTGTATTTGAGGCCCATTTCCTCTCCCTCGACCAGCTCTATGACATTTTGTGCTTTCTCAGAAAAGAATTTGAGTCTTAGAGCCAGAGAAATGTTTCAGCTCCTCAGGTTCCTGGTGGAACAATGATAAAGGGAGTCTGGAGAGCATCCCAGGCTGGTTCGCAGAGGATTCTCTCACCCACACAGTGAGGAGTGTCAATGCTGGACCTTCTGCACATGGACAATGAGCTGCTGGCCCCAAGGATGGCTCCCAATGAGCTCCAGCTCTCAGGATGGTAAATTAATTCAGTTTCTTACCCAGCAATGGCCTGGCCCATGCAGGGCTGTGCGTGTCCTCGGATGTGATGGTCACAGGAACATTGAGGTGGCAGCCACACTGCAGTAACTAATGTTCAGTCACTCAGGACATGATATCTCCTGAGTTTCACTACTCACAGGCATGGGAGACACTGAGAGGCCCACAAGCCACGTCTCTCTGAAGAGGCAGATGGCTCTGACTCCCAAAATTCAGTTACAAATGTCTCTAGGATGTGTATAAGCCCAAGGGCTATGAGACTCTTTCAAGCTCAGATTCCATGCGGTCACTCCATATTTCAATTTCATGGCACAATTTTTCCTCTCTGTTGTCACACCTGAGTGGTGAGACAAACTACTGTTCGAGATGGGCAGGAAAAAAAGGAAAAAAAAAGTAAAATAAAAGAAGGTGGCACTCAAATCTCTCCACCTGTGCTGGGAAGTGGAACCCATCCAAGGCTGGCATGCTGAAGGGATGCATTCCTCACGCCTCAGATAAGGAGATGAGGGACACGAGGAGAAGAACAAGGCTGACCCTGTCTCTGCTCACTCCTGCTGGTGCTGGCAGTGTTGCAGATCCAGCCCATTGCATTAAATGACCCTTGTCCACCATGGTGCCCTTTGTGTTTTAGAGGTCTGCTCCCTCCAACACCAGAAAACTCTCATTTTCCAGGCTCCTTGGTGCAGCCCCACATGAGCAAGGAGTAAGGAGACAGCAAGGACAGGCAGCCTCAGCGCTGCATTTGAGGAGTCGGAGCAGTCTCTTGCTAAACACACAGTTTTTATTTTTTTTCCTTATTTTTGTAATTATTTTTTGTTTAATTTTCCATGCTAGGCGGTGCATCAGGAGCAGGCAGATGGACTGCAGCCCTGCTCTGTACACCAGGTGGCCTCAGTGGTATGTGCTTCAGCCCTGATCACATCGAGGTGCACCCACCACTCCTGAGGATGCCCTTTTTGTTTGCAGTGATCTGAGCACGCTTTGCAGCGCAGTGAAACAGAGCCAAGCATCGTGCAGCAGGAGAAAATGTGGGAGATAAAACACGTGCGTGGATGGGATTGATATCAGAAGGCATCTGTTAAACACACATTTTGTTGGTATGAAGCAGCTCTGCAGACAATGAGGGCTGTAGCTACCTGGAGGGACAGAGAGCTGTTATCCTCTTCTCTCAGAATAAAGTTCTTAAAAAATAAAAGCCTCAGCCACAGGCAAGCATTTTGCTTGTTGCCACATAGTGATTTATTCATTAAAGAGGAGATGGAGGAACCCACAGGTAACTGATAAACCTGCTGCAAGAGGGTCTCAGTGAGAGGCTGATTGTTCCCATGGAGGGAAGCTACTGGTGGAATCTCTCATCTCACTGAGCTGATTTAATATGTACACAGAGCAGGAATACACTGATTAAATCTGCTGGCCACATGAAGTTAGAGGATGCTATTAGTGCGATGGAAAATTGTGAGTCACAGAAACTTGGCAAGGCTCAGTCATACAAAATGTAGGTTGTCCACCCGTGGTGGCAGTCATCTGACTAAAAGCAAATTTCTGTGGAGGAGTTACTCACCATGAAATCTCTTTACTGTTAGCAGTGACAAAAGCACTTTAAACATGCTATCTGTGTCTTTTTAAAATAGATACCAGAGGTACATTTAAAGGACTTTGCACTAAGTGTGGCTATCATTCACTCTTGATGGTAAAGACTCCATAAGGAGTCTGGGTCAGCTGCAGATGCATGAACTGTGCTCATCTAGATGCTGCAAGATTAATCACGTTTGGCTTTGGAGGAGAATAATAAATTCTCTGCAAGGTGGTGCCACCCACAGGGAGGGCTAGAGGAAAGGCAGTTTCATCTCCTCAAGCGTGGAGATCTCTGATTTTCAAATTGGAAAACAAGGAAACAAATAAAAAAATTGAAAACAAACTATGATCCTGGAGTGTTCAATTAATTTCCTATACTGAAAGTCCTTCTATGGGACAGAAATGAATAAATTAATTTCCACCTGGATCAGGGTGTCTGTGGTGATGACAAGGCAGTGACCAGCACTTCAGAAAGGGCTGAAGTAGTTTGGCCAGTGGGAAGGCAGGCAAGGCAAGGCAAGGCAAGGCAAGGCAAGGCAAGGCAAGGCAAGGCAAGGCAAGGCTGTGGGGTTTTCCAGGTGCTGTCCAAAATTTCTAATTTCAGATCAGCCTTTAGCTTGTGAACCACCTCTATCTTTCCTCAATATTACTGAAGATACCATGTTTTCACTCCTTTTTTTTGAGCTGTTCCCCACATACCATGCTGCCTGCATGGCTTCTATCCCTGCCATGCCTACAATGACCTGGTCAAGCAGTGTCCCAGACCCTAAACTTTCCCATTCCCTGTAGGTTTTACCAAAGGTTTGCTAAAAGAACCTCTCTGACTGCATGGGGATTGACTGGGCCAAATCTGGGCCAGGGGTCAGCGCCACATCCTATAGCTTGACTTTTCCCCTCCTTTTTTCCCTTCCCTCTTTAGCCTTTCAAAAATAGGAGAGGAACCGGAATGCTGAGAAATCAGAGGAGCCATCAGGATTGCCAACTGTTTGCCAGAATGGAGGGATACATGACTGGAGAGACAGAAAAATCACAGAGAGATCTGAGAAAGGGAGGGAATGAGGAATTAAAATGATCAACACCTAGAATTAAACCATCAGTCAGCAGAGATTGATTGCAATGGGAAGCAAGGCAGGGCTATGCAATACCTGACCTATTCTATTTCAGCAGTGGGGAAACTCTCCTTTCAGGAACTGGTCAGTGGCCAAATAACTCAGCTTGCTCAGAGAAGCTGTGGTTGCCCCATCCCTGGAAGTGTTTAAGACCAGATTGGATGAGGCTTGGAGCAGCCTGGGATAGTGGAAGGTGTCTCTGCTCAAGGCAGAGGGTTTGGAGTGGGATGGACTTTCCTTCCAACCCAGAGCATCCCACGAGTTTGTGATTCTGAGTTGGTTAAAACAGGTGAAATATTTGAAACTCTGTGTCCCTTGGTTTTGTAAAGGAAAACCACAATCCTTCCTTCTCCTCGAACCCTTTGCATGTTTTCCAAAGGGTGACATGGCAGAGGGCAGGTGGGCAGCACATCCTCACCTGTCATGGAGGGCCACCAAAGGGCAAGGGGTTGGCTTCCAACAGGACAAGGCTCAAGGAGGTTCTGGCAAAAGATGAAATAATTGGATGTGGTTTGGGGTTGGCAGAGTTACTTGTGAGGCACATAGGTGAGTTAAATTTCAGACATGCAGCTCAAGAGCTAGACCAGAGGCCACAGCAAAGGCCTGGTAAGGACACGGTGAGTCAGATACTGGGCAGTGGGGAGAAACACTTTCATTATTGTAAACTATTTTTTCTCCTACTACACTGCTTAATTGATCTCTGGAACCCACTATGGTAAAGAATTACTGGGCATGCAATTTTGCAGGAGGAAAATATAGTTGGGAATACTCTGAGTTATCTCACAGAGGATAGATGCATAATGGAAGCAGAATATAACATAAACTCTCATACTACAGGGCATACAATCATTACTGCTGACAGGTTTATATAGCAAAATTAGTCCATAATTGCTCAGAGGGAATTCTTGTGTCTTCCTCTGAGGAACTCTTGGAGGAAGAGTCTGGATTAAAAGCATTGCTAATTGTATCCAGCACAACTACTCCTGTATCCTAGCAAATCTTTTCCATTTCTGACTCATATGATACGGAAAAAAAATTCACATCTCCTGCAGGTTACATAAATTTCAATAAGAACAGAAGTTTAATTTCTGTGAATGGGATTCCTGGGAAAAGCAGTGAGATCCAAACAAAAGCAGTGCCTGAGCTGTTTTGCGGGGCCATGGTACCTGCAGGCATCGGATGGAAGTGCAGCTGTGCATAGCCCGTGAACATCTCCCATTAAATCAGTGCCTTAATTGCAGAGCCCCCTGAGACTTTTTTACAGGGTCCCCTGAGACTCCTTCACTGAGGTCCATTTGTCTTTGTAGCACGTGTCCAGATGTACAGAAGATAGAATTGCTTTTTCCTTGTTTTTTTTTTTTTTTTCCCCTTTTTTTTCTTTCAATTTGACTTGAAAATCTAGAATTAAAGACCATAAATCCCAGCATGCAAATTAATGTTTAGGGAACTGAGTTAGAGGCAGACACAAGGTTTATAGGACATCCATTTTCCCTGGGGGTGTCCAGTAGGTGCTGTTAAATCACCTCTGTGTGCCTGGGTTTTTGGGTGCCTCAGGTGCTACACATTCAGAGCAAAAATGAAGGCAAGCACAGCCTGGTTATCTTGTGGGATTTCTATGGTTTAAGGGAAGAAAGCAGGCTCTTGGGACCTCAGCTGGTGTCTTGGATGGAGGATCCTGAGTTCTGTGGCTGTGCCAGCTAATGGAGTGAAATGTCTGTAGAGGAAAAGAATAATTATTCTTCAGGATGGTAGGAACATATGATGGAATTCCCCATCCTCTGATAAACATATCTACAAGCAAGTGATCAAATTGAAATACTTTTGGTTCATAAGCAGCTAATCTGCAAAGAAATCTCTCCCTTGTTCCTCCCATTGCTTTCACAACGTTATTTTCATTTCTATCTAGATTTGTTTGCTTGTTAGTCTGTGGCCTCCCCCTAAGGATGTAACTGCAGATGGATGAATTATTTTATTTTATTAAATATTATTCTTGGCTTTTTGGAGATGTTTTTTGTTTTGCTTTAATGATTATTCCTTCTGGTGTTATTTCAATTACAAAGTTTTCAATTACAACTTGTGTGTGTATGTGTCTGGTACGCTACCATTTTGTAAATGGATGTATGCACTTATTGTTAATTGATTCCCCGAATGAACCCAAATGCTTGCATTGAAATAATGTATTATATTTCTTGCATGCCACTGAGCTGGATGCTTTCCAGTTTGGCATCTACTGCTGCTCCAGAGATGGACATTTTTCTCTCCCTCCCATTACCCCTGGAGTGAACAGAGATGATGTTATGTCAATTCTCTCTGCAGACCTCATATTGTTGGTTGATATCTTTGCAAAAAGGTGGCCAAAGTTACACGTCTAAGTGTGTACTTATGCATCTAGGCAGACAGTTGTTTTAAAAATACCCCAACTGAACTCTCAGCAACCCACGCAGGCTGCAGTGAGGGTTTGCTCCCTGAAGTTAGACCATTATGAAGGGTATTTTTCAAAACCAGCCCCTGTTGGCCTGTATCTGCTCCCACCAAAACCACTGTCTGATTGAGAGTTATAGCAGAAATGAGAATTAATCCACAATGGTCCTTTAGCCAGTTTTTGCAATCCAGCTTTTTTTTTTTTTTTTTTCATGATTTAGCTAGAAAACACAGCTGAAGTCCCTGATGGTGGGACCATGCACCTCAGCAGGTTTCAGCAGGTCATCCAGTCCTTTTTTATGCCAGAAAAGAAAGATAATCGCCTTTCAACTGTGATTCATCCCACATATTACAAACATCTATCTCAGGAGTAGATGAATCATTTCCTGGAGGTGCTTCTCTCTCTCTCTCTCTCTGCCTTCTCTCCATTCAGGAAACCTAGAAGAAAGCTTAAGAGAGACTATAAATTGTAGATAGCTAAAAGGGGGGAGATGAATCCCACTGTGCACCGAAAATCAATGACAGTTGATTCATTGAATTCTAACTTTCAAATGCTGTCAGCATTTCTGTTTTGACAGTTCGGAATTTTATACTGCCCAACTACTTCCTGACATTTTTTTACGAACCCCACCCTCCTCAAAAAAAAAAAAAATTTAAAAAAATTAAACAGGCCCATTGAGGTGATGGGAATTGGTTGGACAATCACAGGCAACTTAATGTTGTTTTAGACAGTGAGGGGATTCATATTGGGTCTTCTGCTGCCAGAATGAGCCAAGTTTTCAATAAGACATAGAAGCTCTTGTGCATGTTAGACGGAGTCCAGAGGAGGCCACGGAGCTGCTGCCAGGGCTGGAGCCCCTCTGCTCTGGAGCCAGCCTGGCACAGCTGGGGCTGTTCAGCTGCACCAGAGAAGCTCCAGGGACACCTCAGAGCCCCTGCCAGGGCCTCCAGGGGCTCCAGGAGAGCTGCACAGCCCCTGGGGACAAGGCAGGCAGGGACAGCACCCAGGCAATGGCTCCCACTGCCAGAGGGCAGGCACAGATTTTGGCACATTGGGAATTAGGAATTGCTGGCTGGGAGGGTGGGCAGGCCCTGGCCCAGGGTGCCCAGAGCAGCTGTGGCTGCCCCTGGATCCCTGGCAGTGCCCCAGGCCAGGCTGGATGGGGCTGGGAGCAGCCTGGGACAGTGGGAGGTGTCCCTGCACATGGCATAGAGGGATGGAATGGGATGATTTTTAGGGTCCTTCCCAGGCCAAATCTATCAGGGAGGATTCCTCTCTGCTGGTCCTGAGAGGATCACTGAAATGGAAGCCTACAGGTGGACAAAGCCCCTGTAAAAATAACTTCACATAAAAGGAAGCAGAAGCTGGGAAGGAAACAGATCAAACCATCCAAGACTCTTGAGTGTCCAGGGCACACCTGTGCTGAGAAGCTGCAGCTGGCTCCCACCATGGGGTGCATCTCAGCATGCAGAGCCAACACTTGAGGTCCTGGAGCACAGCTGGGCCCTGGCCTGGGCTGAGCAGCCTGCTAATTACCCTGGCCTTTCAGCAGGATTAATTATCACTGAGCTGATAAAGCACAATTGCTTCTGGCTGTCATGCTGGCTTGTTTCGGACCTCTGAGTGGTGCTGTGCTATATATTGCATTCAGGGCCACAGGCATCAAGGAAAATGTTTTGATGGTGATTGTATAATCATGTGTGCTGGTGTCAATGGCTAAAGAACTGGAAGGGAGTATGAAAAGCATAAGTAGAAGCTTGCTGAAAAGAAACTCCTCTTCTCTGTGAAATCCTTCCTGGTTTAGCAACAGTGTTTTTAACCTGTAGAGTATAAAAATGTCCCAAATGAAGCTGAGAACCCCCAGAATGACTTAAAAGCTGTTAATCCTTCATATCAAAGTATAGCACAACCTCCAAAGATTATTGAGCCTTAATATAAAGGGCTACTCAGTATTACCTGGTTATCTACTGACAAAGCTGAAACCAACATCTTGTCATGCCCTGACTGAGCATGGCAATGTTTTAGAATTGGAGACACATAAACAATAAAAACCGGAGGATCCTACAAGGAACTGACAAAGGAGGTAATTTATCTTACTCCAGTATTGATCATTCCTCAGCCACAAAATGCAATACAGAAATGTCAGGCATTCTGGTGTTGCTCGGTGTGACCAAGTTTTCTGATGTGATCATCCGGGGGGAGCAGGTGCCCTTCTCAATGATGCTTTCTCTAAAGGTGGGAGCCCAACCATCCATTACCCTCCAACCCTGTCTCCAAAAGAAATTTAGGAGACATCAATCCCAAAAATTGCAGCTTGGTGCTTAACACATGACAAATCAAAGATGAAAAATCTCTTCCTAATTCCCAGGCATGTATGTTAGTGACACTAATTATATCACATGATAAGATTAACCTAATTTGAGTTGTGCTTTTCCCTTCTCCCTTTTTCGGTGGCTGATGTGTTGAAACATAAAGTTAATCAAAAACCAAGGAAAAAAACTAGAAAACCTTGTTGAGACTGTTTTCACAGGAAGGGTACTTTTGTGCTTAGGTGATTTGAGCTCCCTCTCATAGACCTGAAGATGGGTCAGTCCAGTATTTTCATCACAGCATCCTTATAGGTTTTGAGTTGGAATGAACTTAAAAATCGTCCAGATCCAGCCCCCTGCCACAGTCAGAGACACCTTCCACTGTCCCAGGTGGCTCCAAGCCCTGTCCAACCTGGCCTTAGACACTTCCAATGATCCAGGAGCAGCCACAGCTGCTCTGGGAATGCTGTGCCAGGGCCTCCCCACCCTCACAAGGGATAATTCCTCCCCAGCATCCCATCTAACCCAGACTTTTCTCAGAGTGAAGCCATTCCCCTTTGTCCTGCCACTGTCTGCCCATGGGAAAAGCCATTCTCCCAGGGACCATTTCACAGAAATTTTGGGGTGTGATGACCACATGGGTGCAGAGGGGTGTAGGCAGCCATCCTGCTCCTCTTTCCTTGCTCCTCACTGCCATGAATCAGACCAAACTCGACAAAATATTCCCTGCCCTAAGGCCAGGACGTGTCCCAGCAGTGCTGCTGGGATGATGCATCCACTCTCTGAAGAGGCTGGCAGCTGGGGGACCTTAACAGATCCCCCAGGATTTATCCTAATGTCCTGCTCTGACATCAATATAAGTAATCTGGTGCAAAAAACCACTGATGCGGAGCTCTACTTAATTTATTAGTTGGCAGACATAAGCATTTGCTATATGCCAGTTGCAAGGGCATTTTTGCAGCCAGACTTTTTTGCATCCTTTTCCTTTTGAATACTTGTAAAGGTCATATTGGTCTTGGCTACTCATTTATTTCCTTTCTCTCATTGAATTTTTAACAATGACAGGCGTTCATCCAAAGCTCTGGGCTCCTCTACACTACATTAAAATTCACAATGTCATTTGCTTTCAGTAAATATATTCAAATGAGCTGCCTTCAAAACCATAAATGACTCACCATACAATCAATCATAATTGCATGAATTTCTCCTCTACATGTTGTCCTTTAGTGCCCAGAAGAAACACATGATGTAACTGTTACCAGAAACTGGTTGTGGAAAAGAAATTTGATGTGATCATTTTTATTCTCTAAGGAAAACTTGGTAAGTTAAACTCAGGACCAGTTTTGGCTGGAAAATGAGACAGATACATGTAAATTTTATATTACCACTCAGAACTCTGAGTTCCTGTACTTAAGAAAACTTATCTTTCTAATCAATTATTAAGTTTCAAAATGGAACATGGGCTTCTCTCTTACTTTCCCATAAACCTCCCTGACAATTTTAAACATACATATTCACATGCAGGATGTCTGCTTGTTAAAACAGTACATGGTCAGAGCTTCCAGACAGTTAAAAATGATCAAGGCATCCTCTTACAGGATATAGAGCATTATGCCAGGGAAATAAGTGCCTAAGTAAAAATTATCCAAAATATTTTTAAATTTAATCTATTTTTTCCTCACAATTCTATGCAGTAAAAAAAATAATTAAAAGGAAATAATAATCTTATTAGTCCTTATAGATAACAGTGGAACTACTGCCTGTAGTAGTTCCCCTGTGCTCCTGATAAGGTCAGGAGCAGGTTTATCACTAAATCACAGAGTTAGAAGAGATCTGTTAGGAAATCTATTTCTCTTTGTAAGTGTAGAATTGTTCCCTCCAACATCCTTTCTGAGGCTCTATCTGGTCAGACATGTCTCAAAACAGCAAGGCTCCAGTCCCTTCCCTTGAGAGATGAATTTGTTACCTGCCAGATCTCAGTGTGAGGGCCTGAGTTCCAAACCCAATTTTACTTTTCATGTTGCTGGAGAGTTTCTCTGCCTCAGCCACGGCTGCCTTAAACCCCGTGCCCTTTATCGTGTGACAAACCCATCCTGAGCTCACACAGCTTTGAACCCAGGGTTCAGATCCTGGTTTGCTTACTTGTCTCCTTCCCCCAAGGCTGATTTAAGTTACTGTCAGCATTATTTAACCTGCTGGTGCTTGACAGATATGTTCTATGCAATGGTTAAATTCCCAACAGTCAACAGTGCTCCTCTGCAGCAGACCTTACAAGAAATGAGAAACAAATACTGTTAGAAGTGAAGAAATATGGGGAGGTTGTATCTTATCTGATTGTATCTCAGCTGTAGATATCCTTAAGGATAAAATAAACAAGGACAATGAATATCAGCTTCCCCCCCTGACTGTCTCATGCATTGCTTGTCTTCCTTGGGTCCCATCCAAAGACCTCTGAACTGAACAGAAAACTTTCACTGACTTCAATAAGATTTGGGTCAGCCCCTCGAGGGCTGTGATTTTGCCTTCCCAAAGTGTGTGGCCATGGTTCAGCGGGATGCTCCAGCTCTGGAGGCATCTCAGGGCTTTTGCTGAGGTTTTTCATACATTAAATAAGAATGTGCTTAACCAGGCTGTTGATTCTTCACATTTAATACCGAGTGGGCCCCGTGGAATGCCAAACATCATCATTTTAATATTATGTATTTTATCTGTATCAGATGTATTGAAGATGCATTTTATATGGCAGTAATTCAAAACACAAAGCAAATTACTCTGCTGGTATCATCCTGTGTATTTACACAGCTCAAAAACGTGTCTTGTGGCTTCACAACAGCTTGCTAATACAAGCTTCTTTCACTAACCTGTCTCAGAACATCAAACAAAAGCAAAATCAAATAGAAATGTAAACTTCATAGCTTGTGATATATGTGGATTATATCCAGTGAAAACATTTTTGATAGAACAATTTTATGTTTAAAATGAAGGCTGATTGAAGCTGGAATATTTTGTAGGAACACAGCTATTTCAATGACATTTTTTATGGGAAAAATGTCTCAGCAAATTGCTTTGATTTTCTTATTTGTGTCACTAACGTAGAAATTATTTGTTTTGAGAAAAGAAAAAATGCGTTTTCGAATTTACCATACTGTTTTGTCTTGACATATAGCAATTACTGAATTCATCATGTAGTTTAATATAGTGTATTATATTCAATATTTCATTACAGTGCTTTTCAAAATTGCAACGAGGCATTTCTACTTTTCCAAAGTAGTACATCAATAATTCTTCATGAGACTTTCAAAATTTCTGTTCCCTGAAAACGTCTCTTTAATTTTTTCCAATTTTCTACTCTAGCTCAATATACAAACATAATTTCAGCATGTTCACAAAAGCTTGGATTTCTGGGCACTTGTAGTACCAACTCAATCACAGGTATTTTCAGATTGAGGTTTCTGCGGATAAAGCCAACTGCAGTCATATTTGTGCACACTAGGTCCACACTCTCAGATACATCCTACTGTAATCCTATTGCAAAATAAAGGCACTAGCCTTCCTTCCTTATGTATATCCTCATCACTGGTTCTGAAACTGCAGTTTTTATCACAGAATCATAGAATGGTTTGGGCTGGAAGGGATTTTTTAATGGGATTAAAAATATTCCCGTTCCATCCCCCTGTGCCATGTGCAGGGACACCTCCCACTGTCCCAGGCTGCTCCTAGCCCCATCCAGCCTGGCCTGGGGCACTGCCAGGGATCCAGGGGCAGCCACAGCTGCTCTGGGCACCCTGGGCCAGGGCCTGCCCACCCTCCCAGACAGCAATTCCTAATTCCCAATGTGCCAAAATCTGTGCCTGCCCTGTGGCAGTGGGAGCCATTGCCTGGGTGCTGTCCCTGCCTGCCTTGTCCCCAGGGGCTGTGCAGCTCTCCTGGAGCCCCTGGAGGCCCTGGCAGGGGCTCTGAGGTGTCCCTGGAGCTTCTCTGGTGCAGCTGAACAGCCCCAGCTGTGCCAGGCTGGCTCCATGGGAAACCTCACTGAGATAAACCTCACTATGAAAACCAATTCAGTTTCAGAAAAATTATGCCAAGCCAGCAAGATTGCATTCTGCACGTAGATGTGGAGAATCACAGGAAGCTACAGGCAAAGGAGAATCCAGCTACCTGGAGATCCTGGCTGGAGAGCAGCTGCTCCCTGTCCTGCCCCACTTGCCCACCTCAGAACTTGGTGGTGGTGGAAGCACATTGGAAATCCTGCTCTGGGATTCCACGCTGCAGTGCATGGTAGCGAGCCACACATGGCCGTGTTTTGTTTATGACAGATGGCTCTTCCCAAAAATATGATGTGCAAGATTGTGCTGACTTGGACAGTTCTGCATAAACTGAGGGGGATTGACAGGGTGTAATATACATTTTCTGTTTACTAAAAGTCTAGAAGAGAATGGGCCAAGCCCAGCAAAAACCAGCCTGTTTCAGAGATATTATGGCTGGAAAATGTTGTTTCTCACAGAGATCATCTCTCTATAATAAGCTTCAATGTGATCCTGTATGGTGGGGGTGGGGGGGAGAGAAAAAAAGAACTATGCAGATTAGGGAAGGAGTGAATCACATGATTTTTATTTGTATGCTATCATGGAGATGTCTGTGAGAGGAAAAGGGAACTTCTGCTTGTCTCCACAGATCTGCACAAAGCCAGCCTAGCTGGGAACAAGCTGCCTCATGGCCTAGGAGCTGCTCGTGGGAACCATGTGGAATTCCAAGACAGGAAGGAGGATTTCTCCGTGGTGAACAGGCACCCTCAGAGAGGCTGTGCTGATGGACAATTTGCAGCAGTCAGCTGGGAATTGGACCAAACAAAGCACAAACCTTGCTGGAGTGGCAGCCTGGGAGGGCCACGCTGAAATTCCCATCTGGGGCTCTGCATCTCACATGTGGGACTTGCTCTACCTCTGTGGGTTTTCTCCCCACTCTTTGTTGGATGTGTGCTGAGTGGAGAATGCATGCATAATATGGGGTTAACAAAAAAATCCTTTCCCAAATCCTGAGGATTATAATTCATCATGGGATATTGGGGTGGTTCTGATGTCCCTCAGCAGCAGAGATTAGTGCAGGTCTGGTGGGGTTAATGCAGCAGAACTGATTTGTGCCAGCTGAAGATCAATGCCCATTTTAAGTGTTTTACTGGAAAAGGGGAAATTAATTGTTTTGCTCCAGATTTTTCCAGATGTTGGAGACTGGAACCTGCTACTGAAACAGGATCTCTCATCCCCTCCAGCTTTTCAGATTACACAGCAGACAGACAGACAGATAGACAGACAGAGCATAGAGGGCATTTTTGTTGCAGCTTCTATTTTTGTCCTTCCTCTGAACTGTGTAAAAACCTCCCATGACTAAAATGTCTTTCTTTTGCATGGGGGAATTGTGTCTTTTGGGATGATACAACTGAGTTGCGTGGGAAGCGTTTTTTCCCTAGACTAAGAAACTGATATTTAAAAAAAAAAAAAAGAAAAAAATACCGTTACATTCCAAACTAAGATCTTTGGGAAAGTCCGTGGGAAACAGGAGAGATCTATCCTCAAAAGAGCAGCTTAATTCACTCTCAGGTTAAGATGGGGGACTTCTCAGCATTTCAAAGCCCATGGTTTTAGGTACTTGGAAGGAACCTCCATTTCTGTAGCTGTCACATTGATTGGAACTCCTTCAGAGAAAAGAATTTAAACCATATGTGCTTCCCTGAACAATTTAATTTCTATCAAAGCTAACGTTTGTTGATGACAAAACATTTTGCTCCAAAAATTCCTCTGATGATGAGAATTCACTAAGCAAAGTTTACATAACCTTTCTGGAGACCTTGACAGAAAAGCCACGTCTTGAAAGCAGCTGAAATCTGACTGCTTGAAGATGACTGTGCCTTTCCCTTTGCAATTAGTGCAGCTGAGTTCTGCACAGAAAAACACATCCAAAGTTCCTCACTGTCCTCTCCAGGTTTTTCTCTCAAACTGTATAATCTCATGATTACATGGTGATGCTGATTCAATGTGACATGGTGTGTCAGTGGAGTTCCTAACCACTTATTTTGTACCACTGAAGGGAAAACCCAGCAGCCCGGATGCTTAAACCGAAGCAGAATTAAGAAAAAGAAGGAAATCTGATAATCATTATTGAAGTCCACTTGCAGGTGACTGGCAGCTTTTCCTGAAAGTTTCAGCTGGTGACATTGTTCACAAAATGCTTGGCAGCCTGCCAGCCCACTCAATAATTATCTCTGCCAGGTTGTTCAGTAACTACCTGTATTTAGCAATAATTCAGGAGGATGCTTGAGTGGTTGGCAAAAGCTCCCCCCTGTACCCACCTTGAGTGTGGCCACACAGATGAAACCCTGGAGCTGGTTGTTATTACACAACCTTGGGCATCCCCTCAGCTGCCCTGCTGGCTTTTCCTTGCTGTTCTCAGAACTGGTGGCTTTTCTGATCCTGAGTATTAGGGTGGGTAAAATGATGGTCTTGCAGGCAATAATCAGGTCATGGTTACGGGCTTGTCAAAAAGGGCACTGCGTCCCCAAAACCTGAAATTGCAAAATTTTGCTGAAGGTTTTACCCTGCAATCAAGAAAATACATTTTTTTCTGCCTTTCTTTGAAAGGGAATGCAGTTTAGCTGGAATCCTATTAGGAGAATTTAAAAAAAAAATCACTTCAGATAGCATTACCAATAAAGCTGCCTCCCTAGTTTTTTTTCTCAGAGAAAGGTTAAATCAGTATAAGGCACAACAAAAGATCAGGGGAGATATTCAATGTTGACAACATTTTTGAACAACAGATGAACATCTCCAAGCACTCTCTGGTCACAGAGGGAGTGCTGCATCCAGCATGAAGAATGGCTTTTGAGAAATGTCAGCTGGCAAGAACACAGTGTGGTGTATGAGGGAGCACTGAAAAAAGGGGAAAAAAACCAGCTGAGATGAGATACCAGATCCAGTTTGGAAAATTTGCTGTAATAACTACCTAAAAATTGTAAACAGACTTGATTTTAAACTCCTTTGCAAATAATATAAGCCTGGACTGGTCAAATTGCATAGTTTTCCTCCAGATCATGTGGGGTTTTTTGGAGTAGATCTCACTGTTTCTCAAGAGGCACTGGGGATATGGTGCCTTGGCTCTGCACCATGAAGGTATATGGGAGAGTTGGCATGAACTGGTTCCTCCCAGAGGTGAAAGAATTCCTGGTGAATGAGTATTTTAGTATTTGAAGTTGTCCTCTCTTGGAAAAGCCAATGGAAGTTGAGCATCTCCAACTTTGAAACCATAACTGTTGTTATTTGCCTATTTCCTAAAAGTGCTGCAGTGCAAACAGAACTAGCAAGATAACACTTTTATTATTATCAGTGTTTAGCCCTAGCAGTTGTGAACTATCTTGTGTGGTCACAAGCCTATATAGGGTCATTTAAACAAGTGGCAATAAAATCTCATCTTCAAACTTATCTAAACTTCTGAAAAAAAAATTCAAAACAAAATTACTGTATGAGGAAATGACATCCTGATTTAGAACGCTTGAGATGTAGCAGTCTGAGCTGTGATTTTTAGAAGTGTTAACTGTGCATGATTTTCAGATGAAATCAAGAGGAACAGGAGGGTGTTGTTTAGCCACAGTTTCACACCTTCATCTCTGGTGAATGCTCATTTTGCTGGTCTAGTCTACACTGGTCTTAAAAGACAGCTGCTGCTCTCTGACAGCTCTCTGGAGTGTAAAGTGATGCTCGTTTTAGTCTTCACCTTGCACTGGTCAGAGAATCAAACTCACCTTCAAGCTACAATGGCCTGGGAGCACGTTGAAGGTGAGCTGTGCTCATAATGCCTGTGCCAGTGCCCTTTTGCTGAGATTTAAAACATCTCTCCACTTACAAAAAGCCCCAGAGTATCCTGATTGGGATGGGAACCACAATGACCATTAATGTCCAGCCCCTGGCCCTGCACAGACGCCCCAACAACCCCACCTGGGCATGCCTGAGATCTTTGCCCACACTTTCCTGGAGCTCTGGAAACCTCAGGGCCGTGCCCATTCCCTGGGGAACCCAGCACCCTCTGGAGAAGAACATTTCCCTGATATCCAACCTAAACCTCCCTGACCCAGCAGTTCCCTTGGGTCCTGTCACTGATCATGAGAGAGAAAAGCACAAAGAGCACAGCACAGGCTCAGTGCATTGGTGTGGGTGAGTTACCCCTCCTGAGTGAGTCCAGGGTGATCATCTGCTGCAGTCATTTACAACAAATCCTTGTTGTACCCAAGGCGTGGGCAGCTCTGCAGCTCCCAGCTCCCTTTGTTGACAGGACATGAAATGCTTGTAAAGCAGAATTCAGCTGACCTGCTTTGGGTGCCTTCTGCAGATCAGATGAGTCATGACCCAAAAAGTGCTGTTTCTAGAGAACAAGCTCAGATGTACCTGTATTTTTGATGTCTCAAGCTGGGCAGAATGAGTCTCTTCTAGTGGGATTTGAGGTATAATACTGTGAGTCTGAGCCCATGCCAGGTGATGGTCAGATAAAAATAATGAAATACTAGTGCAATGGTCAAAGGCAAAGCAAGCAGGACCAGTGTTGGCTCAGGTATTAACATACCTGTAGAACCTGTGGGACCAGCTGATTCCTTCCAAACAGCTCAAAATTCAGCCAAGAGCTGTGAAGGCTTCATCACCAAGCCAGCGAAGGCTTTGACATCTGAGGATGCTCTGGAGAAGGGCAGTCTTTGTGGGGCCCCAAGCTGCTAATCCCCAAAATCTAGTGAATTGACATACTATTAGTATGTTTTATTAGCTTGTCATGGAACATTATTAGTTTAACTGTAAGAGCTAGAGATGGAAAAACACGTGTAGTAAAATCTGGACTTTGTCCTTCAGCTTCTGCAATATCCCTGTCTTAAGCCTTAAGAAGACTGTGAAAAGCAGGGCCCCAGCATATGTAAATGTGGGTTTTCTTTTCCCAGAAAATTAATGCCATTTACCTTGGATTAGCTTGGAAAGAAGCAGGACAGTGTTTATTGTGTAAGGCACGTTAATACCTTCACAAATAGTGACCTCGTGCAAATTGTGGATGCCGTCACATATACAAATCCAGTTAAAAAGATAAACAAAGACAGAGAAAGCATCCATTTGTCAAGAATGCATTCCTAAAGAGATGAGGGACCACAGCTGAAGAAGGGCTCTAGGTCTGTTTTAACTCTGCTTTTTCCCTCTATTTTGCTGGAGCTGGCATGTGGCACAGATTAATCTTTATCTTCACATCCCTACAAATGTCTTTTTCCAGTCCAGGTGTGACTTCTTTTTCAATTACAATCCTATATCACCTCTTTCAAATGTAATTCTGAGAAACAATTTTTTTGCTCATAACAAAAGGCAGTGTTAGAAGGAAAATTGAGGAGATTAAAAAAACCCAAAAAACATGTAAAGAAGTTGGTCAGACAATTGTAGAGTCTTGAACCTAAAAGGGAAATACAACATCCAGCAAGAGAGGTTTCCCTGCTGCTGAAAGTCTTTTTCAGCAGCGTAATAATTTCATCTGGTTTCAGCCCCAGACGGAGGAAGTGCATGTTCTAGTTACCTCAGAAAGTCTTTTTTTCTGGGAACGTTTTAATAAGGACTGGGGACATTTTAATGCAGTACATTTAACCTGTCTTGCCTTACCTAAACTTTGAACCCTTGCATGCTGCGGAGCTGTCGGTGAAAATCCCATCCCAAATGGGCAAAGGCTTTTCACTCCTCCCTCTCCTGTCTCTCGGAATGGATCTGAGATAAGATGTCTCCAGGTCAACACCTGCAGGTCCCTGGGGAGGGAAGATCCCACATTCAGGCCACTTCTGAGCAGACTGATGGGAGGAAGGGGACCAGGAACAGATGCTCATCCTCTTCTGTGAGTTTGGCTTTTTGTTTTGTGATTTTCTGGGAGTCCTGACTGAAAACAGGGTCCAGCTCAAACAGCATCTTCAGGGGATTTTTCTGTTTTGTTAGAGTGTTTTGTAAAGCATAACTTTGTTTATTGCTCTTCTACTTCAGTGTGTGTTTATCGCTTTTCCAGCCAAACTGAAGAATTAGCTCTTTGCCCAGCCCAAGTGCTATCCACAGGATGGAGGAGCAGAAGAGAAATGAAAAGGAGAATTAAAGAGTGAGAAAAAATTTTACTTCTGGAGAAGAAGTTTCCATGGAGAGTCTCCTGGTGTGTCTCTATCCTGGTGAGTACAGACAGACTGAAGCTCCCTTTCACGAGCAGCAGACTTGAAATATGTTTTAATTCAGAGTAGTATAGACTCTTGCTTGGGTTTGGGGGATCACTGGGTCATATTAGGTCATAGCTAATCCTGAGTCATCAAACCTGTTGTAAATGCATCTGAAATTCCAATCAAATGAGGATCCTGACTTAGGATCTTAGCTGGGAATTTAACTTTCCTGCCTCAGGTGTAGGGTCCCAGTCCTGTGTGTGCATGATGGCAAGCTGTGCCTCTGTGTCTTTTTTGTCTTGTTGCAGAGTGGGACTGCTACAGATTCATCTGCAATCACGGTGAAATCACATCTATTCCTATCAACTGAGAGAGATCTTTGGAGACAGATCCTATGAAAAAAATGAAACTACATTTCTGCAAGAAGCAGACATTTGAAGCCCATTATTTTCCCACACCTTGACCATCATCTTCACAGAAAAACATACAGCAGGTAAATTTTAAGGAAACTGCACTCTGGAGTGCTGTCTTTTTTGAGCACAGCTCATAAATATTACAGTGGAAAAGGGAGATTTGACACCTGAGACGCAGACTTTGTTTGACATTGACATCTTTTGGTGGATGTTTGGCCTGTTGGAGAGAGCAGAGCCCACGGTCTTGTTAGGAGCTTGATTAACAGACAGCTTTAATGCATGACCAGGCTGCCATGTACTATGGCAATCACTCCATGCCTCTGCACTGACTACATGACCCCAGCAATAAAAGCACTGCTAAGTGCCGAGAGCAGCTAAAACAGAAATAACCCAGAAATGCAAAAGCTGAGAGAGTGGCACGGGATTTTCCCCACCCTTTTGCTAATGAATCTTCACCAAGCTGCTTGCCAGAAGTTTTTGAGCAGGTTTGAAACCTGCTGACTTAGAATCTGAATTGTGGCAAGGCCTAAAAACCATGATGGGGGTGGAAAACCAGAGTGAATATCATCTCCTCAAGTTTTAGGTTGCTTTGATAATTTTTGTTGTTGTTGTTGTTGCTTTCTTGGATGTTGCAGACATCTTTTTATGAAAATCCTTTCCTAAGATTTTTTTCTTTCTGAGAAGCTGAGATGCTCCAGGAACAAAATGTAAACATTGATTATCTGCTGCTGTGGAATGCAACAGGTGCATCTGTGATTGGCCCATCTTAGATATTTACAATTAATGGCCAATCACAGCCCAGTTAGCTTGGACTCTGTCTGAGCCACAAACCTTTGTTATTCATTCCATTCTATTTTTAGCTTAGCCAGCCTTCTGAGATGAAACTTTTCCTGGTATTATTTTTCGTATAGTTATAATGTAATATATATCATAAAATAATAAATCAGGCCTTCTGAAATATAAAAGTCAAATCTACTTCTCTTCCCTCATCCTGAAAACCCCTGTGAACACTGCCACACTTGGACATGTGGCTTTTTGCAGTGAAAATCAGTTACTTGGCTACCAGAAGACTGGCTTGGAGCAAACCAGAAATACCTGAGTGTGTAGAGGATGGTGCTTGCCCTGGGCTGCACTTTGCAAACTCATGGTCAGTGTCATGGAGGCAGGACTCACACCTGATCACAGAATATCTTGGGCTTGAAGGGATTCTCCAGGACTATTGAGTCCAACCACTGGTACAGGCCCACCCTCAAGGATCCCAGCACGTGCCTGAGTGTGTTGTACAAATGTTTCTTAAACTCAGCCAGGCTCGGTGCTGTGACCATTCCCTGGGAACCTGCCCAACCACCCTCATGGGGAAGAGTCCTTTCCCAATATCCAGCCTAAACCTCCCCTGACACAACTTTGACCATTCCCTTCAGTCCTGTTCCTGGTCAGGGAGGGCAGAGATCAGTGCTTGTCCCTCTGGTGTCCCTTGAGAAGTTGCAGACCCCAGTGAGGTCTGAACTCAGTCTCCTTTTGTCCCAGCTGAACGAGCCAAGTGCCCTCAGCCGCTCATGGTATGCCAAGGAGTGTACAAGAGTAACAAAAAACCCACATTAAATATCTTTTCCTGTCCATACTACACATCCTTTGAGTACAATCTGAACTGAGTTTCTTCCCCTGGGTTAAAGTCTCTGCTTTCTATTGAGAACCACCATAATCCTGGTAATTTTCGATGCAGCTCAGATAAAGTGCGCGTTGACCCAGGCTTAACTAATGGCACGTATAAACTCCTCTGATGATGCATAAAATGCCCAGGAAACCTTTAAAGACTGAGAGTTTAGTAGTGTGGGCTTTCTGCTGTGCTGAGAGATGGTCTCTCCTGTGGCACACGTGTGGGCACGGGTTCAGCACTGAGTCAGAGGGAAGAGATCCAGCAGCTGAATCACCAGTGCCAGTGTCTGACATCCACCTACCTGCCAGGTTTATCCAGGCTTGGCTTGGGAGCTCTGCTGGGCACAAACCCCACCACAGCAGATGTGCTGGAGACCTGCTCAAGCTCCTCTCCCTGCCCCCAGGAAAATGGCTTTAATGATTAAAATACTGGAATGATGCTGAAACCCTCGAAATGCTCCAGGAACAGTAGTTTCCTTTTCAGTCCTCATGCACAGCTGAGAATGGAGCCCTTTAAGCTTTTGTTTGTGTGTTAGAGCAGGATGGACTGTTATATTCTTCTCTGGAGACACTTTCGCTCAGAGTTACAGATTGTGGAGAGATACTGCACTGCAGACTGGCTGTGAAAGCTTGTTTTCTCTACCCCACGGCAATAGATGCATTCCATAAATTGCAATTAAAGATGCAATTGGGGACTCTAGCTAAATGAGTGGCACTCCTCCAAACATGTTGGCTTTTACTTTAAGACAGGGCAGAGGTGTTCTGTATTTTGGCAGTGCCTGTAAGCCTCCTTGTGCCAAGATGGACCCACTGAAACTGGAGAGGTGTTGCCTTCAACAAAGCTGTAAAGGCTTAGCATAGCAAACTGTCTTGTATTTTGTAAGAGCTCTGCTCAATATCCATTAAATCAGGCTTGAGAGACAGGGGTAGTGTTAGTTACCAGCAGTTAACACAGACCTAGATTATGTTTGTATTGGGGTGCAAATTTAAAATTGAAATTGTGCTGATAACGTGCAATATGCAGGTTATATTTGCAGGGCTCATAGTTGGATTGGTTTAAGAAATAAGGGGAATTTTTCTGTTCCACACTTCGGAATGATTGTGGGGAAGGGAGTCTAAGGACAGCCTGCCTTTCACTCCTCATTTAACATTGTCTGATGCAGCTCATGTTGTCTTGATTATGTGACAGCAAAAGCCCCACATGACTTCCCAAATCCTCATTAAATTGGCAGTGTCTCAGTGCTGTAACTCTCCTTGTGCAGCCAAAAAAATCCAAAACCAAACCATTTTCAAAACTTCAGTGACATGTCACCAGTTCAACCAAGGTTTCTGAGTTTGCTGAGTCTGAAATGACAGCTCTGTCCTGGTACCCTAGGCATTCATTTCAATAAATGCTATCAGATTGGCACTGAAAAGTCAAAAGTTGATGGAGAAAGGACAGACACATTGCATTAGAATGTCTAAATATTATGCAGAATGTTTTCGTTTTTAATGGTGATATCAGGAAATGTTTCTGTTTCAGAGTTGACATGGAAAAAATTGTCTAAAAATGTAGAGGGAATCTCATAAAAAATTCTGCTTCCACATAAAAAGCTGCATCTATTTTCCCAGCTAAGCTATTTCTTAAGGATACAAGAAGAGACAGATGATGTAAGGAAAGAGCAGCTTGTTTTAAAAAGTGACATCCGCTAATGCACATGTGTGTTTGTGCGTTATTAGTGCTGAAAAGAACTTTTACCCCTGAGATGTAAATTCATTTATAAAAAATGAGGACAGGCAAGCAGATCCATATATATCCAAGCCAGATCACTTATTTTCAATTAAAAAAAATTATAATCAACATTTTTATGGATTGTAAAGCTCTGGACTTCCAGTTTTCCCTCATTTTGCCAAACTCAAGCCTACCTTGTTGCTGTGCCCAATGTGAACAAAACAGGGATTTTCTTGTTACACACAGGCTCAATCCTTCCAGCATCTACAACGAAACTCTTTCCTCTACCAGAATGCTTTCTCAGGTAAAATAATTTTTTTTTTTCTCGTAGCTGTTTTGACTGGTGCTCAACTAGGCAGAAATATCACCTTGGATTGGAAGGATACCTCAGCTGCTCGAGCTCATGTTGCTGTGTGTGTCCTGTGCCAGTCCTGTCACGGATCTATCTGGCTCCTGGGGTGAGGGCTCTGCTGCTCTGGGGGGGCTCTGTGTGCTCGCTGCAGGTGAGGACCTGACCCTTCCAACAGCTGCTGCCATTATGTGCTCAAATAACATCACAGCCTTTACATTGCTTTGGTTGCACATTTTTTTGCTATTAAAGTATTAAAATCCCCCACCCAGCTGTGTTTGTCTTTTGGTTTTGTTTTTTTTTTTTTTTAATGTTTACTTTCCTTCAGTTTTTCCTCAAAGGTTTTGCCACTTTTTTTTTCCCCCACTTCATTGGTCTGTATGGAGAAATTCTGCTTTCTCTTGTCATTTTCTTTCTCTCCTCTGTTTTTTTCTTCTTTCCTTCCCTTTATCTGCTCACTGTGAACCTCCCCAGGCCTATCAACACCACTGATGTAAAGGATGCTCCATGAAAAAATAAACATTAAGAACTTGATAAGCAGCAAATGGATGTAACTTGCTGGCCAATATTTTACTCAGTATCTAGCTGCCAGGTGAACTCGCTGTAAAAAGTTCTTCCCACTACAGGATTCTCCTCCTCCTGGCAGGAGGATGCTCACTGCTGCTTGGCTTGCAATATGCGTGCACAGTATTTGATTTATGGGGCTAAGCACCCAAAAAACCCCATGAGGGGTGCCGTGGACATGTACATGGGGACAGTCCAAGGATTGGTTTGGTTTGGTTTGGTTTGGTTTGGTTTGGTTTGGTTTGCATTGGGTTTTTTTTGTGTGTGTGTTCAGAGCCAGAATCATTGCCTCAGGCTGGGTGAAGCCAGCTCATGGAGAATATCCAGCTTGGGGTGAGTCTGTGGTTTGTGTCTTTCTCCCACAGTCAACTTTCACCAATTGTACCTGAATTGAAGCCTTTTCTGGTAAAAGCTGTTTACAGACCCAGCTACCTGCAAAGCTTGGCAGCTGGGTGGGGAGGAAGGTAAGAGGACAAAGCAGCTGTTTTTGAGGATTTTCTTTTGGTGCTTCTCAAGTGGATAAATTTCAACAAAATGTGTCCTTGGTGCACTGGTCACAGTTTCCAGTGGATGTATGGAAGTCTTTTTGGGTACATCATGTCATTGTTCCCCATAGCAGAGCACTGAGCACTCAGAGAAGAACAAACTGTTCTTTTGCAGAAAGCCTAAAGATGAAACAGGAATGCCTACAGAACCATAGAATCACTGAATGGTTTGAGTTGGAAGGGATTTTAAAGATCATCTGGTTCCACACCCCTGCCATGGGCAGGGACACCTTCCACTGTCCCAGGCTGCTCCAAGCCCCATCCAGCCTGGCCTTGAATGGCCAGGGATCCAGGGGCAGCCACAGCTGCTCTGGGCACCCTGGGCCAGGGCCTGCCCACCCTCACAACCAAGAATTTAGCCCCAAAAATTTCATCCTACTCTGCCATCTGTCAGTGCGAAGCCATTCCCCCAGTATAAAATGTACAGAACTGTGCTTTCTGTTTCTGCTTTCTGGAGCCTGAATAGACTGAAAATCTAATGAAAGTTGTACTTTTAAGACTACAGATTTTTGTATGTGCATTTTGGTTACCTTTACTAGGTCACATGTTTTTCCACAGACTGAAAAATCATCATCTACAGGCAGAAAGCCTTTCTGAAGGATCAGCAAAGTTCAAAGCAGAACAATGGATGTTTCCTCAGACCCAAAGGTTTTGTTTAGAACATGCCATTGTTAAAAAATAAACAGGGAGCCCTCACAGGTTTGAAAGACATGTAAAGTCTTTCAGTCTGCATTGTTGTAAAGTAGGATGTGAGACTAATGGGATTAGGTTGGAAACCTCAGGCATTCACCCAATATTTTGGGCAAAGCCTGAGCTGTCTCTCTGCTGTGCTACTGCTGGTTGAACAAGCTGGTTTGAAGCAGTGGGTGCATTCCATGGGCTGCAATTGCAGCTCCTTTGCTCTGTGGTCATGCCCAGAGCCGCCTGTGCTGCTTTCAGGGTTGTCCCTTCTGTAATGTGCTGGTTAGGGAGGTGTGCTGTGCTCATAAACTCACTGGGGTGCTCCAGCCCTGGGCATGGTCAGAGCAGCACAGCACCAGGTCAGAACTGACACATCCCAAAGACTCCTCCTGCCCAATGTCAGGTCCCTCCACTGAGCAGGATTTTCTTAAGGACAAAATTCAAACACAGGAAAATATTTCAGGAGAGAAGTGGGGCATATACACTGTAGAAAGAGGAAAAAAAAAAAAAGACTGAGAGGATATTGAAAAATTACCTCAAAAGGTGAACCCTATTTTTAGGAACCCTAATATTTCCAAAATTTCAATATAAGAAAATGGAAGCAGAGTACTGTTGGCATGAAAGAAGCAGTTTTGATACTATTTTAGAGCATGACTTTGTGCATGCAATAGCCTCTAGCATGACACAAAAGGCACAAAAAATGAAAAAGTAAAATAAATACTAGATGAGAAATCTATGACTCAGATGATTAATGAGGGGTGACAAAAGCATCTTTCTTTTTGGAGATGCATTAAGACAGCAACCAAATGTTGTTATTGGAGCTAACTGGGACAGTGGCTAGAGCTGGGAGATAACTTGCTCCACTGTGTTGTGCCTCCTGAGCAGCTGAGCAGGGATTTTCGATAGACAGTGCTGTCACCCTGACACCCTCCCCAGACAATAAATATCCTGCAGACCCACAGCCCTGGTTAGTGGAGCAAATGCCAGAGTCTCTGGGTGAAGTGTGTGGTGTGCACTGTGAAGTGGGTCAGACTCTTGGTCTCCTCTGACCTTAAAACTCATAAATCATAGCCAGAAATGAATGCTCCCCACCTAAACCACAGTCCAGAACTATGAGAATTGTAGGATCATAGAATCCCAGAATGGTTTGGGCTGGAAAGGATATTCAAGATCATCCATTTCCAAACTTATCCCATGACTAGGGACACCTTCCACTATCCCAGGTTGCTCTAAGCCCTGTCCAACCTGGCCCTGGACAATTCCAGGGATCCAGGGGCAGCCACAGCTGCTCTGGGCGTCAGCATCCTCACAGCCAAGAACTCACAATATCTAATATAAATCTACATTCCTTCAACTTAATGCCACTCTCCTTTGTCTTTTAACTCCAGGCCCTTGTCCAAAGTCCCCCTCCAGCTCTCCTGGAGCCCCTTTGGGCACTGAAAAGAGCTCTAAAGTCTCTTCAGATCTTTCTCTTTTCCAGGTGACCATCCCCAGCTCGCCAAGCCTGGCTACAGAGGAGATGAGATCCAGCACCAAAGACAAAGACAGTAATGAGCCAAAACAGACCTGGAAGGCTGTATGGGAACTCAAGCTATCGCCAAAATGATTTGCCATAAGGATTTAGCATGCAGCCTGCCCAGGAGCTGGAGCTCCTGGTGCTGTGTCCGTGCAGATGCAGAGCGCCCAGAGCCTGGGAAAAGGAGAGGTGCTCCAAGTAGGCTTTTTAAGGGCCCAAATCCAGAATTGTGATGCTGATTCAGCTGTTATTTAGCCCCGCAGGCAGTTATGTTTCAAGGGCACCTCAGGCTTTTATGGTTAATTTTTCCAGATGCCTGAACCTTTTTCTCGCTTTTCTCGCTCCCAATAAATTTCCAGAAATCAACAATGACTTTGGTTTTTTCTCCCCTGAGAGGCATGAGCCAATGGGTTTTCTCAAATTACCTTCTTGGCTGGTATTTTTTTTTGACTTTTGCCTTTTTTTTTTTTTACCACACCAGAAGGGAGACCCTTCATTCAAACAACAGAACTCCTGCACAAAGGGGATATCCACACCCATCCTTTTCTCTCCATGAGGGTGTCAAATCCCTGTTCCTGGCCTCTCAGGAAAACTGCTGTAACCACTGGTCTGTAAAGCGGTGTAGGAGAGAATTCAAGATTCATGGTCACACTGAGTGAGGTTGGTTCATTTTGCTTCCAGCAGTGCAAGAGAAGAGCTGGATCTGCTATCAAGGGTAGAAGAAATAGGAATTTTTAAAGAAAACCACTAAAAATGGCCAAGCAGAAGTGGAAGATTTAGGTAGGTATTGTGTTACTGTTCATACAAACAGTTTAGTCAATGTTGGAATGCAACAGGTTAGTGTTGGATCTCATCTCTATTCAAACCACAGTAAGTGGTATTTTGTCTTCTAAAACAGATTTTAGTTTTAGTTTTTAAAACCATAGAAAACCACAAAAAGACACCAAATCAAAGACCCCATTTGAAGTAAGCATCATTAAAATGCAATATTTTCTGTTTAAATTTGTCTGTGAGAGTAAGCTGATATCTAGCTTTTTTTGCTCTAAATATAGTATTTCTTTTCCTGGTGAAGTCAAGAGATGGCTTTTTTGTTCAAATAACTGTTTATTTGTACAATAAACCAAATGACAATGTCAGCATGAGCATCTCAAAATCCTTTTTAATGAATGGCTGCTGTTTTCATAAGTCTCTCCCCAGCCCTGACCATATCCCAGAAACTGCCCCAGAAGCAGGGAACTTTTTCTTTAGTATTCAAGGTCTTGAATCAGATGTCTCAGGGGAAAGAAAAAAAAAAATAAAAAGGGGAAAAAAAGAAAATAGAAAAAAAAAGTCCGGACAAATTTAAAAAGTGATTTTTCTTCTGGATTTGTGCCCTGTTTTCTTTTGACCCCTTTGGAATGACCTGAGATTTCTGAACTCTTTCTTTCCCCCAGGTGCTGCCAAGAGGATGAATCTCCATGTACATATGTACATCCCCAATTCCTGTCCTTGTGGGCACTCTAATCCTTCCCCTTAGTCTCAATTAGCAAGGAGCAGCACTTGTGGCTCTCAGAAATTTGTGTTCTGATCAGTGACCAGTAAGTTCATGGAGAAAGGCCAGCTTGTGGTTAAAACTGAGCAGATAAGCTTCTGCTTTTCATGAAAAACTCAGGAATTTAATATCTCTGAGGCCTCTGCCCATCTGTTGAAGTTGATCTGTGGGTTTACAGGTTATTGAAAAAGAATGCCAGGTAGCTGGACAAGCACAAAGTATGATCACACAAGTCCTGTTTCCTTGGCTAAACACCACCATGGATAACTTTTGAAAAAAGCAAATTCAATGTACCTGGATTTATCTTATCTCTAGCAGTGATTTAGAAGCAATACACAGAATAACACACAGGGAGAATTCTGTGCTGGTGATGCACATCTCGAAACTTTTCCAGCATTACTAACTTCTGAACTTTCTGATTTTGATAGCATCCTCCTCCACACAGCAGCAAATTCAAGTCAGCTAAAGAGATAAGCAGCTTATCTATTTTAAAGTTCTTTTTCTTTCCTCTTCCCTGCAGGTACTTCATCAGTTCAAAAGCTCAAGGCAAAAGGACATTCCTAGGAGAGATTCACCAAGTGGGGGGGAGGAAAGAGCAAAATGCAAACACGGCTGATCCTCAGTGAATTGGAGCTTCCCCCAAAGGCTGTCACAAACAGGGACAGGCACATCCAGCTTTGCTTCTTGGGATTCTTCTTCCTTATGCATCATATGCTAATTACCTCACCAGTCTGCCTGCAACATTTGATTTGGCATTTTCCCTGCTTCTTGCTTGTAAATTTACATCAGAGAAGAGATAGAGTGAAATTATTAATGGAAATGTATCCACAGGTGTCTTTCCAAAGGAAGGGAGCAGGACTAGTGTGTGAAACAGATCCCGCTTTCAGATTTCCTTTTAACACGTTTCCATTTAGTTCTGAACCCCACTAATTTGCATAGGCAAGAGGATCAAAGCACCAACAAACATCTCAGCTGGTTCTGAATTTCCCCCACAGACAGAATTACATATCTGCTGCTCCTTTCTCTGTGTGGCTCTCTGAGGAACAGGCAGCACCATGTTCACTCGCCACTCTTGGTTCTTTATGGTGGCATCCCAAAAAGAGGATCCCCCAATGAACCAACACACAGCAGGTGGGATTTCTTTGAGAAAAACCTCCCTAGTGCTGAGCTGCTGTAGGGAAAGAGGGACTAAATCAGCAGTAGAGAAATGAGGTGAATTAGTGGTGGACACAGTGGAGCTGGGTTAAAGTCTGGGCTCTCTAATCTTAGAGTCCTTTTTCTTAATGACACAGCCTTAATGAATCTGTCATCCTGTGAATTGTGGCCTCACTTTGTTTGATGTTTGGGCTGATTTTTGTGTGATGGAGCCCCCCACATCACGACCACTGCATGCTGAAATGAGGAGAAGGCAAGAGGAGATATCAGCAATGTCACCAACAGCTGAGAGGAAACAAATGAGTTATAACAGAATTCCTCAAGTTGGAAGGGACCCACAAGGATCATCGAGCCCAGCTCCTGGCCCTGCACAAACATCCCAAAATTCCCACCCTGTGCCTAGGAGCATTTCCCAAACTCTCCTGGAGCTCTGGCCACCTTGGGGCTGTGACCATTCCCTGAAGAGCCTGTTCAGTGCCCCACCACCCTCTGGGTGAGGAATCTTTTCCCGATATCCACCCTTAAGGATTTCCCCCTTGGTTTGTATGTAGGTGCCTGTCTTATCCTGCCTCAAATGAAAATTAGTTGTTCAATAAATGGGAGACACCCTGCAGCAGTAAGATGGATGTAGAAGGTGGATGTGAGCAGGGGAGGATGCATGAGAAAATCAGCTCAAAGCTGAGGTGCTGTTTGGGAAAAAGGTGCAATTTCTTCTCACTGAGTGAGGAGGCACCTTTTCGTCAGGCAGTGACAACACACGGGACAACACCTAAATAAATAAAAGTATTTTGATTTTTTTATTCAGTAAATCTAGCAGCAGGAGTGGGGTTGCTATTAGGTGATCACTGCTCTTCAGGTGTTGACATGTGAGCTCACCAGTCTGTCTAAAGTTCCCTGCTTTTGAAAGCTCAGTGTGTGAATGGGCATAGTTGGAAAAAGAAATTTTTTTTTGCTCTGTCAATATTTTTTTTTTAAATGTTGTCCTTAGCCCAATGTACAGACAGTCATTCAGTGCTCCATTAGGTACTTTCTCCAATTTTTTTATTTGGAAGGTTATTTTTCACTTTCTGACCAAAAGATTTTCTTTTTTTTTTATCTGACACAATTTGCTACTTATGACTATCCAAAACTTTTCTTAAAAAAATATTTTTTATGAAAGAAGCAAATTTACTAAACTGCACTCCTATAAAAAGAATCAAGTAAGTAAAAAGAAAAGCACACCTTTCAGAAACAGAAAGTATTAACTGCAACTGCAAATATTCTTTCTTTCTTTCTTTCTTTCTTTCTTTCTTTCTTTCTTTCTTTCTTTCTTTCTTTCTTTCTTTCTTTCTTTCTTTCTTTCTTTCTTTCTTTCTTTCTTTCTTTCTTTCTTTCTCTTTCTTTCTTTCTTTCTTTCTTTCTTTCTTTCTTTCTTTCTTTCTTTCTTTCTTTCTTTCTTTCTTTCTTTCTTTCTTTCTTTCTTTCTTTCTTTCTTTCTTTCTTTCTTTCTTTCTTTCTTTCTTTCTTTCTTTCTTTCTTTCTTTCTTTCTTTCTTTCTTTCTTTCTTTCTTTCTTTCTTTCTTTCTTTCTTTCTTTCTTTCTTTCTTTCTTTCTTTCTTTCTTTCTTTCTTTCTTTCTTTCTTTCTTTCTTTCTTTCTTTCTTTCTTTCTTTCTTTCTTTCTTTCTTTCTTTCTTTCTTTCTTTCTTTCTTTCTTTCTTTCTTTCTTTCTTTCTTTCTTTCTTTCTTTCTTTCTTTCTTTCTTTCTTTCTTTCTTTCTTTCTTTCTTTCTTTCTTTCTTTCTTTCTTTCTTTCTTTCTTTCTTTCTTTCTTTCTTTCTTTCTTTCTTTCTTTCTTTCTTTCTTTCTTTCTTTCTTTCTTTCTTTCTTTCTTTCTTTCTTTTTTCTTTTTCTTTCTTTCTTTCCTCTTTACTATTTCCCCTTAGCCCTTTATTCTGCCTTTCAGCTACAGCACCAAAAAATAGGGAATCCTTGGGGCTTTTTTGTGTTTTGTTGGCGTTTTCTTTTTTCCCCTGCTCAGAAAAGCCCCACAACAACCTGATCGAATCTTGCAGTGGACCCATGGCTTCAAAGAAACCCAACTCTAACACAATTTACATGAGTCCTATAGCACCCAAATGCTCCTGACAATTCAATGAACTTTTGCATTTCACTGAAATCCTTTTGAACCGTATTGGGTACAGCAGAGCTGTTGGTGGAACAGGAGCTGTATAATTACAACACGTTCATCCTTGAACATGCAGGCAAATGTGGGGAAGGGTTCTCCATTTGTGTCATTGAAGTACCATTGCAAATACCTCTGAGTTAACTACATTTAGACAGAAGTACAGGGGGAAAAAAATCTTCCTTGATAATGACAAGACAAAAATATCCATAAAAAGGAAATAAAGATGACATGCTTCTTTTTTCCATGACATACATTTTTTACATGGCTTAGGGGCTTTGCTTCCTGAGAGTTTACGTCGTCGTCAGCTGTCAGGGCCCTTCCATGCATGATTTATGTGTGCATAATAAAGACATCCTGGTTGAGGGACTGATCTGTGATTTCCAACAGCTTTGAAACTAACCTCAATAAAATATACAGCACATTAATAATATAGGGTTTAGTTAAAAAAAAAGATCAAA
Organism: Ammospiza caudacuta; assembly: GCF_027887145.1. Taxonomy (NCBI): domain Eukaryota; kingdom Metazoa; phylum Chordata; class Aves; order Passeriformes; family Passerellidae; genus Ammospiza; species Ammospiza caudacuta. The sequence continues at coordinate 84,908,068 of NC_080632.1, read as the reverse complement.
TTTTGAAAAATGGGAAGCATATTTATTTTCAGTTGCTTCATCTGCTCTTTCATTTTTTTATTTTTCCCCCCTAGGTCAAGTTGAATGACAGCTTTTAAGGGAGGCAGGCCTAAGATTTCCAGTCTCTGGAATCTTTTAAGGGATTGTTTAAGTCATCTCAGTTCAGATTTAGGACAGGCTGTGAAAGTGTTGGAGCTTGAATTTGAACCAGCTCTTCCCAAAGTGTCGTGGGACTTTCCACAGGGTTTTTGCAGCGAGGCTGGTGCTCTGCGCTGTTTGCCAGGAGGGCACCAGCAGGGATGAGCAGAGCCCTGGTACCTCTCAGGCCACCAATGGTGAGTTGTGCTGAAATCATCTCACAGAGCTCATCAGCCCATGTGCTTCCCTGCCTGGCTCAGCCTACAGGGCTCATTTGGAGAGGTGGCTGTGCTGTGCTGTTGTTGGGTGTTTGCAGCACAGGACAAATGCACTGGGCAGAGAACGCCTCCCTGCTCAAGATCTCTCTGACTGGTGGCTGGACGAAAGGAACCTTTTCATTTTCTGTGACAAAATCAAGATGCAGAGATTCAGTAATTTGCATGGAATTCCATAGGAAACCTGTGCTAACAGTCCCCAGTTCCCACACTCTTGTCCATCCCCATGAAATTATCCATTTTATAATGATAGAACTTCATCAGGTATCTAGGGAAATTTCACTGCTTCTGTGTTGCAGTCACATTTCAAAATTTGCCTCTGTTCAGGCTAATGAATTGAAATGGAGGATTAGATCGTGCTTAATGACGACAAGAACATGACAAAGGTGCAAAAACCCTTCAGGAGTTGTCTCCAAATGTACATTAAAGTTCTCATTTGGCTCTGCAAGTAGTGAAGGCGGACAGAGGTTCTCATAGCCTCAGAACCTGTTTTAATTACCCCCTCCCTGGGTAATTACTAACAGGGGAGGAGAGGACTGCCTGAGAGCGGGAATGCTAATGGGTTCCCCTGAGAGGGTGAGTCCAGAACATCAAGGAACATGAGATGGGCTAACAGCCTCTCCAGCAAGTTGCTGCTGGCTTGGAGGTGGGATGCTGCACTCGAGATGCCAGCGATATTCCTGGGTGACTTGAGGACTAAACCACGTCTTTATAAAAGCAAAGCTGTTCCTGTACTAAAATATTAAATGGGGAGGGAGATTGTGTCGCTAAAACTTGGGCTTTTGACACAGTCAAGTGCTGTCAGAGCAAATAAGGGAAGGAAGGTGGGAAGAGGATCTGAAGGATGTGAGAGCTGTGTCGTCACCACTGGTTAGGGTGTTGCTTTTTAATAAGAGCTGTACAAGTGGTCTGTTAAATGGAGGGAGGCCTCATGGCAAACCGGAGAAGGGAAACCAGCTCATACTTGTGCCGTGTTAAGCCTTGTAAAAAAAAAATAAAATAGAAGCCCAGACACTTGTGGGACTCAATGTGAATCCATACCACAAAAACAGTCAGGTCCTGAGGTGTTATCTTAGGTCTAGCACTTTAGGTATCAGATCATTAACTAAGGTTATTATTCAAAATCATGCATCTCCCTGTTAGGTGGTCCAAGGGTCAGACAAAATTCACCTTTTAATGAGCTGTGATGAGCAGGCACTGATGTTAAAATTATTGTTTTATTTGTTTTAGAAACCTTTTAAAACCAGTTCTGCTGTGGTAGGAGGGAATTTAAGACACAACTGCCAGGGCAGAGGATGGAATCAGAATTAATTCTTCCACTTTCTCAGATGTTTTCTCCTGAGGTCTTACTCCCATCGGAAAGCAGTCTGAGGAAAAGTCTTTGAATGGAGATGGCATTGGGATATGAAAACATTATTTCTTTGGTAGCCAGTTTGATCTAAAGTAATTAAAATGGTATTTTGCATTTGTTGTTTTTGCCACATTTTATGCATTGTGTTTATAAGGCTCTTCTTTTCAACCTTTCCCAGCTCACCAGTTAGAGTGAGAGCTGGCTGGTCTCACCCCAGCTAAACCCAGCCCTTGAGCGCCCTGGTGAGGCTGCTCCCATTATCAGCCTGTTTCCCACTGGTGAGCCCCTGGACAGCCCCATGGAGCCAGGGTAAAACTCAAGGCAGTATTTGGGAATTGGTTGCCCCCTGGGCACTGCACAGGAACACTGGGTTATTCAGAGGTACACAGAGGCAGGATGTGATGACAGGTGGGCCCATGGACTGCTCCAGATTGGTGTCTAGGAATGCTAATCACCATATGGGCTGCATCTTTTTCTCCTCTGCATTTCACACAGTGAGGGTGGTTTGGGTTCTCTCCCATAATCAGGCTGTTGGGGATGTCTGTAATACAGCTATTTCTAGTGAGAGACTTGAGAGAATCACAGAATCACAGAATCACAGAATTTTCAAGACTGGAAGAGACCTATAAGATCATCTAGTCCAGCCGATGTTCTAACTGTTCAGCTAGATCATGGCAGCAAGTGCCACATCCAGTCTTTTTTTTAATTCTTCAAGGGATGATGCCTCTACCACCTCACTGGGTAAATGATTCCAGTTTCTGACCACTCTTTCTGTGAAGTATTTCCTTCTTACTTCTAACTTACATCTAGCTTGACGCAACTTGAGACTGTGTCCTCTTGTTCTATCCGTTGTTGCCCGGAGAAAGAGGCCGACCCCCAGCTCACTACAGCCACCCTTCAGGAAGTTGTAGAGAGCGATGAGGTCACCCCTTAGTCTCATTTTCTCCAGGATGAACAACCCCAGCTCCCTCAGTCGCTCTTCATATGGCTTGTGTTCCAAGCCCCTTATTAGTTTCGTTGCTCTCCTCTGGACACGCTCAAGTAACTCAATGTCCCTCTTAAAGTGAGGGGCCCAGAACTGGATACAGTACTCCAAGTGAGGCCTCACCAGTGCCGAGTACAGGGGAAGAATGACCTCTCTGTTCCTGCTGGCCATACCATTTCTGATACTGGCCAGGATGGCATTGGCCCTCTTGGCTACCTGGGCACACTGCTGGCTCATATTCAATCGACTGTCAACCAGCACCCCCAGGTCCCTTTCCACCTGAGCACTATCCAGCCACTCCATCCCCAGCTTGTATCGGTACAGGGGATTATTATGGCCGAAGTGCAATACTCGGCACTTGGACTTATTGAAGTTCATCCCATTTGATTCTGTCCATTTGTCCAGCCGTTCCAAGTCTCTCTGCAGAGCCCTACACCCCTCTAGTTGATCTACACTCATACCCAATTTGATATCATCAGCGAAACTACTAATAAAAGACTCTAAGCCCTCATCCATATCGTCAATAAAAATATTGAACAAAACTGGTCCCAACACAGAACCCTGAGGGACACCACTTGTGACTGGTCGCCAGCTAGAATGTTTTGATAGGCTGCCTGGAGGAGGACTGATAAGGCCAAATACCATTTATGAAGAAATAAAACCTGATGCATTTTTTTCTAGAAGCTATTTATGTATGGGATCTTTGGATGTTGGTACAGAGAGAGACCAAACTGCCTCTGGAACCATCCCTGGCATCTTGGCTAGTTGGTTCCCTGGAGTTAATGAATTTACACTCATCACCAAATTCCCTGGGTTTTGGGGTTTTATGTTCACAAAGCTGAGGTACTGGCATGGTGGAGACACGACTCTGGTTGTGGACAGGGTACAAAAAACGTGAAGGTCCCTTCCAGCTTTGGATAAGGTGTGAGCCTGTGAAGGGCTGGAATCTGGCAGTGTGTACATGTCTGTGGGCACACAGAGGGGTGGCAGTGCTGAGGGCTCCTGCTCTGAGCTGGGTCAGGCTGTCATGGTCCCCCCACCAGTGACACAATACTGATTTAGGCAATTCTGCCTCCCCTGTGCTGCTGCTCTCCATAACAAAGGCTCGGCTGCTGCCTTCTCCCCCTCTGCCTTCTGCAGCTGTCACCACTTCATGCCAAGAGTTCAACATTAGGAGTGTTTTGAGCTAAAAGTCCTGCTCAGATGATCATGCTTATATCAACTGAAAGGCTTTCAAAGCATTCCAGCTTAGCCAAAATATGTGGTACACACCATGAGTCCAATCATCCCCCTTATAGTCATCTACAAAGTTATTTTTTTCAAACCAAGCTTTTCCGTTATAATTTTCTTCCATTCTTGTTTCAGCTCACTAAGCATTAACCACCATGACCTACTGCATAAACCCAAACCCTATTAAACAGCTTAGGTTTATAGCCAAATCCTAACACCCTATTTGGGGAATGGCTACAGTGCTTAGCTGTTTCTATAGTTCTGTGGTTTGGGGTTTTTTTTGGACAAAGTCAAATCTTTACTTGACTGAAACATTTTGAATGTGTTTAACACCACACTGCTAAAGCAAAACACATAGAAGGAACCAATCCATTTGTTTAAGAACAGTACAAATATTAAAACAAACATAAACTCCAAACCCATCTGCAATATAGGTCCAAAATGTGTAAAAGGGACTGACAAGTTTTTATGAACTAGCTTATCTATCTGTGTGTATTTATGTCAGAACATAGGAAATGGCCTCCACCTTTCAGTTTACTTGTGGCTCAACATAATCATGTGCTTTCCCATGGATAAGAACCCATTGCTCCTAACAGAGATGCCAGCAAGCTGATGTAGTAAAGGAAATTTCAGAATATCTTTGTTTTATTTTGGAAAGTGAGGAGGGGAAAAAGCCTCATAGAGTGATATAAACAAAAGGATAAAGAGCAGGTCTGAAAATTCAGACAAATCGTCATCACCCAGGGACATTCTGAGCAGTGTCTCCACAGAGCCCTACCTGTGCTTGGGGCTATGGGATGTTTTCATTAGTAACCCAGAATTAGGTTTAAAGTCACTGCTGACAGAATTTGCAGCTGATGAAGATTGGTAGGAGTATAAATAACTGCAGGGTCCACAGAAGGGAGATCACTGTTGAGGTTCAGCTTATTTGGGCAAAACATGTTTTAGCAGAGCCAAAGGCACTGCAGTCCATGCAGGAATGAAGAATGCAGATTCTGTTACTGTCAAACAGTCATGAAATTTCTTACATGGGAAAGGGACAACCTTCCTGCAGGCAAGGAATGTTCGGGATGCCTGTATGGGACAGGTCATGGTGGGTGTGTAACTCAACCTGAGATCCACGCCTTGCTGAGACTCTCAGCATTCCTAATTTTTCCAGGGCATGTAGAGATCTCTGAATGGAGAGGGGGGATTGGTGTGATGGCAGGAGGAATGTCCCAGCAGAGGTGTCTGACCTTGGTCTGAGGGGTACCTTCCAGCCCCCCATCAGGAGTACTGCTCTGTTGTGTCCTGGGCAAAATCTGGGAAATGAGAGTTAGGAAGCTCAAGCCACAGTAATTATACCTTCACAGCAATACATTGTAGAAGTATATTAATTAAAATCTTGACAAAATGATACAATCAGTGAGCTAGGAACGTGATGTAAATATGATGTGTTGAATTCCTAAATGGGTGGGTATGAATGATACTTCTTGGAAGATGCAGATGATGCAGTGCACAAAGAATTAGTCACTGCTGTAGGTGATGTTAAGGAGCTGAGCCTGTTTGGAGCTTTTATCTGTGATCCAGATCCAAATTGTCAGCAAAGATCTTGGAGCAGACAGGAACCTCTCTCTGACCACGAGTTCAGGGCAGGAGGACTCCACTAAGAGCTGAATATTCTGTATCTAGATAAGTCAAAGAAGCCTACCTATCTCATTGGTTATCCCACTCTGCATGCTTATGCAAGATCCTGATTAATTCAATTTTTTGACACATCCAACTTCTGAGTTTTGCCCACCTCTTTTTCTCTTACTGGCTTTAGTCAGCTAAACTCACTTGAAGGCCCAGCCCCCACTGATACAGGAAAAAATGTCCCTACTCCTATGGCTATTAGTCTGCAGAGACAATGTGCATCTACATCTCCAGATCTATAATGTTTACATGTTCTAAGTGCTCCAAGAACACTGTAAATACTGTTCTTCAGGAATTTTAATGTTAAAAGTCATGATTCTTTCTCATAGGCATATTCCCCCTTCAATAGAATGTTATTGCAGCCCTACACCTGTGTGCAAATTCACCGTGATTCAAACGGTAATTCCACATGCATTCCAGTTTGTTTTGTATTAAAAATGTAAAAAAACCCAAACAAACAAACAAACAAACAAACTATAATTTAAAAAAAGGAGAAATCTCAGAAAAACACAAGAGCAGAAGAATAAAATCCCAAGGATGAGACACCTTTCAGAGTCAAACAGACAAGGAGAAGATGGAGAGGTAATTTCACTACTGGGGAAATATTTGTGCGGAGAGAAGAACCCATTTAGAAGAGGGTTCTTTCATACCCTCAGAGAAGGATCAGTGTGATTTAGAGTGAGGAAGATTACAAACCAGAACAAACTGCTTGGGGAAACAGCATGCTCTCTATTTCACCCTTCCTTTAAATCAAGGCTGGATCTCTCTCTCTCTCTTGCAGGAGAATTTTCACAGGACATCAATTACTGGAATCAATCTCAGGAAGAGTTGAGTGAAACTTAATAACCTGTGACATAGGTGTTCTAAGCAAGATGATCCCTTCAGCCCTAAGGTCCCCACATCCTAGTGATGAGGAAGAGGAGAGCCCTACACAGAAGAGAATGGGAACAGCACCAGGGAGTAAATAAAGGAGGGGCAGAGCAATGACATCCGAGCAGCCAGGATGAACAGTGCCTTATCATTCACTTTTTACACCTAGGTGTCAGCTGGATGTTAAGTGGATGCTTTGGGACCACGAGGGTGGCATAAAGCTTTGTACATGGAGTAGGTGCACATAAACATCCCTGCTTTGCCAGGCTCCTTTCATGATCTCTCCTTTCCATACCTGTAGCTCCGGAATGTGCTCTGTCCACAGAGAAATTGCATTAAGCAAGGACAGGATTCTGTGCAGGTACACTGGGATTCCCTTTTAGCTCAGCTGGTATCTTGTTTTTACCAATCAGGATATGGCATTTCAGGAGTGGAAGCTATTTTACCAAGCCTTCTCTCAGCTCATGGTTTACTGCAAATATTGATGGTTTACGATGTGGAGGATTTATTGCTGAATTTTTTTGCTGGGCTGTTACTCGAGTTCAATAATGAATGCCAGCCTGCTTATTTATTTATTTATTTATTTATTTATTTAATTATTTAATTATTTAATTTATTTACCTACTTACCTATTTTAAGCAGAGCTAACAAGTTTCACTAGAATTGTGTGTCATAGGGAGGTGTCTCTTGGCTAGTTCGAAGTAGCAAATTGAAAGAGCAGGAAACCTCAGCATGGGAATTAAATTTTACAAGAGAGACACAAAGTGCAGTATGTTCTCATTATGGTGGAGGAAGTCTACTGAGACAAAGAACTGCTGCACTGGAGAATGATCAAGTCCCACCCAATCCCTAGCAAAAAAAATCTTATTTGTTCCAAAGAAGGGAAGTCCTTCCTCATCTGCAGCTGACTGGGAGTATCACATATCCCTGAAATGAATGGTGCAATCACTAAACACAGGATGTTTCCCTTACACTTTAAAATATACCCAGAAGGCTTTTCTGACCTCAGATCTTCCTCTGGAAACTAAAGTTTGTGATGTGACCTATCAAAATTGTCAGTAATCAGGAGAGAGATATCCCCTGCCAGCCTACTACATAAGTTTTTAGAAAAAAGCATATCCTTCTTTGACATAAATATTGATGAATCTTACTTTTGCTGAGTTATTTTCCTATCTGACAGTGAGTACTTCATTATTGTTCACTCTGATTTCTCATTGGAATAACTTTCCTACCTCCTTAGGTGTGAGAGGGTTAATGTTTAAATGAATGTTGGATGTCCTGCAAAATAAAGTCTTATTTGAAATGCTAAATTATCTTTGTCATGTGGAACCTCTCTGAACTTCATAATTAAAAAGGGAGGAAAAGAAAGCAGAAGAGACCAGAGAAATCCCAGTCTCCAGGGGTTTTTAAAATTCTTTGTTGCAAAGGACCACGTATTCCTGCACTGGAGCAATTTTTTGGTAAGAGAAAACACTGTTGATATTTTTCCAAGAATATTTGACATTTTTCCTTGTGAGATGAAGGTCAAACACTGTGCAGGCAACGTTCCCTCTCCACCCATCACCAGACACTGAGCTCCCAGACTCATCTCTGCTCCCAGAACTGAGAGCTCAAACCTGGAGACCAAACCCTACTACGGCTCCAATGCTCCAGCTCTTCCTGGACATGGAGTTTTGTGTAACCCAAACCTTACATCCCTGTTGCATGATTTCTCTGTCAGCCCTTTATCACACACTAAAAGGACTGAGAATGACAGCACCATCTCCTAAAATATGTCATATTGTCTTTCTTGACCCACACTGCATGTTCCCTACTTGCACAAGTAAGCATTTGTCGTGGTATGCCAAAGCAGGAGCAGAAGTCTCAGGGTTGTCCTTCTGACATTGACCAATGCTAGATAACCAGATGGTTTAAAAAAAAATCTTTACCAACCTTGGAGGCACTGATGTGGTACGGTACCAGCTGACACCAGCTGTTGATTACCTAAACCTTGCAATTTTTATTTTCCTAATGTGCATCAGCTGCAGAGCTTGCTGTCACAGAACATTTGCAACTGTCTAATCTCGGTATTCTCCTTCAAAACAGGAATTTGTCTCAATAACAATCTATGATTTAGCAAATAAATTACATCACACATTACGATATTTGTGTTGATCCTTTAAAATGCAGTCACAGAAGCCCTCAGAGGGCTACATTATTTGTAGATGAACAAATTCACTTAGAAGTATCATTCCTGTACACATATTTGTGAAAGATCTTTTATTTATTCAGCTAAATCAGGAAAAATAATTATGCATTGTAATTTTTTTTATCTTTAGAAGCTGTATAATATATGCCAAATCAAACATGTAACTTATCCCTCTTTAATAGCATTCTTTGTGCCATATAACTGAACAGCAGCTGCTTTGTCAAGTGACCAAGAAATTAGACTTTGGCAAAACAGGGGTTTTCATCAGCATATGACCTTAAGATAACATTTACATTTCAGGAGATGCTGTTCCAGTCAGAACAGAACTGCAGGGCAAATTCACATCTCTGAATACTCATGGAGGCATCTGACAGAAAAGCTAATAAACGCGTGAGATTAGTACAGTTTTATTTTCCATAAATCTGGGACATGTTCAGCAATGTCAAACGGGTTCTTGTGCCTTTATACAAATAAATAAACCCAAGCTTACTCTGAAGCTCAGAAGTGAGGTGGAATTCATTTAGCTCATTACCATTTAAATGATAGATGGACAGGGTAAACTCTTTTCTTTTGAGGCAGAGGATGGACAATGAGGAGAGGAAAGCAGTGGTATTACATAAATTTGGGCTCCCAGGCTTGGATGATTGGACTCAGATGTTTCCAAGGAAATTATTTGCTCCAAAAGGGCTCTTTGGTTACTTACAGGTACAGCAATCATATTTAAAATGTTTTTACTCACAGGCAGGCTCCTATATCTTCAGTCACATAGGATTTACTGGAGGGTTTATCCTTGGGTTGCTCTGTTGAGCGCAGAGAATTCAGGTGGGTGTTTTCAGAGAGTTAGGCTGCCAAGATATACAGAGGGAAAAGCAACATGTTTAGAGGAGAAATATTTTGCTTTTGCCATTCTGGCTATAATTTATTTCCAGCTTTTGCAGTAGGCCCTTATTTGCCTCTCCTAACTTGAAGAGAAATTTGAAAGGGAGAGAGGGAACTGGTAGGTTTTTTGTTTCCTCATTTATTCCATGAGAAAAGGAGATACCTGGGCAGCTGAGAATAAGAAGGTAAGATCTTCATGCTTAGCCTAGGATGAGTAAGAAAGAAATATTTCAGTATTCTGTAAATTAACTCAGTCTTCTGTCAGGCAAATTCTATTGAAAAGAAGGAATAAAATACTAACACATTCGTTATTGTCTTATTTAAAAGACAATAGAAAGGGACCCCAAAACAGATGAGACTATAGGAGGTTTCATGTGTGACACTTATGCTGCAAAATCACAGATTACTTGCTTTTTTTCCTGCTTTTCTTGTAAACTTGAAGCTTGATGTAAACTCTGCAGAAGTTTTCAGAGCACCCACAGGTCTCTTCTCACAGTTTCAGTCAGAGTTATGGGTAACTACAGTGTGTACAGAGCTGTGAAAATGTTCTGATGTTGGCATCACAACTCCATCAGACTCCTTTGGTGACATGAGAAGAAGGATGGAGATAATAGGATAGATATAATGATAAAAGGATTTGATATAATTAATCATCCATGTTTTCTCCAAATTTTACATGCAAAACTTGATTTCTGCGTCAATCTCACATCTTTTTTTTGTGCTTACTTCCTTCTTTCTGGCTATTTCACATCCCTCCTGCATTTCAGAACTCACCCAGGATGTAGATGAATATGGCCTGGGCTACTCAGGGAGAGCACATCCTCTCCTATTTCCTAGATTTCCCTTCAAGTGGGAAAAATGCAAATAAGAAGTTGGGTTCTTTCCTTGTCCAGGAACAACTCTTGCACCACCATAGCTTATATAAAAAAAAAATACAATAGACACAACCTGCCACAGCATCCCATAATCCTGGGCATCCATTGACATCTGCCTAGAAATACACAGAATCCAAGTCCATGAGTGATGCTCTGCTCACTCACACTCATATTTTGAGCCAAAACCTGGCACAGCCAGCTGCACAAAGGGAGCCAGTATTCAAAAGGGAGAGGTATCCACTCGTGTGGATACAGCTCTTGCAAAATGACTGGTGGCACTGAGAACTCCAGCTCTGGGACTACAAACATGGTTTTAGTCTTAGTTTTTACTGCTTATGAGGAATCTAAAATTCTCCAAAATTTCTCCAAGTTTTAGACTTGGTAGTACGAGCAAACTTAAGAAAAGGAAGAAAGGTGGAAGGGGTGAGTAGGATAGTAAAAGCAACAGGATGATCCTTAATTGCCTTATTTTGGTGGGACAGATAGTGACAGCATGAGCACTAGGAGGAGTTTGGGTGAGATAAAGGTTGAATGAGTAGTCCTCCTGAATGACAGAGGCTGCTATCTAAGCAGATTGATAGTACTGGTGGATCTCTGCCAGTGATTATGGGGAATTAAATGCAAAAAGGACACTAAAGCAGAATCACTGGGTCCTCCCAAGCAGCATTTTGGGTGGATTGGATGTGTCAGCAGACACTGTCCTGGGGGAGGGTTGTGTTTGACACCCAGCCCAGGAGGAGGACCAGAGCAGGAAGGGCTGTGGGGTTGCTTGGTGGTGCTTCTCTGGATGATTCTGCAGGGAGAAACGTGACAGAGAATTGTAGCGGTGGTGAAGATGGGTGTATTTTTCTCATAAATAATTTTAAAAATAAAACAATCCTGTGTTACTTTTCATTGTCTCAGATGTGGCCTGCCTGACAGAGTCACCTGCTGCAGAAGAGTGCACCACAAATGTCTCTGAACTGAGTCCCTGTTTCCTGAGTCCCCCTTTACAACATTAAGGGAACTCCAACAGGGTCACGTTCTCCAAAGGGCTCTAAGGGGACAGAGGGAAGATGGACAGAAGGGACTTTTGCTTCTACAACACCTCAGAATCAAAACATCTGTTTCCAGTTGACTCACATTCCTAAAGATGCACTAGCCCTTGATCAAACCCATCCAGTAGGTCTTGCCTGAGCTGTGGGGTTTATATCAGCATTATATATCTGGCTCATGGGCAGCCTTCACTGGCCAGGTAACTAACAGAGCTGAGGTATTTGCTTTTCTTTATTTTATTTTAAGGGTCAAGGCTGCATTTGCAAACAACGAATTACATTTCTCCAGTGTTGACAATTGCAATAGTTCTCGTGGATGCCACGTTACTCTGGGCTTGGACCTCAGCCACTGTGTTATTGCCTCTGTGCCCATCTTTCAATTGCTGCTTATCAGCCATCCATCCATCCCTCTGATTCCCTGGCAGAGCAGCCTGGAGCAAGGCAGGCATGCTGCACTTCACTGTGCTGCAAGTGTCTTTATTTTTGTTGGCTGGGGAAAAGCTGCTGGTCTCAGTTTCTTTTAAAATATTTTGTGCTAAAGAGAGAAAAGGAAGCTGAGCTGCAGAGCCTGGGGGGCTCCATCCTCTGCTGAGCTTAACTTCTTCAGGTCAGCTGCCAACAGCTACCAACACTGTGTCTTCCAGCATCTGGTGTTGGAGGGCGATTTGGTAAAGCCCTCCATCACGTGCCTCCCTCTAAGCCCATGAGCCGTCCTCCTGATTTCAGTGAGTCTATTCAAATCACTCACAAGCCTCAGCTGTAAATGGAGGTGGCAAACGGAAACAAAATGAAATATGGAGGTGTGTTCCTTTTTATGTGTTGCCCACAGGAGGAATGACTTTGTTGATGCTGACAGGTCCTGCAAGCACAATATAATGCCTTAAAAACATATATCATTGAAAACCCTCTTGTTTGGTTTCTGAGGAATGAACAACTGGGTTTTCAGGCAAAAGGTTAGAATTTGCTCTCTCATTTTTTGCCATGGACCACACTCAGACTAGGATTACTCTAAGGAGCATGTGGAAGGTGTAATTGAATAACATATTACAAGCTGAGGTCTGGCAATGTTTTTCAATTTAACTTGGGCAAAAAACTCTGTTTTTTCAGGCCAGCAGAGCAGTATCTCATCACCTTTCCTTGCACCCAGCACATACCCACAGGCGGATCAAATGGAGACTACTTCCAGGAAAGAATTCAAACTTTCATGCTGAGCAGGAGCTGAAATGCCTCCACTGCTTTTCTGCCTTGTTTAGCATATTCTATGTGTAAACCCACACTTAAACTCTGAGCATGGTGTTGGACTGTAATAGCTGGAAAGGCCTTCTTACAAAAGTGCAGTTTTAAGGTCAATCATCAAATCCCAAACATTGCAGATGGTGTGCTGGTGGCTGGATGTCATTTGGACAGATCCAAACTTCCCTTTGGCTCTCAGAAACATCCTTGTTCCCTGGCACAGCAAGCTGCTTCTACAGCTTAGGGTGCTTAGGAGAGAAAATGTGTCAGGGCAAGGGCAAACAGAGAAGCCACCCAGGGCAGTCTAGTTATCCTGAAGAGAGCCCTGAACACACTTGCTTCCTCCTGCCAGTCCAGGAAAGCTTCTCTCACATTTTCCTCAGGACTGGGTCTGTGTTTGCAGTGTTGGCACAGAGGGGGTGAGGAAATGGCCCACAGAAGGTGGCCAGAAATGCACATTGTTGCTTAGCCCATGGTGGTGTGTTCACCTGCTCATCACCACTGTAACCCTGGGGCTGTGCAAATGCTGCAGTGCTGATGTTGCAGGGTTTGCTTTCTTTTCTGTAAAAAAAAATACAGCCTGTAATGGATGCATGTAGAAGCTCCTCTGACATGCAGATCTCCCTTTCTGGGGAGGATCTGGGTTCTGCATCCCAGATCCCATGGCTCTCCTGCTGGGGGTTTGGGGAGCACCTGTTGGCTTTCTCAGTTTGTGAGCAGGGAAAGGAGAGGGGAAAGGTCCTATGAAAGACTCAAATCTGATCTGGAAATGACTGACCCATTTTTAGACCTCTGCTCTCTAAATATAGTTCTTGCCACCAGCACCTGCTCTACCAATAAAGTATCATCTGTGAGATGTCACTCACTGACATTCAGTGTCACACAGAGAAACAGGCCAAGCATTTGCCAAGCTGAGTGTTCTCTACAGGGAGGAATATAGCTGCAGATCGTATGACCTGGATAATATTTGACAGGATTATGCCTCCATACATGTTTGCTCAGCACCTTGTGCACTGGAGTTCCCCCAGTTTGGAGCCACAGGACATTACTGTAACCTGAGTATTATTTATGTTGGCAACTAAGAGATAGATCATGGGTGAGGAAAGAGAAAAAGAAGAAATGCCAGCGAATGGATTTGGGTGTTATGTCTTTAGCATCAAACATCTTAATATCAATATGAGACTGCACTGACCTAAACACAGTGGAGAGATCCTCTCTCAGAAGCTTTATTTTCCATAAAGATCTTGATTTCCAGAGGTCACGCATATTTTTACACATTTTTGTGGCGCAGAATTGCTCTTTGCTGCATGACAGCTGCAGTTCCATGAGTGATGGAAGGATTTTCCTCCAGGAGAGGAGAGAGGCAGCGTAATTGTGCCGCCCATATCCAGAAGGTCACACAACTGCACAGGAGGGACAACTGCTTACCCCTGTAACCGACTCACCTCTTTCCATTCCCAAGTGGAAAGAGACCTTCCATCTCACAGTTTGGGATTGCCTGGGGCAGGTTTGGTATTTCAGCTAGACTTTGACCACCACTCATCCCACCTCAACTGAGATATGCTGGGGGGATGCAGCTCTGGCTTAGGGTGGGGATCCCAGGTGGATTTCCCACCTGGAAATTCCCACATGGATATTTTGGGCTCCTGTGCTGCAGTCACTACAGGTGTTTAGCAGCAGCACTGAATTTGAACCCTGCAGGAAACTGAGGGGCACAAGCACATGAAGGAGCTGGTGTATCTTAAAGCTTGGTTGCCGAAATCATCTCTTGGCTCTGTCACCACCATTGACCCCACTCAGCCACTTGCTGGACACGGGGGTATTAAGGTTACTGCTTTCTCAGCTATCATAAAGTGAAATTGTGGTTCTTGCTCTTTTTTGAAACATCTCAGCCACTGAGAGTGGGCACACAGCCTCTTTCCTCTCTCCTTTCGCTGTCCTCCATTCCCTTACCAAGCACCTGCAGTGGCTTTCAGCACGCATTCATTGTCTGCCTTTTGATTGCTGCATATATGTTCAAATTGTTATTTCCCAGCAGATGTATCACATGAAGGTACTGAATTCCCACCCTTCCCTTCCCTCCCCTCTCTCAGAGCTCTGACTCTGGTCTCACAAAAGCACCAGTTTTATTGTAACAGAGCTCAGCATTTAAGCCTCATTCTCAGATTTGTCTGTCTTAAAACAGAAGATATTATAAATATTGGCGAAGGCAAAGCAGTGAGCATAACCTCCAAATCTCTCTTGTTCAGATCAGATGTAGCCTCCCTGCTGTAATCATTCCTCTCTCCCCCTCCTTCCCCTCCCTTCTCTCTCTTTTTGGATATGTGTTTCTCTCTGACTGTGATTCTGCAGTGGCAGAAAGGGGTCAATCTATCTGTAAAAGATGGACTCAGCCAAGCTTTTCTAGCTCTTTCCTGCTGATGGCAATTATCCGGAGGTTGGCAGCGGTCCCAGAAACCTGCAGTTCCTGCAGTCCTGCTGCTGTGAGCCTGCTCCACAAAGCCAGCATCCTAAGAGGATCACTTGGTGTGATGCCCAGGAAATGACAAACAGAAAAGGTCACACGTACTCCAAAAAGATATACTGCTCGGCAAATTTAATTGACATTGTGCAGCTTTTAAAAACGTCCCTGCAGACATTCCAGCATTTAACAGATGCAAGCAAAGAACAGAAAAATAACAGGGCTTTAGAGAAAGGGCAGAAAAAAATACATTTTGTCCCCCCAAAAGAATTTTTTCATACCCCAGCAATATCCTTTCACATGGTCTATTGGATCAGGATAATTTTTTGTTACCTCTGACCTGACAAGTGAAATCGTCCGTCCCATCCCCCAGCCCCCTTTCTTCCCTCACACACACACTGCTGCTTTTTAAATCATGGAGCTTTCATTTCACAGGGTAACTGTCCTTTTTTTTTTTTTCTCCCCTTGCATGTTAGCCTGTTAAAATATTGTACAGGGAACCAGCTCCCTGTCAAGGCTGGGTCTGTGCTGTGTGGAGGGTCACCATTCTGTCCTGTGTCATCTAGCCAGAGGAGGAAAATGCTCTCTGCATCAATGGGCTTTTTCTTTAACAAAAAGTAACAGGAGATCTGTGGAAATTCAAGAAGGTGTCTGATATCTAATTTGCAAGGAGTGGTGGGAAAGCAGGAGTGACCAGAGTGAATTTAGGATGAAGGCAGGTGGTTCTGGTTCAGCAGGGACTACACTCAGTAAAGATTCAGCTCTTTTTTTTTTTTTCATTATTTATTTCGGTCTTCTTTTGCTAAGAAAAAATTTAAAATCAATTGGACTTTGTGGCTTTGCTTTCAATTCTCAATTAGATGGATAAGAGTGGGTAAAAAAAAAAGAAAATAAGTAGTATGACTACTGATGATGAAGCAGATGTGACGCAGCAGATCTGGATGCTCATCCCATTTACATCCGTGCAATTTGGGATGAAAGGTATTACCTCCCCTGTGTAGCAATCACCATGATTCAGATGACCAGGATAGAAAAAAGTGAGGTTTGAGTCCGTGGGGAACTTTGTATCCTCACATATGAGCGCCAGCAATTGTGTCAGATGAACTGCTGTGGAGAGGAGTGGTTGATGCTTCCAAAGCTTCCATGAGCTGATATCCATACAAAGCCCCCAAACCTCCCACTTTCAGAGGTGTTGTAAAGCACCTGGTGCATCAGTAAACACTTCAGGACTGTATAAAGCAAGCAGAAATATATCTGTGGGTTTTTCTCTGGGTATTACACATAGGAAGACTTAACTACTGTTAAGTCTAAATTGTGAATGTGCACATAGGTAGCATCTGTGGAAACCTGTCACTTATTTGCTTGGATATAGCCAGACTTGAGCAATGTTAAAACTTCAACATAGAATCAGTGGAATAAATATTTTCTGCAGAGCAGTATGAGCAGAGAGTTTACAGAGCAACAACAGTACAGCAGCAGGCTGTAGAAAACTGGAAAGGGAATAAGGACAAAGCAAATAAATTTTTCTTTGAAATGTTGCTTTTGAATAATTAAGCATACTGGTGGAAGTGACAAAATGCCCTCTGAACAGCACCTTGCTCTACCAGTCAAAGAAGATGGGGGAACATGCATTGACTTTCTTTATAGCAGGCAAAATAACCCCATCATTGTGGTAGCTGTTGGGACCAGAGCCCAAGATTTCCAGTCCACCCTGTGCTAAAGAGCAGGTCACAGTAAAATAGAGGGGCTTGGATAGTGGCAGATCCATTTCAAGTCAGCTTTTGGTGTATGTCTTCTTCAAAAGAAGATCCCATTGGGAAGAAAATATGACATTCAACTTTGTTGGCACGGAGGTGGCAAAATCCTCATTCTGAAGTAAAGCTGAATATTATAGTTTAAGGAAAGGGTAAAACACGGGTCTGGGGGAATTTTTTAGGGCTTTATTCTTTCTAATAATGAACAGGACTTGTCCATCTTTCATCTGCCTTAATGCCAGGGCAAGTGGTCAAAATTCACTGTTATAAAGTTCATCTCAATTCCCACCCCAAGCCATACAGTGCGGGAGAAACATTAGCCTTTCCTTTGAAACATCATTTGGTACCAGTGGAACCCCAGAACAGTTTTCAGCTCTGACAAAGTCTCTTTTGGTCCAAATCTTCTGACTGTCAAGAAGTGTGTGACCTAATAAAATGTACATAGTATTATAATAGGATTTTGGCTTCCTCATGGATCAGGCAACTGCAGTCTGAGAGCCTGCTATCAGAAGTAGTTGAGTTTCCAACAGGCATTGCTTCTGATAAAGGGCTTTTGCTCTTGACAAAACCAGTGTGTATTAAATGACTATACAGTGTAATATTATTGCCTGGTTTCATAACACACTCTCCTGCTACACTGGACTTCACAGAAGCAGCACAATAAAATTCAGAAGTTGATCTCCTCTGTACTGCAGACTTCTGTTGACACAATTATATTGGTCAGGGGAGACAAGAGGTGAGAGATCTGGCTGTAGAGCAGCAATCAAGAAAAGCCTGATTGTAAAAAATGTCACAGAAGCCAAAACTGAGCTTTTACCATATCACTGCTTTTGTTTCAGGATGTGGGGCAGAAGATGAAAGATATATTTTCCCTCTCCAAATTACTTAAACCTTCTAGTTCTCTGTCTTTTTGGGGGGCAAAAATCTGTGAGGCATATTGATATTTGAAATAGAAAATGTTTTATGAGTTAAAGTTAAATGTTTTATGATTTAGGTCTTCTCTCTCAAAAACCCAAAAGCTCCAATCATTTAGACCGCAGGAAACTTGCCAGCTATGGAAATATTAAGGCTTTTACTGCATGCAAGTGAGCTGTTCTGACTCCATCTGCTAAAATGGTAAATTTTTGCATAGACTTGTTTTGACTGATACCAAATCCTGAGTACTTTGTAAGGCAGTTACACATGCAAGCCTGGTGAAAAATATTCAGCTCTTGCCAGCTCTGCAAGGTGACCAGTTCATTAGAGGAAGGTGACAGGGTGGGTCTGCATGACTTATCTGCAGAGAGACAAAATTTGTAAACTTCTGCCTTGTTTTGTCAACTAAAATTATTAAAACCAAGAAGATGTTTAAGCTTTTCTGGTCATCTATGGAAAAGAGGTAAAATGGCTGAAGGAAGGGCATATACAGTCCAATGAAATAATTTTAATTTATGGACTACTAATATTCTGCATTTCAATGTTGGATTGATTTTATAAATCTTGCCATTAGACTTTCCTGTTTGCACTTCTTATACTAAGTGTTTGGAAATCTTAGTAGATTGAAACTTCAGGAAATAGAAAATTTCTATTTGAAGACACTCCTTTCTTCGCATGGAACATTTTGAACTAGAATAACAAAAATTTCTAGGAATAAACCCCTGTGGTGTGTCAGTGTGAGATATCATCAGTGGGAACTCAAACATTATGTAGTCTCAGGAGAAACAAGAGAACACAATTTAATTAAAGTTTCTTATTTTAATTGCAAAATTGTATCATTTTTTTTGTTCAATCTTTGGTAGGCAAAACCCCCATGAACTGGACTATGGCCAAGTATGATGGCTATTTCTTGCTATTACACAATAGTTTAGGAGGAAATTGTGGAATCTTGCAGTAATTTCATGGAAGGGACCTCTGGAGGTCACCTAACCCAGCCCTCCCCTCAGAACAGGACATACTGAGCCGTTCTATTTCCAACCAAAACTGTGGAAAAGCCAGGCCAGGAATAAGGTCCTGATCAGTCAGGGGAGCAGCTGTGGTGCTCCCAATTGACAGCGAAACACTCCAGTGCCATACACAGAGGTGTTTCCCAAACTGGGGGAACATCAGGGGAGCAGAGGGAGCTGCCAGGGGCCTGCAGCTTATGAGGCAGGAGCTGAGGGGTCCCAAGCCAGGAGCAGTAAAATCCAAACTTCCCTCCCCCATAAAAGAACCCTCAGGGAGCACTGGGGACCAGGAGCACTGCCAGCTGTGCAGGATAAACAAGACACAGCCTGGCAGCCAGGGCAAACCTACACAACATCCTAAGGGCACAGGCACAGGCTGTCCCCACATGCCAAAAAATGAGCCTGCAGGGGAAAAAAAATTGTCCTTGTGAACAGAGAGATTTGGCCGGAAATTATTGAATAAATGGGGAGTTAATGACCTCAGGAAGAATGTCAAAAAATTCAGGAGAACTACAAAAATGATGAGCAGTTGTACAGGAAGAAAATGAAAATGACCAAAGCCCAACTCCAATTTAATCTGGCCACTATCATAAAGGACAACAAAATTTTTTTTTTTTTTGCAAACATATTAGCAGCAGTAGGAGGGCAAAGGAGAATCTCCAATTCTTTATTGGATGGCTTGGATGGACCAAGAGCATCCTGGCTTGTATCAGCTGTTTTGTGTCCAGCTGGCCCAGGGCAGGGCCTGTCCCTGTGCCGGCCCTGCTGAGGCAGCTCCAGTGCTGGGGACAGCTCTGGGCCCTCAGCACAAGAGAGACACCGAGGGGCTGGAGCGTGTCCAGGGCAGGGAACGGAGCTGGGAAGGGGCTGGAGCCCCAGGAGAGGCTGAGGGAGCTGGGCAGGGGCTGAGCCTGGAGCAAAGGAGGCTCAGGGGGGCCCTTGTGGCTCTGCACAGCTCCTGACAGGAGGGGACAGCCGGGGGGGTCGGGCTGTGCTCCCGGGAACAGGGACAGGATAAAGCCTCAAGTTGTCCCCGGCGAGGTTTGGATTAGATATTAGGGAAAAATTCTTCACCAAAAGGTCTGTCAAGCTCTGGCACGGCTGACCAGGGCAGTGTTGGAGTCCCCATCCCTGGAGGGATTTCAAAGCCATGTGGATGTGCCACCTGGGTACGTGGGTCAATGGTGGCCTTGCCAGTGTGGGGGGAATGGTTGCACTCGATGTTTTTAGAGAGTTTTTCCAAGATAAATGATTCTGTGACTCTATGATATGACTTCAAGCCTGCCTTCCTGTCTGTGACTTTTATTCTCCTAGTGTTCAGTACAGAATCTGAACACCTTCCATGGAGAACCAGCAACATAATTTTCATCTTTCTGAGATGAAAGTACTTTTTTCTCTTTTATATATATATTTTGTCTGAAAGATCTGATCATCACCCTCTTCTCTTGTTGCTGGCAGCACAAACACAAGTCCAGATGCCAGCACTATACTGCTAGTGATCACAGCTCTACATTGCAGCCTTAATAGAGGAAAAAACCCCTCAATCTACCCATTCTTTTTAATGTATATCTTGCTGCCCTTGATCTGGAAATGCTTTGCACTCAGTCCTCACAGCTCAGTTATTTAAAATATGGTCATAGGCTCATTAAAGACAAGAAGGGACAGGACTTTGGTTTTGTGTTTTGCCTCAAAGATTCCAGTCTGCATGGAGCTTTGTAAAATAATTCTGGGACTTCTGTCAGGTTTGATTTATGACCACATGTGTCAGATGTAATTGCACCGTCACTCTATCCATTCATTACCAGTGTTTCTCTCTGCAGTGCCCTGCACCAGATCTCCGAGGGACAGAGTGACCTGAGCTTGTTTTTCCACTGAACAACAGGATTAGAGGTCCCCATTCCATTTTCACGTTTTGCAGATCAGTGACCACCCTAAATCTGAGGGGTATGGTCAGAGAGTACAAAGCTGCACAGAAAGGAGGTGCTGGGAGTACCCTTGCCCAAGTCTGCCCCGACAAACTGAACCACAGCGCCTGCTGAGAGGGCTTGGAGCAGCCCTGCGTGTGGATATATTCTTTGTATGTAAATCTAACATACCGATAACAACTCTGGGTTGCATTTTTGATGCACCAATTTCACCAAGTACTGGATCTAAGATCTTTGAAAATGTTTTATTTTCCAGTTTCCAGTAACAGGCAACTCACAGAACTCCCAGTTTGGTTTTATGCAAAAAAATCTGTGTGTCCCACATTTTCTCTCCCGTACTTATCAGGAAGAAGTTTATGATCAACACACCCTTTTCTGATGAAAAGTAGACGAGGTATAATTGTGGAACTCCTCTACTGCTTCAGATATCAATGCTATAATAACTGAATTCCTAAAAACTCCGACGCTGGAGGTTTGAATTTGCAGTCAAAACACAATGTTGGTGGGTTTGTTTTCTTTTTTTCCTTTCTTCTACTTAGCTTTGAGATTTGATCTCTTCTCAGCTTTAGATTTCTTTGCAGTCATAAATCGAAATAACTGTCAGGCTATCATGGCAGCAGGTTCATCACTGAGCAGTGACTGAAGCTCAAACAGAGAATTTAATTAACATTGGGCAGTATTTGTGGGATGCTTTTTTTTTTTTTTGTGGAATCCAAAAATAGTGGGATTTTTCCCTCTGAAACAATTTTTCTCCTGAGAAGTTTGTTTTTTGAAGCTACAGGCCTAAATTGGAGCTCTAAATAGCTGAGTCCTTAAGTACATTTTGCACCTCAGATGAATTTCACATAGTTTAATCCAAGGTAAGCATCATAAATGTCACAAATTTATAGAGTAGTTCAGGTTGGAATGGAAACTCTGTAGGTTCACCTGTCCAATCTCTTGATCAGAGCAAGTTATGCTTCACAGTTAGATCCAGCACATCAGGGTCTGGTTCAGCCTAGTCCTAAAAATCTCTGAGGAAGAACTGCATAACTGCTTCTGTTTATTTCCATGCACAGAGTGTAAAAGATTTTCTCATGTCCAGTGGATTTTTCTTTTGCTGCGTCTGGTGCAGTCTGAGGAGAGCCCAGATCTTTCATACCAAAAGTCCTCTTTGGTAGTTAAAGACTGTAACTGGATTCCACTTTAGCCTTGGGACTTACCTCACATTTTTGTTTACATGCAAAATAAAAGGTCCCCAGAAGCAGGGGGAGAAAGGTGGGGTCCTGAGGTATGCCACTTCATTTTGGTTTTGGGTTTGGTTTTTTGTCATTCCACCCACCCCCAGTTTTAAAATGCTTTTGGGCATTATGTTGAAACACCCAACCTAAACTTCCTCTTTTGAGCCATCTGAATTCTTTGTTATTTCACACAAAGTGAAACAGGAGAGTCTGGGATCACTGTACAAGCAAATTCTGTCCACCTCTAGAGATGTGAACCTCTAGAGATGTGAACCTCTAGAGGTGTGAAACAGTCTGTATAAATGACATAGGAGTTGGGTGTCAATGATCCTTGAGAGTCCATTCCAACTCAGGCTATTCTATGAAAAGCAAAATTTTTGTTTCTTGCAAAAAAATTCTGCTCATGCCACTCACATCCTACTTGTCAGAGGTGTAGAGACATTTAGTTGTCCATCCTGTGAAATCTTTCAATATTAAAGATATTCAGTATCTAGTTCTGGGACACACACGAAGATGAAAACGAAGAATAAACCATGAACTATATACATTTATACAAAAAAACCACAACAACCCTAGAAACATAAAGCCTTGGATAAATTGAAAAGCAAAAATTCGGAACTGAGGAAAGGATGAAATTCTGGCATCAGGTTGTGCAACTCCTCACCACAAGATGTCATTGGGGCCAAGAAATCAGTGAGGTCTCCTCAAGCAACAGGATATTCAGAATGATCAAGGAATGCAAGACTTCATAGTTCAGAGTTAAGATTAATGTGTAGCTGTTCTGATTTAGGACGAAATTCTCACTGAGAACAAATTAGCCAACATCTGCCTTTACAGACTTAGTTCACATTCCTTAGAGGCATCTGACCCAGATTGTTGCTGGAGACTGGATGCTCCCTAGCTAGTCCATGTGTCCATGTGTCTGATCCAGTCTGGTACTTCCTACTTTGCTATGGATCTCAGTTTTTTTTTTTTTTTTTTTTTTTTTTTTTTTTTTTTTTTTTTTTTTTCCTTTTTTTAACCAGTGCTAAAACATAGCCAGAGAAAAACAATTAGCTGTGCTCCTTGCCCCTGAAGACCTGATTTTATGAACAGAACTGTGGAGGTAAAGAAAAGGCAGAACCATCCTGCACCGTGATGTCTCTGGAGCTAGAATTCTCCAGGACATGTGGCCACTGCCATTTTCCTCCTCTGTTTCAGCCATCCTGGTAGCAGTGCAGCCAACACATTCCAAAATAGTGCATTTACCACCATCCTCTGTGCACGCCCACACAGTCTTTCCCTGTTCTCTTGCCTAATTGTCTTGATTTCCCTGACTGCAAAGGAAGCCAGCTCACAGGTTTCAAACCCCACGGAATTCTGCTGTCTTGGAGAGAGTGACAAGCACCCACAGCACCATTCCTCCTCCTACTGCATCACCCACCACTCCCTCATTTCATCTTTGTTTCTGGTAGGCTGCAAAAAGCTCTGGGATTCACCACAGCTCCAATGTGCATGCAGATTATTTTCACCTAACCTCCAGCATTGTGTTAATTTTAGTTCTTCCTGCTGTGGATTTAAATCACTGGGGCAATATTGCTTTCCATGTAACTCTAAGTCTATGGGAATGCAGAATAGATTAAGTGGGTATACTATTTTTATATCTTAAAGATCATTGTTCTTTTAAATATCACGTGAGTTCTAAATATTTAACTGAAGATGATTGATATGTCTATTTTCCATACAGTATAAAACAGCTTAATGGAGTCATAAGATTTCTGCCGACACATTACAGGATTTGGAATCTAAGTAACTCTTAGATTACTGGCATCCATGCCTCCCACCACAAATGATCAAATATTGTGGTGGCAGCTATGACATAAATCACAGGAGTATCTCTCTCTATCTATCATTGCTATAACCAGGTTCCAGGAAAAGGAAAACACTATCTACAAGCAGCTGAAATCCACACCATTTATACTCTGAGGTTTCAGGCCCCAAAGTTTAATTGCAATGGCAATATTGCACCACACAATAATTTGTTCAGAACTGAAAAAAACCCACTTGTATTTTGCTTTTGAAGACACCCTTCAATGCCCACATCTCTCTCTGTCTGGTTGAGGCTGACCCAATAAAAATACTAGAAATACTCAACTGTGTTGAATCTTCCCCATCAGCTCTACTAGACAATGATTATATTCAGGAAGGTGATGCACTTAAAACTCGAGACTTTCAGGTAACCTGAGGTTTTAGACACCCTTATTCTTTCAGATATTTTTTGGCGCTACATTAGGATGGGCTTTTCATCAGTAGGGAGGTGTTGAGGTCAGGGTATTTCTCCAAAGAGAGGGGTAGACTAGATAACTCTACTCATGATTTTTTAGACCAGGTGACTCTACTCAGGATTTTTTAGGTTTCATCAGCAAAATTCCAGGTTGCTGCTCCTCACAGCTATTCTTAAACATCTCTTTCCTTGAACTGATAACTATTCACCTGAAATGGTCGATGAGCCTTGTCTTACATAGAAAAAAACCCACAGTGGAAAGCTACAAGAAATTCCCTTAAAGAGCAAGTTTGTCTTCTCTTGCTTCTACAAACTCTACGAACACTCTACAAATATTGACATACAATCAAAAGCTCAACATTTACAAATTTAAATCCAAGTTAAGGTCTCAAATGCAGCAGAGCTGGTGAAATAGCTCTTGACTCTCCTCAGGGTTGACAGCATGAGGCTGCTCTCTACATGGAGAAGTAGAGATCAAATCTCCAAACAGGAGCTGCCGCCACTGCCTTGTTCTACTCCCACAACCTTGATGTGTCTCCTGTTGACCCCTCTGTTCTCTGAAAAGGGCTCCTGAGGGCAGACCATGTCCCTGACAGTTCCAGTGAGCCACAGCACTGCTGGGGGACCTCACTCAAAGTGCTTCAAACTCTGACCAAGCTGCCAGCAAACCCTGTGGGAGGAGAGGAGTCACTCCAAAGAATATAAAGACTGTTTGAAAAGGATTCAGACATTGATTTTGACACAGGAGAAGAGCCTGTCTCTGACTCATCCTAAATTACAGGGAGTAATGTCAAGAATGGTTTAGCCACACCGTGTACTCTATTCTGCTGGGACAGAACCACTCTACTCATTGTGAGTTTGATACCACCTGAGTCATTAGCAGTGGTTTTCATGGATGAACCCATTTCAAGCCCCAAAATACAAAAGTTCTCTGCATGAAATGTCTGTGAGAATTCCTCCAGTAATTTCACATTTGGATTCAATAGCTGAAATGAATTATGAAATTCTCTACACTGTCACATATTAAGAAGGAACTGTGAAATGCTGATAAGATGTTGAAATGAAGGCAAGGGGATTAAAAGGTCATTCTGCTGCACTTTTTCATCTGGTGAGGATTTCAGACTGAGCTAATTACCATAGTACCTGAACACTTAATAGACTCTGCCAAATTTGTTAGTGATCTCAGTAATAAGCTGAATACACAAACATCTCTTTAAGGTCTCAAAGCATCTTCAACACACAGGTGAAAACAGGGCTAATGGGTCCAGTCCACAGTGGACTGGAAGATTCATGTTTAATTTCTTAAATAAATGACCCGTTGAGAATTTTCTCGTTATCTTCTCAGCTTGGCTCAGGAGGCAAAGCACACATCCAAGTGTGCACTGAGCGCAGTCAGTGCAGCTGGGTCTCTGGGAGCTACTGCAGTACCAGGAACAATTTATTCCATCATTCCTAAGCTGGAGGAGCTGGGGATGACTGATGAAAACACATCAGCAGGGTTTTGGGCTTGAGGAAGAAGTGCTAAATTGTCTTGGTTTTTTACTTTCTCCATTCACCTGCTTTCAATCTATAAAGAGGACATGACTACTCAGCAAAAAAATAAAATTTAGTTTAAAAAAATCAGAAAAAATCAGCCAAACAAAAACAAAAAATTGATAGAGAAAAGCTGATTTTTTTTTATCTTGAGTTTTGACTACTAGTACAGTGTTAGTACAATATTCACCAGCAAACAAGCTAATTTATAGAAATAGAGCCTCAGAAGCTTTGAAATTGTTGCTTTTATACCTTTCTTCACCAAAAAGGATTATGATTTTACAAGCTGGTTACGCACCTATAACATTTATTTTATTCTAAATGAAGGGATCAGCCATTTGTGAAAGAACAACCATTTTGTGTATTTACGCAAAGCCCTGTACAGATACCTGTGTTTCAATTATATCCTCACTGTGGTGCCCTGAGTGTTCACTGTGGTCAGATGAGAAAATATTTGTCTTGTTTCTTGTGTTTTGACATGAAATACCACCCTCATTTGAGGACTGTTTATGGGTTTACATGGTATTCAGGGGAAGATTCTCAAGAAAAAATATTATGGAGGAGCCACAAACCCACAGATCCAAAAGTCAGGTGATGGCACCTATTTATTTATTCATGTGATGGGGTATATAATTATAAGACTGTGTGAATTGCACTGTAGGGGACAAAAAGAAGCAATTTCAAATCAACAAATGCTCCCTTCAGTTTGTGCCATGGCACATGCCATATTTTTTATGCATTTTATCCTGCATTTGTCCCTTTATTAATCTTCATTACATTTCATATTGTAGCACCTCCAATATTCTCTGAGCTGCCCACACTGATTTATGTGTTCCTCAGGATCTGATCCAAGTAGTAGGTTTTTCTTATATTTTGAGAGACGTGTATTGACACAGATGCAAAATTGATATTAAATTAATCCTCTTTGTTGCAATTACAAATCTCATAGCATAAAGCTTTGGACAAGAATATTATAAAGTGAAAGGAAATACATAAGGGCCAGCCCAGGACCTCTTCCACAAAGTGGCTGAGCCATATTTTTTTTGCTGAATTCTTTAGTACATTATCAGGACCAGAGTGTATCTAGTGCATACAGACAGGGCTCATGATTTTAGCCCCGGCCCCATGTTTTTGTAAGAGAACTGGTGAAACATTTCTTTATGAAAGAGCAGATTCATGGTTTCAGCTGTTAGCTTTCCTGTGAGTGCATGACCTATAACCTGGGCTGTTGGAAAATTATTTCAAATAAAATAGAGAATCTATTATACTTAGCAATTTTCAATGACTGAAGCCAGTGATTGGCTGAGGATCTTGATTATTTTTGCACTGACACTACTTATTTATGAGCTGTAATTTTGTTTTTTGACAAGAATTAACTTTTCTGTATTATTCATGCTGATATTCATAGAAAATTTTTTTAACCAGTACCTGCTGCTTCCACAATGAAGATTTTCACAGGGAGGAGAAAGCATAACAAAATAATTCTCTCTCCTTTTTTCTTTTTCTTTTTCCTGTAGGATTGGAACAAAACCCCCAACATTTTTCTTTCAAAGGAAACCTGAGACTTTATGTATTCAACACATTGTGTGGAACTATTTCAGAGCTTTGGGTCACGAATGGCTTCTTTCCATTAAAAGTAATGCTGTTATTCCTGGCCATGTGAGCCTGCTCTGTTTTGCTCACAAGTAGAAT
Source organism: Ammospiza caudacuta (assembly GCF_027887145.1). Lineage (NCBI taxonomy): Eukaryota > Metazoa > Chordata > Aves > Passeriformes > Passerellidae > Ammospiza > Ammospiza caudacuta. The sequence continues at coordinate 84,880,566 of NC_080632.1, read as the reverse complement.
CTGCCTGTACATATAAATCAGTGCCTGCAGCTTCAGCAGAACAGAGGAAGAGGAGGCACAACTTCCAAGATGTACTGGCAATTTACTTTAGCACCGTACATGCTGAGGTTTCTGTAGCTGTTTTAGTTCTGTTGAACTCAGGCTTAAATTGAAGGATGCAGTTTTGAAACCTGGCCTTGGGGGACTCAGAGGTGAAATTGTGGGGAGAGCAGCTCATGAATAGATGTCAGGCTGGGATCTGCTGGGAAATGCACCCTAGCCCAGAAATGCACAGCTAGCTCTGACTTGACCAGCCCCATCATTCCCATCGTGTCTGTGAACCCCTTTGTGCCCACCTCTAATCAGAGCTTGGCATGTGCAGAGGTGAAAGTGGCCTCATTCATTCCTCGGTGCTCTTAATTTTAAGAAACTCCAAACACAAACTCTACCCCGTGCCAAAGCTGTCAGGGTCTGCCATGACACAAAGGATGAATCTAATCTGCTGTCTCCACCAAGGCTTGAAACACCCCATGGCTGGGAAGGATTTGCAGCATTTGGCTTTTTGCCCAGAAAATCAGACCCTCCAAAAGGTCATGCACATACACACACACACACAGACTTACAGAGGTGCCTCATGGCAAAAGGAGATGGTTAGAAAGCTTATTTTCTGAAAGGTTAATTGACTTTAGGGAGACCTTCATCTGAGGACAGCCCCTTGTGCTGATTGCCTCTGTTCGTGATTTGGTTGGAGAGGAAAGGATTTTGCACTCAAATAATCAGGCATCAAGGAGGAGTGCAACAGATGGGAGAGCTGATTTATGTCACCTGGACATAACAAGTGGCGGGCAGGGCTCAGAACATCCTGTGGGGTGCTCTGGACACATCACACACTCTGCTGATATCAGTAAGGGGTATTAAGTACTGCGCACCTTTGAAAATTAGAATCTCTGGGTAGGTTGTGAAATACAGACTTGGGAGCTCTGATTCAAGACTCACAGTCAAGATTATTCAAAATATACAGAAACCCAGTTACTACAGATTTTCAGTGAAGCATTGGTACCCTTGAAAATTTGAGTCCTGAAATTTACCAGGGAAATTTATGGAGGTGTGAGTATAGTAAAATATTAAATCATAGGTCACAATTAAATTACAATTAAGTCTCAGTTCCTAAGCAGATTTTAGGAGAAGTGGTCTACATGTACGTATTGGTTTCTAGACACAACGAAACCCTGAAAACTTATCTTTCCATACTGCCTTTTTGATGGAACTTAGTATCCCCTTTTTATTTGGTACTTTTTTCATTTGAAATGGGACACATCCGTGCACTGATTTAATTTAAGCAGTCACTTGCTTCCCCTGAGTTCCCTCCTTTTCCTGACAAAGCAGAAGAGGATGGTGAGAAGAGGGGTGGGTTGTGTGCAGGAGGAGAAGCCCTTCAGGAGGCTTTTGCAGGTCCTTGCCTTGGCCCAGAGCTGCAGTGACCGCTCTGGGATTTCCAGATCAGAGCAGGGCCTTGCTCACACAGCCTGGGAAAAGCAAGCCTGGGCCGTATCCTCACAGATGTGTGTGTCAGTGCTGTCGACAAGGAGTCAACACTTGACTATTTCAGTCTTTTGGCCGTAGGGAAAATTAACATCACAAAAAGCCAGGGTCTAAGAGGAAGCACTAAAGATTCACATGCAGCTTTAAGGAGCAATGATTAGTTGTTATTTATATTGTAGCAGTACCTGGAGATCTCAGCGGAACTCAGGGTCTTGTTTTTCTGGCTGGTCTCCACTTCCTCTCTTGTGTTTCTCACAAAATACACCTTTCCCTATTACCCAAGCACTACTGTGAATACATTTGATTGTGGCCAAAACCTACTTCTCCAGAAAGCCAATCCTGGCCACCATCTTATCAGCCGAATATAATTTGTTTAGTTTTAAGGTTTCATCCTATCTGCAGATGGGCTAACAATTTACAAGGTCCAGTGATTATAACCTAGAATATTTCCAACAAACTTCTTTGCTTCTAAAGGGTGGTAGAAGAAGAAAATAAATGGAAAAATCATCAGCTCGAAATTTGTCCTCCAAGGACCATATTAAAATTTATAGATTAAAAAAAATTATATCATGTATCATAATGAAGCCAAATCAGCAGTTTTGGCCTTGCTTCTCTAAGCAGAACGGCGTTGCTGTCTGACTTCTCTTTGGCTGCCTTTCTAGGCCTGAAATTCACAGCTGCATTGAAGCGGAGCAAGTCCAATAATGCCATTTGTTTTTCACTTAAAAAAAAAAAAAAGGAAAAAAGAAAAAAGAGAAAGAGGGACATATAAATGGATCATAGAAGAAGGAGGCCATTAGCAGACGTTTAGTCTGACCATGGCTAGAAGTGCAGATGGTTCAGGGGAACACAGCCAACTTGGCGTTTATATAAGCTATCTTGTATCTCCCTCTTTTTTCCCTACACTGGCACAGATTGATTAAGAGGTCAAATAAAGGCTGCTCCAGTGTGAGAGTGTGCATGATGTATGACAAAAAATCCTGTCTCACAGTCCAGGGTTTCTAAACAACATAAAAGACAAATCAATGTATAAACTAATTCTCAGCCTGTTTAAGTCTTTTCTTCCTGAAAGCCGTATGGACCTCTCACTCTCTCTTTTTTTTTGTTTTTTCTTTACTTTTTATCTTTTCAAATGTCCCAGTGACAAAGTGGTAAGTGAAGAAAAGTGGTGGAATGTGAATATAAGGAGGTAGAATAGGAAAGTCCCCTTTAATAAAGCAGGCGAAAATTACTCCATATTCAATAGACAAGAAACATTCTTCAACAAATGTCTCTTCTGAATTATAAGCAAGAAAAGAAAAAAAAAAAAAAAAAAAAAGAGTGCAAAGGTCTTTTTAACTGGCAGCTTCCGTTGTGGCAGTCTGCCTCCTGCACTGCCTAGCCCTTTGGTACAGGGGCTCTGCATGTACCTGCTTTGCACAGAGGCAAGTCTGTAAAAGAGAATTGGAATTTGGAGATGCCTTCTGCAATAACAAAAGTAATGATCTTCATATGAATTTAGACATGTGGGATTTTGATGGTGTTTAAATATCTTTCAATTTCTTTTAGGATACAGAATATCTGGGCACCTAACTGGTGCCCAAACCACAGATTCCTGACGCAGAGACCCTCTCCAGGCATTGCCTGACTCCTGGATGGAGATCATCCCCCCTGAACTTCACAACCTTAAAGGGATTCAGCATCTGAAAACTGGGCTAAGCCATGAGCTTTATGAAAGGCAGGAGCCCACCCCTAAGCAGCTCTGAAGGCTGGGCTCTGAAGTGAGGCTCAGGTTGCAACAGCTCAAGCGGGCTAACTGAACTCCTGTCTGCGCTTTTAATGCTTAATTACCCCAGGTGCCACGGGGGTGGATGCATTGAAAACAGATGGAGAGGTATTCCTGAGCATCTGAAGATAAGCAGATCAGTTAGGCCAGGTTCTGTGGATCTTGTTTGAATAGTTAATCACAGGAACGCAGAGATGAAGAGAACCACATGGGTCACTGAGCTCAGGTCTGTGAAATTTTCTCATTATAATTTACAACCTGGAGAGTATCAAGAGTGTGCCAGGTGCTTCATATAGTCAAACAGTCTGACAAGCTGGTATTTATTTTGGAGCCAAAGGAGGTCTGTTTGTTTTATGAATCAAGGTTGTTATTATTTTTTATTTTGAGACTGGGAGGCTGCTAATCATTTTGTTTACTCTGTACTTTGTGAGGGGATATTGTTGTTCACCTCTGTTACTGTTGACTCTGCATCATGGCCTAGCATTATAATTTAAGAACTGTGACTTTTAAAGCCTTATTTGTAACTACTGAGTGGCCTTTGAATGTATTTTTGCTTTGGGTTATTTAGACACAGCTACGCACACACATGTAGCTACTGGAAATCAGTAAAAATTACAAATATGCGTCATATATCCTCAGACCACTCTGTGGTCCCAAAATTTGGGCATGGTTTAAATATTTACATGCATATAGGATAAAAACTCCTTGAAAATCCACTCAAAAGAGAAAATTACTTATTAACCAAAGCAATTGATCATCATTTTTCCAGAAATGAAAGCAGAAGACAACAGAAACACTTTTTTTTAATTGAAATTATTGATGCAGTTTAATTATTTTGAGTGTGCACTAAAAAATTAACATCAGCCTGATGTTAAAATTTATAACCAAAATTCTTATTTACTGAGTATGAGTTTAAATGACAAAACCACATTGTTATGTCTGTTTTAAGGAAAAGTCTGTCAGGGAGTTTGACATATTGGTACAAGTTTCCCTATAAATATCCCAGAAAAAGAAAGTGTAGATGATTTTAGAAGCATTTATTGGACTATAAAAAGTGAAGATTATGAATAGGTCAATATTTTTTGAAAGGTGTTAATATAAAACAGTGCTAAAAGATTCAGAAATGATAAGTAGATATTTTAAGCTTGCTGCTGACAGAAAGTGACATCTGATAAAGATGGAGATAAAAATATCAATAAAAGATGTTACCTACATTATACCATCCATTTATTTGTTTGAGTTGGTAACAATTAGATTATTGACAGTAAATAATTTTGTAGCCCTTGGTAAATTATTTATGGGCATGCCCTTAAAAAATGCCTTTCTTTATATGATTTTTCATTCTCATACATAAAGTGCCCAACATGTTCACTGAGCAATTTTTGTCTACTAATGAAAAACCTCTGAAATCTGGTGAAGAATAACAAATTTAAATCAGCGAAAATAACTTTGTAGCCACCAATATGATCAGATGAGCTAAACTTCTGAAAACAGAGACAGAATGGTAAAATCCAGGCTTGGCAGGATGATTCTTGCAGCATGAAAGTTTTCACGAGTACTTACAGATAGCCAGTGTGAGACAGGAAGGATTTAAAGGTAATTTGGCACAGGTACTAAAGTTTTCCACAACTCAGCATCACTGGAAAAGTCCAACCTACTATTCAAAGCTATCTTAGGAAACCCTCAGAAGTAATTCTTGGACATACAGCTGAAAACACAAGTCCTCATACGTGAGCAGAAATGAATTTTCCAGGCAATAATTTACGACAATGGGCCAGAGGATGACAGTAGATAGGCAGGCATCTGCCACACATAAATACAAAATGAGCTGGACCTGAGCTGCTCTGCTAAGACTTCCAGTGTGTGAGGACACTTTATTACAAGGAACAAATCCAGAAGACATCCTGAAAACTCAGAGATTCCTGTTATCCCTCCCTCCAGGAGCAGTCCAGATCTCTTGTAGTGGGACAGGCAGCCTAATGGGTTGTTACTTAGCTTTTTCAAGTATCCAGCACATTAAGCCATGATGTACTACGAGCTTGTAAATGACAGATTGTTCATTACAGGGCTTCAGAGAAGTTAATAATCAAGATAATGGACCACAAGTCACAAGTGTCTCCTGTATACCACTCTTTCACTTTTATAGACGTGTATAAACTTAACACGTCAAACTCTTGTACTGCACAGTCAAGTGGGAGAATCAATTAAGCTGGTTGAGAGGTTTTGCAGTGAAAACTGAGGGAAAAGTTTATCCAGCACACTCCCCTGCCTTTGTCAGACTTCCAGAAGGCTGGAGAAGGAAAATCAGCTTCTTCACACAGAATATCTTACAAGATTTTGAAGATAGAGGCACTTGGCTATTTAACCCTTTTGTTATAAGATGTCTGAATCTAGTAGATTAAAACGAAAACGAAAAAAGTGACATGGAAAAATTCCAGCATGAAAAAAGCTGAGTGTTTCAGAGAACTGACTGTAGCGGTTACTTAACAGGTAAAAAGACCTGTTTGCTAAGGACAATCAGAAAGGTTCCTATCCATTGCCACATCTTCATTCTCCTTTTCTACCACTACAGCAGAGTGAAAAATCAGTCTCCATTACTCATTATTCACAATTAATCTAATTATTACTTGAGAATCATCAAAGGAAATAAAAGGAACATCATAGGTTGCAACACCAGAGACAGTTACTAAGACTTTCTGCAGGTTTCCCTGTAGATGCCACAATTTTTTCCCAAGGCAACCATACAGAAAACATGGAAATCCCTCAGGAATGCAAATATTGAGATGGATGATAGGAAAATGTCCAGTCTTGCCACATAACCACCAAGAGTGGTTCTGTTCTTGACATGTACATGTTCACAAGACTGGATGGCTTCTCACACAGGTTTTGTGTGTGTAATTTCCTATAAAGTTACAAAAAAACTTTTCCTTTGTTAAGAGGAGAGGACTGTGTCCACTGTTCCATGCAGTGGAATTGATTTAGGAAAAACTTCCTCTCTGAAAGAGTGGTCAAGCATTGGAATAGGAAAGTGATAGAATCCCCACCCCGGGAAGTATCCAAAAAAGCATGGGGTGCGGCTCTTGGGGACATGGTTTATCAGTGAATATGGCATGGTGGGGTTAACAGCTGGACTCCATCATCTTAGGGGTCTTTTCCAACCTTAACAATTCTATCATTCTAGGATGTACAATTCAAAATTTGTAGGTTATCCAGGACAGCTTCTGGACCCCTTATGAGTCACCTCCAGCTAAAGATATTCTATAATTTTTACTTAAAATACAGGTGGGCAGGATATGGCAGGGAAGTTCTATAGAGACAAAATGTGGCTTTCACTTAATTTAAGACAAATTGGTCTAGGAGTGATTCAGGGTATTGCTAAAATTCTGGCTGGGTAGTGTGTTATACCAGCCTACTTTTAACTTTATATTTGTTAAAGAAAATATGTTAAAATATGAGTTAGTGTGCTATTTTAAACTCATATATTTTGAGCATAAGAAAATGGTCTGTGCCTTAGATGGACAGAGGCCTTTTGTCATCAAAGAAACACTTTTTCAATCTCTGTTGGTGTTCTGTATTTTTTTGATATAGGAAAAACCTCAAATATTTAATATATTTGGAAAATTCTTCTTCCTAGTAAACCTTGGCATTTCTTGACAGAACTTTTGGGTCCAAATTGACCCCACCAGTTTTTAAGTATTTATGTGATCTTCCTAGTTCTTCAAGCTCAGGGTTTTGTTCCTAGACTGGAGAGAACAGGAGGAGTGCATCTAGAAACTGCATTTCAGCTGAGATATCCTTTTAATCTGTTTCTGAATCTGGAAATATGTTTTGGAACAAGGACATGGAATACATGCAGGGAAAACAACACACACTGTGGTCTTTCATATGGCAAACACTGCCCTTTATGGCTATATTACAGATTCTAGGTTTTGCCACCAACACTAGAATGGAAATCAGGAATTTTATTACAAGTGAAAAACTGCAGCATTTTTTTAAAACAAAAAACCCAGCCCAGAAAATAAAATATCTTTCCACATGAAACCTAAACTTCTTGGGTAGTGTGGATGAAAGGAAAGTAAATTTTTCTTTTTTCATAAAGAGTACCTCTTAAAATAATTTCAACTATTTATGCAATTCTTCTACAAGCTGGTTAAAGGTTATTGGATGAGATGGAAAATAAACTGTTATTTTAAAATGCATATGTTGAATAGCAATTAATATCAAAATTGCCAGCTTGACCTTCTAGACCAATTGGTCTGGAGTGAATGGAATAGTTACCAACAGAGAGATTTCCTTGCCTTCCTAAGCCCCATGATGCTGCTTAGAGACTTTCAGACCAACTTCATCCTTGCTGTTTTTGAGCACTTTATCCAGCAGTATCCAGTTTTAGGCTCTTCCAGAAACATGAAAGGACGGCTGGTATTGCTGATCTCCCTGTTTATCCTCCTGCTATTAAATTCATTATATTCTAATGAATTCATCTTAAACTGAAGCTGCTCGGGAGCTGTGCTGTTGTTGCTGTCAGTGTAAGTCAATGCTGCTCTCATCTGAAGGCTCTGATGTGTAAATTACTTGCTACCAGTGCTCTGACTTTATGTGTAGGCTGGGACTGTCAAATGCTGGACAGGCACACTAGCAACCTAAATTTTACTGAGTCCAGAGTTAGAAATAAAAAGATCATGCATAAATAGAGTGCAGACTGTCAGCCTAATACAGTCTATGGTAACAAAATTCTGGCTTTCCTCTTTTTATATCCAAGAAGAGCAAAATAGCAAGGAAAATCCAGTAAGTAATGCAAGCAATTATATCTGTTTTCCTGCAGATAATTTATGTGTTATAACAATGCAGGAAGGCAACCATCCCTGCTTGTAATCACAGGCTGAGGCTATTTTATAAACAGTGAAACCACCCATTGCTGTTGTCCATCATTTATTACTCGCCTAATAAATACTTCAATTACATTTAATAAATAATGTATTCAGGCTCAGTGAAGTGATAATTCTTTAAATTAATTATTAAATTCATGCAAAAAGGTTTTATTGCAAGCACTACTAAAGGAAATTTCTGTCTTTAATCTAAAGTGATTATTCATTATGTGCAGTAAAAGGCTCCATTTGCATATTATTAGTGAGGCAACCTTTAGCCTTCCTGGCAACAATAAAGATGCATCTTGATGTTGCTGTGCATTAATGTTCTAGGTTAGCCTTCCAAAACTAAAGTGATGATAAACAATATGTAATAAAGTCTTTGTTTATAGCCTTCTACCAGCTGTTTTCTGATATCTCAAATATACTACAATGACAAAATGTCCAGTAAATGTATTACTGCAAGTTGTTAAAAGGTGTTGCCTGCAGATGGTTAGTTGATGGGAAACAGTAAAAGTGGAACCAATTAATGCCCTGGAGATCTGAGCAGTAAATTCATCTCAAGCAGACTTTTTAAAAGACCTCTCTTTGATGGTCTCCCATGTGCTACCCTGTTCTTGCTGCTGCCCTTGCCTGCCACGCAGCAGAGACTCTGGGAGCTGGCCATGCACTTTGGCTGGGCTCGATTCCCCAGACAGCAGAATTTTCCTGTCTTGAGCAACTCTCAGTACCTACATAAGGAATTCCCAACACTACCCCGTACCTGCCCTAGCCTGGATGTCATACTGAGGGACAACTTGCTGTGGAGGGAAGTCTCAGTGATTTTCGTTGAGAGAAACCAGGGTGGCTTCTCTTTTAATCTTTGTTACTTCTTAAATCCCTAAAGCAAAAATTCACAGGAATCCTTAAAGAAAAAATGACCCAGGTTAGTGAGCCTGTAGGTCCTGGTTCAGAGCTGTGGAGTTTGGCAGCTCCTGACTGGGAAGACCCATCCTGTGGAGCTGAGCTGACAGCCTGGTGCAGGCTGAGCTGTCAGTGCCACTGATTCACAACATTCCCTGAAATCAATCCTGAAAGTCAGCCTGAGAGGCTCCAATGAGCACATCTGGCCAGGAGCTGGCTGCACCAGCTGGATTCTCCAGGTCTTCATCCGTCAGCCCTTCATCCATGAATCCTTCTGAGACCCGACTGCTGGGATCTTGGATGTGTGTGTAGCCCAGGATCCTGTTTTTGCAGGGAAACCCTGACCTCTTCTCCCCTCTGAGACGTTTTCCTTTCAGGGATGCCATCTCACAGTGCAGCGTCCTGATCAAAGCTGATATTTCATCTGGGCACATAAACAGAGCAGGTAACACCCCCCAACCATGTCATGATCAATGAGGGCACAGAGCCCAAATCCATCCTTGGGATAAACACACAGACACTCACCATCCCTTACACTGTCTGATGCTGGAGTTTTCATTAGGCTGTCTGCCCCTCTGGATGATGGAAATCTAGGTAGCACATAGATCCTCAAAGAGCTTTAATTTGTGCCCTGACAGATATTGATTTAAAAAAATAATAATGGAATAATTATAACTATTAAATTATGATCATGTTACTTCCCCTACAAGTCTATAGTCTCAACCACAGTGAAATTTTTAATGCGTGTTCTCCACATCCTGCTTTATTTAATCCTTTTCTTTTAAGATGTTAAAAAATATAGTCTCCAGAAAGACAAAGTGGAAGCCAAAAACTGACCATAGGTTTATTTTAATTATATCCCAGCTGAAAAACCTTTTTTTCCCCCCCAGAATGTGTACTTTGCCTTTTATTTTTCTACCTCCCACTACAAGTCAAATACAAGTTCTCTTTCACCTCTTTTACAGGTGTTTGGAAGTAAGAATGATCTTTAAAGTTCCTCCCAAAACAAAACATCCTATGATTTCTGAAAAAATAATTCACATAATGCATCCCAGATGGGAGCTCATTATTTTAAAGATGATATGTATTTAGTAAATCTACATGAGAAATGCATATACTCTTTCCCATAGGTTAACCAAGAGGCCAGATGAGATTTTTTTTTCCCACCAAATGCCAAGAAATAAAATTCTGTTGTTTATTTTTTTTTTGTGGTCATTTAAGAAAAGCAGCTTCAAAAGGCAGTGCAATGTGTCCTGAGGTGTTCATCTGAGACAAGCAGGATGGTTCCCATTGCAGTGGCCAAGCTCTGTCATGGAACCCCAGGAAATGAGAGTGAAGAGTTTGAAACTACTGAGTTTAACCAGGATTGAGGCCTGCCCACCTAAAACCAAGAGAAAAACCTTAAAATTTATAGCTTATTGTGCTCCAGGAGATCAGGACAAATCACAGGAAAGCATCAGGGTGGTTATTAACATGCTAATGACCAGGACAGGGAAGCAGCTTGTCCTACATCAGCATTTGACCCTGTGTTAGTGGCCCTGAGTTAGCTTTGTTGCAGCTCCCTTTCCTGATCAGGAAGCAAAGCCCATTTTGCTCTTTAACCAGATTTTTTTCTCAGATAAAGATGTTGCCCAAAGAAGCTGCAGGACTCTGGTATCTCCCTTTCCAGATCTGATTCCAAATTAAAGACATTTTCATTTCCAAGTTACTCCTTAATTCATACAAAATTTAAAATATACATCAAATCACTCTAGACCCGGCTCAGAGACAAGAAAGAATTCAGCATTTTATGGATCCAGGCTCCCTTCCCCCATCCTGCTAGATATTCACATCTCTAACACGGAGACCTCTGGTTCACCTTTGAATCACTTATGTTCTCTTCACCATAGCAATCAGCTCAGTCCTACATAAAGTGTAAAGTGCTGACATGTTCAAGCAGCCTAATGTTTCTTGCAGTCATCTAGCAGCCTTTCAAATGTAGAATCCTAGATGCCCTTGCTTTCCTTAATCAGCTAGCAGTGAAAAAGAAAAATGGAATAAAAGGACCTCATATATCCTCTTCTCCCTCCCTCCTGCAATTTGCTGTCTGTCCAAACTAATCCCCCCCACATCCCTCCCATTACACAGATGCAGTGAGATCTCTGAGCACAAATGTTGTAAACCTCAACATAACTTCACCAATTCACACTAAGGGAAATAAATTTAATTCACTCAGCTTCTCATCATCTTACGGCCCCTTTAGGGCTAATCATCTGTATTAACTTTCTCTGGAGTCTTCCTAATGCCTGAGTGCCGCTGACTATTTTGTACCAGAAATGCATGTGGCAAGAGAACAAATTGCCCAACAGTGGATTTCCTTTCTACAACAGTGGTTTTACTGTTTAAAATGAAAGAATCGGGTCTGGAGTGGTGTTGGCTTAGGGCTTGGATGGCAGGTTATGTGGCTGACTACAACGGCTTCGTGCTGGAATTTGTACTAAGTAATTCTTTCCTGAATAAAATTGCTCGGCGTTTACGCAGCCAGGTAACCTTTTATTTCTATTCAAGAGGCACAAATGATTTTAAGATTCGTGATTTTGAGAAGATTGATCTTAAGAAGAATGATCCCTTTCTCAGCCAACCAGTTTCTGGAGTTACCAAATTTTAATAGCTAACTGCCTTATTTTTCTTTTATATATATATATATATATATATATATATATATATTTTATTGCAGATCTGCAATAAGTACAGTTTTTAGTAGCTGGCCTTGAATGCTGATAAAAGCTCATGCTTGTCTTCAAACCTGAGATGTGCTTCTTTGAGGTGCTACACAATGTTGACACACTTTTGTTCAGGGCTGTGGATTCAAACTCTTGTTCTTCCACAGATTCAGTGTGTTCTTCTGAGTAAGGACTTTGAAGTACTGCTGACCATACGTTTTTTTTTCTTTACAGTCTGCTTAACATTCTCCAAGGCACAGAGGTTGTTAGCATGTATTTATATCAGGATGTGAATTGCATGCTACAGAAATCAGCAGAATTTATTTTCCTGCTTGTTGACTCTTCACACCTACATTGCCTTTCTTTCCCTTGACCTGTCATATTGCCCTTTTTGATCTAAGACCCTCAGTCACCCTGGAGAGTTGAACTCCCAGGACTAATCCTCATCCTCTTGTCTTTTCAATTCTGTTCCTTCCTGGGTATAAAGTGCTGTTTGGACATATTTCTCTGTGATATCTCATGACCAGCATTAAATCTGCATGGCAAAACCAGAACTTGACACCTACCCTCTTCTTTCCTCCTCCCTTTTCCTCATGGTTTCTGGGCCCTAAAGAGAATACATTTCTAATGGACATTTATCTGTTTTAATGATAGACTTTTTTACCCCATCTGATTATCAACTTCTCATCTGAAATCTCCTCTGAGGCAGACTCTCACTGTTCCCTCTGAGCTTATGGAGCATCTGGGGGTATGAAACTTCTACTTTGGGTTAAGTTCAGATGTGCTGAGTAACATCTTGTGGGGCATCATCAGTTTGCCAGCAGACCAAGCTGAAAAAACCCCTCCTCTTTACCAGAAATCTGAAAATGGCTTTTTTTCTGTTTTCACATGGGGACATTCCAAGGTTTTTAAGGAAGACAAAACCAAAAGCTACCTTAAGACCAATGTTGAGAGGTTTTCTGCAGTGCCTGCAGTAAACAAGGGTTTGCTATATATCTATCTCTGTGCTGCAGTTCTGTGTGGAGATAGGAGATGGGTGTAACATCCCTTTCCTTTCCAGCTACCCTGCTCTCAGTGGAGGGAGAGCTTTCCCACAGACCTCTTCATTCTGGAAAATTATCAGGAAAGTTTGGGAACAGCCCCATCAAGGTCAGCCGCTTTAATAGCTGGAGAGATGCAGTGTTTGCTCCTAGTTTTCAAACTGCCTAGTTGCCCCATTTCCTTTCCCTTAGAGTCAATATTTTCTTTTTAACCCAGAAATTAATTCCAGATATTAGAGATATTCCAGAAACCAGTGGTTTCTTCCAGCTGATCACAGAATTCCTTTCTAAGGGTCTTGATTAGGTTTTCCTTTCACAACAAAAAATCCATTTGGGGGGCTGAAGAAATTTTGAAAATATATAGACTCAGTTTTAGAAATTCGAATTTTCTTTTGAAGTCACAAAATTCCCAACCAGTTTTCGTGGCAGAATCAGGTTTCCAGGGCCAGTGGGAGCTGAGCCTGGAGCACCAAAGAGATTCTCACTCTCTTCTCTCTAGAGGAAGAGTTGCAACACAGGCCAAGTGTTTGGGTTTCCAGACAGCAAACTGCAAAATTGTGGCTACTGGCATCATTTGTGCCTTTCATATTTCATCCAGCAATCAATCTCCTTGTATCATCAGCTAGGAGAAGAGAGTTTGATGAAAAATCATGACTAAGGGTGTGAGTGGGAAAAGTGAACATTGACTGTTTGGCTCAGACACAGAAAATCTGTACATGTGAAGGGCATGTGGTAGTAGAGTTAGGTTTTTTCCTTTTTTCGCCCAATGCAGCCCTATACCTTTATCTTTTTCCTCCTGCAATCTCCAGATGATGCAAGTGCTGCTATAAATGATATTTCAGCTTTTTATAACTTCAGACACACAGATTACCTCCCCAGCATCCTTTTACTGCTGAGTGTGGGTGAAAAAAAAAAAAAAAATAAAAGAAGTTTTTAAAAATGTGCTTTCCACTCATCAGGTTCAGTCTATTTCAGTAAAAGAAGTGAGTGGAAAAAGAAAGGTGACAATGATTGCACAGCAGCATTCATACTCTTTGGGTGAAGGATTATATTTTGCTAAACCTTCCAGGAAAATAAAACTCAGGGAAACAAGAATACTTTACAGAGGTATGAGACTCTTTGTCACCAATCAATGATATTTTGGCTTGCTATGATTTCTTCATTGCCTCTCTCTACATCTTCAACAGGATGTATCATTCTGAGTAATCTTGCTTTTTTTGGCCTCTCTGCCTATCGATTTAGGTAAATTAATAGCAAATCCACCAGAAAGTCTGGGTTCCAATGATATTTGTTTTTCTACTGAAATTGTGACTCATGTTTGATGGATAAGTCTAGAGCAATGAAATGAAAGGAAAGGTGAAAATAAAAATATCTGGAATAAATTTTTTTGGAGGAATTGTTGAGGCTGGGACTAGAGAGAAATCAGGAAACCTATTTTTCATGAGCATATACTTCCAAGTTCATGCCAACAGCTGCCCTCTCTGGTGCTTTTCTATTTTGAATAGCAGGAATTTGGAGATATTTATCCAGAATTTGCTTTTTGAGTTGAAGAGGTAAAAAGAGGGAAAGCAAACCATCCAATTTCTGAATCACCACCAGAGCAGGAGCACCTGCTGGCTCCTCCTCACCATTGAATAAGAGGAGCCCATGGTGGCTGCACTCCTAATTTTGGCACTTTGTTTTAGGGGCTATGGCTGTCTCGAAGGCATCCCAGATTATGTCCTCTTTTCCACCTTCTTCCATTTGTGCTTAAATGAACATGGGTCCTGCAGCTGTACTAGCAGGATCACAAGTTGCTTAAATGTGCTGAAAATGAGGTGTAACAGGGACGTAGTAAATGATCCTGTCGAGCATCATTACCATGAGGAACTCAAATAGGTGAGACATGGCCAATTATACCACCCTGTCCTTGGTCTTCAAGCTGTCTAGAAATTTGCTTTGAGGCTGAGAATTTGATTTGATTTGTGAAAAAATGAAAAAAAAAAAAAGGTATGGAATAGTCTCCCACTTGCCCATCCTTTATCCTTTTTAAGCAATTATCTGTCAACCAGGCAGGAGAATGGTTCCTGTCTTTCCATTCCACAACACAAAATCTCATGTTCAGCCCTTTTGACACAGACCTGCATATTCTCAGTGATGAGAAAATTTGTTATATAAGGTATTAGTTACATTTAATATTAGGATAATTTACTGCTGAGACCCCACTTCTGAACAGTTAGGATTTATGTACTTATTCAGGGAGGAGATTTGTAAATAATCAGTAATCTGAATATCTTTCACCAACCTTGAGGGGGCAGGACATGGAAGGCAGGGAGACAAGCTGTGTACTCAAGCTGGTCAAGGGTTGTCCAGAAGAATTGTCACTAGAAGTGCTCAGAAATGTGTAGATGTGGCACCTGGGGGCACGGTTTAGTGGTGGAGCTGGCAATGTTATATTAATGGTTGGACTCAACATTAGAAGGCTTTTCCAACCTTAATTATTTAATGGGTTTGTGATTTCAACACTGGAAAGTTATGAATGTGTCATGAATTGTGCCTTCAGACACTGGACATTTTGACCTGCATCCAGAAGAAGAAATGAAGGCTTCAGGGAATTCCTAAATCACTGACACTTCAAGCAACCAGAGTCTGTGAGACCCAGGTATATGGGGTAAATGTGGGTGTACAGAAAAAAATGTTCCCTCTACCACATAGAACTAAATCTCTACTGTAAAATGGCCTGCAAGAGAAAAAAAAAGCAAAAAAAAAAAAAAAAAAAAAAGGTCCATCATCTTCTGATATGCTGATATGACTCTTGAAAATAAAATCTGATTTTTAAGGCAAGTCAGTATCAACAGAATTACCATTAGTAATATTAGCCAATCATACCCTTTTTTATTTCTGGCAAGCATTCATTGCATCAATTTAAAGGAGAAGTTAGTGGAAAGAGGGAGGAGTGACTCAGTTCCTATTAATGTCCTCTTTGTCTTGTAGCACAGATGGAATTCATATAGATAGCTAAAACTGCTGAAAAATGTGAAAGATTATTATAAATAAAGCATCAAAAGGTAGAAAATACCAGAGAGGATAATTACATTGTCATATTTTTATATGGAAAATTATTTTCCAGGCAAATGTTGCCTGTTTGGAGAAGTTGAAAATAACTATAAATACATCCTTCTTCATGTCATGGAACAAAACAATTTTAAAGTTTAAACCCCATTATTTTAGAAGAGCCATTTATTTCAAGTAGGCGGCAATTTTCTTCCCCTCCCCCAGCCCACATTATTCAGTAGCTATTCACCTCTCACAATTTTCATCTAGGCTGTTCTTTAGAATCCAATTGCAACCTTTAAAGTAGTCATCTATTTCTAATGGAAATCTCCACATCCAGCTCTCCGAGCCACTTTTCCAAACTCTTAATAAATTGCCTCAGGTTGTAGAGTTAGTAGTGACACTAAGTGGGGGAGGCCTTTCATAAAATGTTCTGAACCTCAATTCTCTTCTCACCCTCTCTTTTGTCCACTGCTGCGTGCGTTTTTGCAGATTTCCAACAATTGCACAGTCAAGTGGAACTGATGACTTTATTCTCCTGCAACAGAATTTGGGAAATTTGCCAGATAAGTGGGTATGAGAAGGAGCATGTAAACGGGGTCAGCTCAAGTAGAATTGGATCTTGAAAGAGCAGTAAATACCCATCTCCCACAGAGTACTTATCTTGGCAAGAATGATCTCTTCAGGGAGAGAAGGAGGAAATCAGAGGGTGACTTATGCTACTGATCTCGCCTCCTGCTGCCTCCTCACAATGGGTGTCTGCAGAGGGCTGGCAGTTTCTGAAAGCCAGGCGGGGCATGGCAGCACTCGGGGTGATCTGTGGGCACACTCCTCGTGGAGGTGCTGGAATGAGAGCCGACCTCAGGGGATGCCACAGCGTCACCTGTGGAGAATCTCAAGCGTGCCCAAGTGCCTGTCTGAGATGCTGGAGCTGCTGGATGAGAAATGAGTCAGGACAGTAAGCCTCAGGTAATTACTGGCTCCTCTGGTACACAGCCCTTGACATAAAGGAGCAATAATTCTACTGGCAGTGTTTGATTGTAAGTCTCTTCAGAACCCATAAAACGGCATAAGATGGGCACTCAGGAATAGAGTATCAAAAAAGATAACGGAATGGGTTGTTTGAAAGGGACCTTAAAGCTCATTTAACCCCGCTGCCATGGGCAGGGAAACTTTCCACTGTCCCAAGCTGCTCTAAGCCCCATCCAGCCTGGCCCTGGACACTTCCAGGGATCCAGGGACAGCCACAGATTCTCTGGGCACCCTGGGCCAGGGCCTGCCCACCCTCACAGCAAGCAATTCTTTCCCAATATGTAACCTCATCCTGCCCCCTGTCAATATTAGATGAGAGAAATTTTTTGTTAAGATGACTGCAATCTGGAGCAGAAGGCTATATGGACACCGCAAAAGAAGCAGCTGTCCTGCTAAAATAGATGCTGGGCATGTAGGTTCCCAAATGTGTGTAAGTACCCAATATTGTCATGAGGAGGGCAAATACAGCTCTGAACATCTAAGCAGGGGAATTATCATATAAAGAAGGGAAACAGTGTTCCTTGGAAAGGAAGATGGTATCTTAGTGCTGGTTTCTACCCTTTAAAAGAGGCTGTGCGTGAATCCAAAAGCAACCAGAGAAACATTACAAGCATGCTTTAGAGCAGGAAAAACCTGTCTCACCACCAGAAATTTAAGAAGTCCAATCTATCCAGTTTATCCAGGAGTATACTAAGAGGTGAATTGGTCATGGTCTACAAATATCTGTGTTAGGAGGAGATTTTAGAAAATAGACAATTTTTTAATTATGGAGAGCAAAGCTTAATGAGATTTGGTAGTCTTGAACAAAGCTTTTGTGAACTCAGAGTAGGAATGCAGAGTACATTTTTAACTGTGAAGATAATTAACCATTGAAACAGTTTAACTGAGAGTACGGAATACTTTCTGTCACTTGAAAATGAGCTAAACTATTATTTAAACTCAATTAAGTTTCTGGTGCAGATATAGCTACAAGGTTTTGCGGTCTGGTGTTATGCACATTGAAGGCTATGACTATCTCTTCTAAATTATAATTCTTCATTAATCATTTCTGTATCAAAGGGATACTTCTTTAGAAAGGGCAGGAATTACTCTGAAAACTGCAATTAAGAACACTACATTATCACATATTTAATTCTATTGGAACATAAATGAGCTATAACATTTAAAAGGCTTTAAGAAATAAACCTTAAGCCCAGAACTGCATTGCTCTGGGCTTGCTAGTTCTGTTCTGAATAGTCAATATTCACAGATTCATCTTCTGGTTTTTCAGACATCATCAGCCACCAGACCTGACCTCAGAATTTCACCTTCAGGAACAATAGAATGGGAAACCATCTTCTGTTCCTTTGCTATTCTCTGGACTCAAACCTCCATCTCCTCTGAAGAGACAGAAGTGTTGGAAACAAGATTCTGTTTGTTTTAAAGCAGTCTTTTAAAGAACTCATGACAATATTGCAAACTACCATGCCAGCTTGTCCATGAGGGTGTTAGTCACCTGACTGGCAAAAAAACCTTTGAGAAAACCCTCACTTGGTCATAGAGAGAATGAAAAACCTGAAATGTATGCTGATTCCAGAGCATTAATGGTGCAAGGGGGAAACTGAGGGCTCTGCACCATGGCTGTAACTGTATAGAGCTGAGGGAAAGCAAATTAAAAAAAAAAAACCCAAAAAGAATGCACAACCATTGGTGAGAGAAAGGTTCATTCTTCATCAGAATCCTGCAGGGCACAGCAAGTCACTGAGATCAGCAGGACACAGGGACTTACACTTAGAAATATAAAGCTGTGCTTGCTTGAGGAATTGCTCACATCACCCACAGCTTGAGAGGTCTGCTGCCATTCATGCAATATTAGAGTGATGAATGAGAGAAGTTGTGGATTTATCATTATTCCTTACACCAAGGAATACTTTCTGCAATACCAAGCCAACCCACCACCAGGTATGTACTAATTTCAGAGAGCTCAGTACTTTGTAGGTTTTTTCCATGTGAGATCAATGGGGTCTAAGGAAAATCTTCAGGTGTTTCTGCCCCTCCCAGGGAGCTCACTGCTAATATTCCTTTCTTAAAATTGCTCCAGGAGAAGTGAAGCACAGAAAATGTATGGAGCCTTAAAAAGATCTTGCAACCAACTTTTGTGGGAGCAAAACAGTGACTGTCACTGCAGTAACAAAAAATCTGAAAGGTCTGCATGAACAGACAAGTGCCACAAGCTGCCTCTGCACCTACTGAAATTCTTTGGATCTTCAAAAACATTGAATTCAATGCAACACTGTATTTTAACAAAATTATGGAGCCTATAAACAGAGATTTACAGAATTTCCAAAGGTTATAGTTTAAAAAGTAGATTTTCTACTACCAAAAGTGAAGCTATTTGGATCAGAATCAACCTGCATGCTGCATTTGTGTTCAATTTCAATGTTAGATGAGAAGTAGACAAATGAAAAAAACAATGGTGAAAGGAAAGCTGTAGTTTTTGCTTTAGAAGAAGAAATACATTTTAAAAGCTCATTTTTCATGAACAAAAGGCTTAAGAAGGACCTTTCCTTACACCACAGTGGAAATAATCTGGTTTTTTTTCAGACTGGACCATATAATTTCCATTGGATTAGGATATTTAAGTAGTTTGGTCTCTAAACCAATATGAAGGCTTTTCCCCCCCCTTCCATCGGCAACTTTGCAAACTTTTGTCTCTGAGACCTATGCATTTGCTGTGGCTTTCACCTCCTGCACTGAGTTGAACTCCTGTCTAGAAGGGACAGAGTCCATGTGCCACAAAACCAACATGCAAAACCATTTGGGGCTTGTGTGGCTGAATGAGTCACTGCCCAAAAGTCTGCTTTTTACTGTGCTTGGTGAAGGCAGCTTCCTTACCCTTGTGTTTATGAGAATGAATTACCTTGAGGTCTCACAAAAAGCTGTGGCATGTTCTTGCTGCCCGCTGGGCAACTGAGAGCAAATGAAACCACACTTGATTTTCATAAGACAGGTAATTATCATCAATTGAGTAACCCACAGCCACAAAACTACAGCTGAACAAAGCTGGGGACTCTGGAGGTCTCCTCTGGCTCTAAGACACAGTGGTTCTCACACTTCACTCAATTTAAACCATCCTGAAATGAGACTAGGTTTCCCTATCCAGGAGAGAAACAAACCTATATTTTCAGCTTTATGGTAACACTGTTAATTGCCCCTCATAATTTCATTCCTTTTACATTGTTCTGGTACAGCTTGCCTGAGGAAGTCTTCCCTTGTCAAGACAATGTCAAAAATTAGACAATATTATCTCCTCCCTCTACCCCCAAGCACCCAATGAAACCATCCTTCCAGCCCACATAATTCAGTCTTGATAAATCAGCGTTCTCAATAGGAAATAAATTGGTTACATGACAAATTTCAGCTGGTTCTAATAAGAATTGGCAAAGACCACAGTGTGATGACAACTTGCTTTCTCTTAGGGCATTTCCCCTTCCACTGAGATATCTCTGGACACCCATTCCTGCCTTTCAGCTGTTCTTCCATCTGCTGACATCAAAACCTCCCCATAGGAAACACCTGCCCAAGCTGGGAGAGGCGGTGGGAAGTTTCTCATGGTGCTATGGGAGAGTTTGAACAGAGAAAGAGATCCGAGATCCTTTAATCAATTTTTGGACTTTCTCTGGCTCGGCCTGCCTTGCTCTGTGGCCAAGGTCTTGAAAGAACAGCCCCAGCTTGAGCTACGTAATTTTCAACTCAGCTGCAGCTGCCAGCAGTAAAAACTCGATGGCAACCTTCATCCTGGAAGTGTCCATAAGGGATGCATGGAAATTAGCAAGGAAGTGAGTCACAGAGTGGACACATCCCTCAGCCTCTTATGGTTCATAATCACCATCCCAAAATCAGCTCATTCTCCCTTTGTGTTGTGGCTTCACACTGCTACAGGGTGAAACAGATTGTTCCAATAATGTAGTCTATGATCAAAATTAAAAAGTGAGGTCACAAAATTGTTATGACATTCCTCAATAGCAAAGAAGACTGTGAAGAGATGGATTGCTGGTGAAATTAATTGGAAGAGAGACCTTAATTTTTATTAATCTTTTTGAGATATTGCCTGGTCACTGAGATCTTTGTGAATAGGATTATTCTTTGTGGTTTGTGAGAGAAAACTGGGGAGCTGATTAATTGGTGAGAGGGGGAACATAAGAGAGAAAACTGAAGTCATTAGGAAGAGGAAAGGGCTATAACCTATATGTGTCCATGAATATATATGTTGTACATTGTGGGAATACAATAATATTCTTGGATAATAAAATTTAAAAAGGAAAAAAAAATTATTTTTACAGACTGCAACAACAGATTTTGGACCTTAAGGCCAAGGGGTGTGGCAAATTCAGTCCTGCAATATCTTTCATTGCAGAGTCACAGTTTGGACTTAAAAACTGATTTGGTTTCTGTACTATTATACAGTGTTTTAAGAGAACGGAAGCAAAAGTTTGTTTTCTGCCTAATGACAGCTGGTTTTGAGACAATTTAGAAACAAACCTGGCAGCCTGGACTGAGGACCTTTAGAGAGAGCATGGGTGTATTCTTCATGTCCATTTCTGTACTCCAACTATACTGTTGGATAGAAAGCAAACACCTGAGCTTGGCCAGCTTGGTGTATCCATGCAGCAAGAATTTTCAGTGCTGATTTCTCCATGCCCAGGAGGACGACCTGCAAGGCCCTCACATCTGCTATGGCTCACCACACGAGCAGCAACACATCACTTATTTCCCCATCAGCAGCGCTTTGACCTTGCTGATGGCTCTGCAGATGGATGTTTTGTCAGTTCAGACTCTGGTACATTTCCAGAGGATTTTTGCTTCCAGCCTTGCCCCTTTTCTTGAAAACCATGTCTTGTGCTAAAACAAGGAGAATTCCAATGCTTTGCACAGATTCTTTGATAATTTTGACAGAGGAAACAATGGTTCTTTTGCACATTTAAATTGACAATAAACACAGTGTGACCTCCTACAAAATCAGTTTTCCATCAAGCAATGGAACTCCAAGGACAAAGTTACCATGTCAGGCTCAGCATTCTTTGCTCCCTATCCATCTTTCCCCAGATGCATTTTTTCCTGT
This sequence comes from Ammospiza caudacuta, assembly GCF_027887145.1. NCBI lineage: Eukaryota > Metazoa > Chordata > Aves > Passeriformes > Passerellidae > Ammospiza > Ammospiza caudacuta. Next base: position 84,858,604 of record NC_080632.1, on the reverse strand, counting down.
TAGTCTCTGCATACACTTCTAGGTGATTATCTTAAATACTCTCACTAAG